>NW_024609884.1:58752276-59271639 GCF_016920785.2 Ixodes scapularis | reverse complement strand
GACATTCGATTTGAAAAGCCCGTCCACTTGCGGAACAAAATTTGTTTTAGTTTTTTGGATGTTCAGGGACAAATTCAATTACAAGACCCAAGTTTTCTTGGATTGAAACGAAAGGTACTTTGTTGCCTGTAAATAGGATTTACACCATTGAAAAAAATACTTTGAACCAAATGAAAGAATCTGCTGAAATAAGGCTGCATTGGTCACATTCACCAATATTTATGCACCTAATGTGTCAAATTAGGGACAAATCCAGACATTGTCATTTTCTCTGTAAGCAGACCTACAGAAAACATGCCAAAGTGCACGTTTTCGAGAAACCCTTGGCGTAGTCGAATGTGTGATTAAATTTGACAAGGTCTAACTAGAGGGTGAGAAAAATTGTGACTTTGCTGGCCTCCCTCTGCAGGACAGCTACAACAAAGAGTGCAGCCCGAAAAGTCCGCTCCGCTGCGAAATGGGAGATCTTTCAGGAAAGCTGGGCAGGCTGAACATCGGCACCGGGCCTGCCATTTACACCGACAGCAACCTTCCTCTAGTCGGAAACTTTTCTGGTTCGTCTCTGCTCGTGCTTTGCAGTTCCAGAAGCTCACATTTGACTCTTAAATGCTTACAGTGCTTGGCCGCTCCATCATTGTGTTCGCCAAGGATGGCTCCAACCTCCGAAAGGCGTGTGCCAACATCAAGCTGGACATACACCTTGTGCGCCACGTCTCTGTGCGCAAATTTCCCGGGTTTTCGAGGTAATGTTGCATAGCTCACCACTGGGAACAAGTTCCAATCTCATTTGGCCCTGCAGCGGAGCTTTCATGGACCACATGCGGACCATGCTCAACGCAACAGACTGGCTCGTAATGGCAGACTCCCAGTCAGAGCAAGATATCCTAGAAGGTCAATGCACACAGCTGACCGTGCACTTCTTTGGTATGTTCATTTTTAAGTCCTTTTCCTTATCCCAGAGAAGTACAATAGTGCTGGTTAGGGGCAGAACCATTTTCACTCCTGGAACATGTAAATAGTGCCATCACCGTTAGCATGGGTGCTCCATTACCAATTCCTGCATTCTACTCAAGTTGATGTGAGCTGTGCAAATGGTGAATTGGACACCATGCATTCATCGACAATTGATAATGCTGATTTGCGATACAATCTGTGCAAGGGACATGAAAACAAACACCAATCTTTTATCTAAGCCACCAGTGTTGTACAGTGCATGTGGTCTGTGTAGAGCAGTCAATCTGTCATTACTACATACGAAACTGACCCCCATGAGTGCCATTTTCATTTTCTTGTAATTACTGTCCAAAAATGAACATGCATGACTGACTCATTTGTAGGTCGAGATAAATGCGCTCTGCAAAAAGTAAGTGTTGGTTAGATTCAGAATTTCAGAGAATTTTTGTCTTTTATAACTTGTGTTCAGAGTGTATGGATAAATCAGAAAAAAAAAATTGATTAACCCCCGATATGCACTGCAATGTCCATTCACATAATCAGATTCGTTCGTGATTATGTGAATGGACCAAGTTTATTATTGCATCTCGCATTGTGACAATCGGCAGCGATTTGTGGTCATATCTGTCGTCTATATTTTCAAGCTACAAATTTCACAGTGATGTGATTGGTCATAGTCATTTTGGAGCAGAAAACGGAACTTTTACAGCATAAGTAAACCCCAGCGCGGATAACAGTTCGATCATCTGCATCCAATTAGCATCTGTAGACTCCTCATCCGAACCGCATCTGCATTGTTTTTAATAATTCTATCCGCATTCCCAGACTTTGTATTTGGATCCGAACCGCATCCGCAAAATTCGGAACCGCCATATCCCACCCTCAATCCACGCATTCATTTTACGCCATGAAATGAAGCATTGACATTAAAGAAGCACCTGGATGGTATCCTGTAAGCCGTCTGCTTACCTTTGTACAACAAACTTCTCACATCAGAATACGGTGAAAGTCCTTTTACCATATTCTGTCTTATCATATTTAAAAAATAAGCGATCATCCAAAAGGTATGCTCGAAAGGAAGGACATTTTAATATTTATTTTCCTTTTTGCTTTGTAAAACCCACTTCAAACAGACACCTATTTTATAAACAATAAAATTAAAAATATGACAGACTAATAACATTGTCATTTTATCGAGGCCAAACATTAAGAAAGTGGGAGAGGAAAGGCGCTCACTCCCCGCAGCAAAGTACTGTGTATACGTGGTAAGGTACAAGTACACCACTGGGAAAATATCACAATATTCATTAACGGCAACACCTCCTATCGGTTTAAGTTTGAAACATGAACCCTCAGCTGCATGCTCGGAACCATATACTTAAAGAAACTGAGTGCCAACTGTCGAGGAAAAAAAGAAACTCACACATACGCAATGTTTCACTTGTCAAGGTTGCCGTTAGAAGAAACAGATTATCAACGACATGGGCGGATTCAGACTGGTTTGCCTCTCTTATATTAATACCCGTTAACGGGAAGTCTTTCCATTTATGCACTTGATGCTGGGATGGCATGCACAAACTGTGCTACAAGAATGAGGTGCGAAACTCATACTGGCGCAGATTCCACCACTCCAGAGGATTGGATTCAGTCTCCTTGATCTACTTGTAAGCAAAAAAGCCACTTGCAGGTTTCCTCTACCTTCTTGTGGCTTGTACGTTTTGGGTTTTCTTTGCCCAAAAAATGTTTTCCGCTCTTTCCCTGTCAAACAAGAACACACTTTCCCGGGATGACTGATGTTTTTGCATTCTTTACATATCCTATGGACAGCTTTTTTGGCAAGATCGAACGTTCTAAAGCTTTCTTGACGTAAAGAACAATTTTCTCCCCGATTGGTACCATTTATCTACTGGAGTAATTTGCTTCCGCAATACATTTGATGATGCACTTTATAGTATCACTCACTTATTCACTCTACACTATGTGGTCGCACATGTTTATGGGCCGCCTTGGCGAACATGTAGATCCGCAATCCGCCAAATCTGATTAATTTTTATCCGCATCCATCAGTTTACTGCGGATATCCGTGGGTAATCCGTGGATATGCAGGGCTCTAAGCATAAGCACACACTTCATTTTCATTCATACCTCAGTGAATATTATGTTAAGATTCATGAGTTGGTCTGTCCAACTAAAAGACTGTTCACTTTGCCTTTTCACTTCTGTGCAACCTTTTGTTAGCATTAATTGCAAGGCAGGTTCGATTCCCTCAAACACAAAACGAGCTGTTTAATTGTGTGTAGGAGCCCTAGGCATGGCAACAAGGTGCTGATTAATGGACAGTGTAAGCTGCTATGAGTGGTTATTTTAGGTACGGAGTCTAAGGTAAAACAAATAGCATATTCCACTCAAACTGCTATCAGAATAATTTTGAGTACATAAAGTGATGTTTCGTTCCAAATTCTTATGGTTGTAATAAAACTGCGATCCTTAAAGGCTAGACTCCATGGGGCGAATATGCTGCGAAAAATCCATGAATTTTGCCCGGCGGCTTTTGCTCTGCGTGCAGCATCAGCTCAGTGGCTGCTACGTCACGCGCAAAGCGAGCGTGCCGTTGGGCGAACTTTGTCAGTTATTCGTTGCATAATTCGCCTCATGGAGTTTAGCCTTAATTGATGTAAAAAACAAAGCTTTTATCATTTGATTATGAACATCAATGGCACTTTATATGGAGGACTTAATGATAAATCTGCCTTCTTGAAGATAATTTCCAAACTTCGATCGGCTCACTACTGAAACTAATATAGGTTTAATCTAATCTACTGAGTATGCCACTGAACAGATGCAACCTATATGAAGGTGATAACCAGAGAAGAGAGTGGACATAAAAGAATGAACCTATAGAGCAGGCCATATAAATCTTATCGCAATACCGAAGGAGCCTCGCAAATCTTGAATCTGAAAAAGACACTGTCGGAATAATGCCATCTATTATGTGTGCTAGCTGCAGTTTTATTCAGAAACCCTTGCTGCTTTCTTTTTTTTTTAAGTGCACGAGGCTTGCTGTGTAAAGTTCTAGTCCAAAGGAGTGCTTTTCCCTTTGCACATGGTTGTGTTGCAGTGAAGCAAGTTGCATAAAATTTTGATACCTATTTAACGGTTGCTGCTTCACTGCGGTACTTTAGTGTGTGTTGAGAAGTGCACTCAACAAAGCTAATTCACTTGAAAAGACCATGAATATGAGGAATATTCCAAAACTTATAAGTACTGTCAGCATTTGATACAGAGATCAAACAGAATAGTATGTTATTTGAGGCGATAATCAAAAATTCTGAAAATGCACCTAAGCCTTTTGTAATTATCCGGCCGAATAGCGGGGCCTGATCATTTCCATTTTCAGTATTACTTTAGGGTGTCTAGCGACCGGGAAAACTATAAATTGTAAGGAAAATTTTAATTACCAGGAAAAATCGGGGAATCGGGACAAATCTAGTTTAAGCCTTGGATTGAATTGAGGGCGCAACACCAGGCTACATCCAGTTAGAGCTACTAGATTTAGTAACAAACAGAAAATCCGCAGACCTCAATCCAATCCAAGCCTTAAGTCAAAAGTATCCGAAGGTGTGCATCTGGCGGCTATGCTGCCATTTGGTTATTGATGTGTGTGGTTGAGCGACGTGTTTGGATCGTGTTTCCGGAAGTGGCCTCTTCACTGACATTGTCGGCAGCAAGAAAGTGCTCTTTTAATCTGGAAGGGACGAACCCGAATATTTCGGCATATGCAAGTTGGACTAAACCCGTAAAAAATGATCCTCACAGTGCTCAATGCCTTATGTTGTAATGGTCTTATATAATTAACTGCCTCTACAGTGGTCAGGGAATTTCACCAGAAATTGTCAGGGAATTTCAAAATAATAATTTGCCAGACACCCTGTAGTCAAGTGAAATTAAATTTTGGTGAAGTGTCGGCGCAAATTCCTCATGTTTTGGCAAAAAGGAGGAGGGTAAGCACATCACTGATCTCACATTCAAAGGGATTCATAGCTGGCAGCCATCCAAAACTTGAGCTAGGAGAGATGCAGTTGCACAAAAAGAGCCTGGAAATAGTATGGACACGGCTGCGTGACCAATCAATGTAGTGCGATTCCTTTGCCTTTTAGTTTCACAGGGAAACATTATTTTATTATGAAGTTTCGAAGATATATAGAATGAGAGAGCCAAATTGCTCCGAAACAGAGGATGTGAAATTGCAAACAAAGGCATACAAGCAAATTTGAACTTAATCATAAGACATGAAAATTAATTTCAGTGAAAACTCTGGAAAACTTTGCATCTCTGGGAAAAAAAGCTAACTGCGCCAGACACCCTTTAAGTTTTGGCGACAAAATGCGGCACCCTCAGCCTTGCACTATTTGTGCTGAAACCAAGTGGCATATTTGAGTGCATCCAAAAATTAAATAAATTTACTTGCACTTGGATCAGTGCACTAAAATCTGGTTAGTAGGTTTAACTTGACAGGTTTGGACCCAATTAGGTGCAAGGATTGTCATACTTGAGATTTGGCAGAGTAGTTGTCATTTGTTAGCTTGAGTAGTTCAAACAAGGGTAGAGAACAAAAAGGTGCTTTAAATCATAATTTAGATTGCAATTTAAAGCAGTTTAAATCTGACTGGTGTAACTGCAAGTTAAATCAATCCTTTGCTGCAAAAATGATCCCAAAATATATATTTTTTTTATTTCCCATTTGTCCGACTTGATTGCTTTCTATATCCATTTGTTTTGTATTTATGTCAAAGAAACATCAAGCAAGAAAAATATTGGGCTGAACACGAGCACATTGCAGTAGTCTTCCGAGCTCTCTTTCTACCTTCCACTTTGTCAGTTCCGTAAGGTCCTATTGCAAGTATAAATGATAATGCGTAAGAAACAAAAACTATACTCGGTTTCACATTACGGCAGACTCGAGCGGGGTCTCCCAATCCAGCTTTGTGAATGTGATACTCCAAGGTCAGGTGGCCTTGGATTGGCTCCTTCTGGCGTCTGCTGTGCATCGCTGGTCAGGCATAAGGTGAAACTGAGTTTAGAAAAGTAATGTCCTACTGCAAGCAAATCAACATGTGAAACAAAAAATGATAAAGCTTTTTCACTATCACAGTTTTTGTTGTACTATGGCAGGGTTAGTCGATAAAAGCTGTTAATTACACTGTGCTCTAAATTTACAGGAATTATTTCTTCTACATTGTTTTAGTGATCGGATGGATTGGTGAATCTGCCATAAGCGATAAAGACTCGCTATTTTATAGCTTGTGTTTTAAATCAAATAAATAAATTTTCTTCCACCATGGTTTAAAGAAGGCAATGTTAGGGACATGCAGCCTGCCCGCTATGCAAGACAGGTTACCCAATCATATTTGAAGCCCGAGAAGATCCCTGCCTAGAAAGATGGCCAGACTCAAACCCTCGTTTCAGGGCCAGAGGCACACCGTCGCCAGATAGAGTTTGGCAACCTCATCACCCTCGGAAGTGTGCGCAGGCAGACTCCAACAGGGCTGAAGCTCATCAGGACCTTCTACAAGCCGTGCAAAACCCGTGAGTGCCCCCACCGCCAGTTCGAGCAGTTGTGGCGTCGCATGTAAACAGGCACACAGTCACTTGTGCAAAACATGTAAGCTTTAATTCTCTAACAATCTCCATAGGTCTCTCTCCTGTATTTCAGGGCTTAAACAACTGTGCGGTAAAGAGCGGCACTTTTAGCCCCAGATAAGAAAAAAAAAAACAAAAAAACCTCGTAGTATAGAACGAGACTCCAAAGCCTCTGGCAAAAAATGGTCGGCAAAAGCCTCAAAAGCCTGGAGTACTTGAGCAATTGGTAATAAGTGTTGCAGCCGAACTGCCAGCGCTGCAGCTTGACTTAGAGCCACCGGCAATAAAGCGGTTAAGCGAGTGTTGCGGGCGAGTATATCTCAGGCAGCAGTGTTGCCTCCTCCATCTCTTTCAGTCGACGAGGAGCTCAACGACCGGACTGCTCGTGTGGCAGTGTTGCCCCTTCCATTGCTGCTACTGCTGCATCTGCTTCTCAGAGCACCGTGGCTACAGCGGGACCCTTGAGTAAGGCACTGTGGTAAAAGCTACCCAACACCAACGTTTATAGATCAACTGGGTTGTGGAACTGCAAAAGGTCGCATGTGATTACTGTTGACTACCCTTGAATGTGCTTCCGCTGGCGACAAGCAGCTTTTGGAACATGTAAAAAAGTTGTTTGTAAATTTTTCGTGTGTTGCTGTAGGTATAAAGTACATTTTAAGTGCAATACATATATGGTAAAGACAAATGTTCCGAGCTGCTGAGAAAAATCTGCATTTCAGTGCCCCCTTTGAAATTCAGCACTGCTAGTCTTTCCAAGAAAGCCCGCTAGCAGATGCAAATATCTTTCTGCATTGGCACCGCTGCATAAAGACAGTTGGCGACAGCTTTGGATGCTGTACAGCAGTAATTCTCAAATGGGGGTCTGCGAAGGCATTCTAGGGATCCGCTAAGCCCTGCCTTATCAGTCAAGCCTGGCGATAAAAGTTGCCTTTTTTTTTAGATTGAGAAGGAACGTTCAAATTTTCGGCCGAGTTTTTTTTGTGTCTGTGTGAATGAGAGAAGTCTACTTTACCCTAGCCCTTAGTTATGTCTTCTATTAAATCATAATTAACCTATCCCTCTCCCTTTCTCTCACCACCAACGGGGTCCTCCATCATCTTTGCGGATCCATAAGGGGTCCGCAAAACATTAATGTTTGAGAACCACTGCTGTACAGTTTCTGCGAGAAGTTCCACAACCTAGTATATCCAGTAACGTTCCCGACAGCGTCATAAGCTGGTTTCTCTGTTGCAGTCCGCTACATGGGAGGATGGAGCTTGGCTCGCGACTGCTTGCGTGCAAGCACCAGGAAGGCTGCCGCCAACATGAGCAAGCCAACAAAGAGGCAAAGCAGAAGAACAAACAGATGGAAGCCCACTGTGGGAGCGGATGGCTGAGCGGCGGGGATGGCGTTGGTGGCATTGATCATAAAACCCAGAGACCAGCCTAAGTCATAGCCCTTGGCTTTCTTAATGAAGTTGATGCCAGACCAGGTGGCGTCGCTAAAGCCATACTTGTCGAGCAACAGGTCTCTGACGAACATGGACTGGAAGCAGTAGTTGGCCACGAAGCGGGCGGGCGTGACCAGCGTCTGGGCCTCCTCCCAGGTGGCCGAGCACATCAAGTTGGAGTTGTTTAAGAAGGTGTCAAGCGGCATGCCCGTAGCATTGAGCGCTTTCAGGGTGTAGTAGAATGCCGAAAATGCCTGTGAAAAGCAACACCGGCATTGAGAACTGCTCACCGCTGGAACCAGACGCATGTTTACCATGTACTTCTGACCAGTAGGCACGGGAACTTTGGGTGGCTCCAGACAGGTGCTGTAGCTCTTTTTGCAGGTAGCAGGATTCATCAGGTCGGCAACAGCACTGTGGCACTCGTTTGCGGATCCATTCCCGACAAAGGTGAACACCTGCAGGGTACACAATAAACAATCTCCACTTGTCCCCATCACCAGAGCCTCGTGTGTTTTTAACTGCAAAGACACTCACGGCATCTGGATGCTGTTGCAACCAGCTTTCGGTCTGAGGAGTTATTGTGCAATAGCTCTCAAAGATGTCCTTTGCAGTCAGGTTGAAAGTGTATCCAGAGTTGTGGCATGGGCTCACTATGGTATCCCGGTATTCCTGTAAGATGAAGGGCCCTACAACCAAACTGCTGGAGAAGCCTGTTACCAAACTCACCTGTTGAGCAATGATGTGAGCTAGGAACCTGCGCCTAATCTCATTGACACCATAGCAAAGATAGGACACTGCAAAGACCCTGTACTTGCGGCCGTAAAGTGTCAACTCAGTTATGTCCTCGGATGAGGCATCGCTGCTGACTGGGAAGGCAACCTGTGTTGACGCGCCACCCAAGTCCAAAGCACCGAAGGTGTCCTCAGTGTGGCCCTGCACAGCAGCCTAGCCATTAGCGGTGCCCGCAAGGCCCTGCTGTCAGCCTCACCGAGTCCTGTGGAATGACTTCCACCAGGTAGTTAGTGGAGAGCCAGGCAAAAACCCCCTCGTCGTGGCCACTCAGGATGACGGCCCGGCGAAGGCCATACGGCTTGAGGGCACACTCGGCAGCCATAAGGATGGCGTCTGCTTGGGCTGGCTGCGTGAGACTGCGCACAAAAGCCGCCCATTCACTCCGGGGGCGGTCGGGAGGGTCCGATTGCGGCGCCTACTTGAGAACACGCATGCCGGCCGTGGCCCCGAGGTAGACGGGCGCCCGGATGCCCCCCAGGAGTCCGGAGACGGCCCGAGCGAGGTCCTCGGCCGTGCGGCGGGGTTCCATAGTGCTGATGCCGCCGTCGGACTCTGCGTGGTCCACTTGGACGGCGCGGCCGGTACCCAGGTACTTGGCGCCCTGCCAGCGGTAGAGTGTGGCCTCGGTGTGGCTCGAGCCGGCGTCCACGACGACTCCGTGCACGAAGGGCACCCGGCCCCCGGTCAGGCCGTAGGCCATCGACGCGAGCAGCAGCCCGAGCAGGGCCACGACCCCGCACACGACGGCCAACAGGCCCCAGTTGGCGAGGAAGAGCAGCGGGGCGCGCTGGCGCCGCAGGTACAGCGTGTCGCCCGAGCGCACGCCCAGGGCGTTGAGCGACGCCCCCGGGCGCAGGGGTCGGTTGGAGCGCGTGTACAGAGCCAGCGCCGGGTCGTACGCGATGCCGCACTCGTGCCAGAAGGCGCCCAGCAGACTGTCGGCCGTGGCCCCGGCATGCGTGCGCACCGTCATGGGCGCCAAGTCCGGCCGTGCCACGCACTGCAGGTGCACCTCCATGCTGGGCAGCGGCTTAGCAGGAACCCTGCGCGCCCTGGTTCATGTAGCGACCGCCGAGCGGGGCTCCGGTCGGAGCCCGAGCCGCGAGCAACGACGCGCGCGTGACGCGGGCCTGACGCGCGCCCTGCGTCAGTCGCTGTTTGCGGGAATCGATCAATGGAAGCTTATTCGGGGACCGTGGCTCAGGCGGGCTGCAGCCACGTGCCCGAGCCACGGCAGGTGCGCGGACAGCGCCGAGCTACTTCACGGCGCGGGGCCTCCGTTGCCCTGGCGACGCGCCGTAAATGAAAGCTGCTTGCGCGCCCGACGTCAGCGTGACGTCGCACTCGGAAAAGTTCGGCTACTCTCGTTGACCAAATATGGGCAGCGCTCCGGAGGGGAGGTACCGCGGCGACGGCATGCGACTTTCGGGGGTTCGTTGGGGCACTTGCCGGTTCCCCACGAACCCAGAACCTCGGGGACGCCTAGCTGCGGCCGAAAAGCCGCGCCTGACACGGCCGCGCCGAGCCCAGGCCCCGGGCAGCAACGCGGCCCGACGTTTTGCCATCAGAAGGTGGCGCAGTGAATGAAGCCGACGTCACGGCGACGTCAGGCACGGAACGCGCTCCCATTGGTCGGAGCGGGTTCCGGCTCGCCAAATAAGGCAGCGGGGCGCCCTGGGGCCCATTCATACGGCAGCGGGTGTCCCCAAGCGCGTACGTCGCTGCCACACGGATGGGGAGTCCCTAGCCGTCATGACGATGGACGGCCTGGACACGCTGTCTCGCGACTGCCTACAGTTTAACCTCAGCTTCGAATCGTTCAAGGCGACCGGCGCCGGAGGCCTGGCCGCTCCCGAGGGGTCCGACGACCCCCTGAACACGCCCGTGTCCACTACCGCCGAGCTGATCACCTTCTTCGCCACCGATGCCGTCATCCCGGACCCCGTGCCCATCTCAGGTAGGTCGGATCGAACAGGTGGCTGCCTCCCTCCCCCACTCGCGCAGCCTCTGACGGTACCTCTCCGCGCGCAGCCGAGGCCTCCCTGCCGGACAAGGGGGACCCCTACGGCAGGCTCGCGTACCGGGGCACCTTCACAACCGCCTGGCCCGGACCAGCAGACGCCGGGCCCTTCTTCGAGCAGCCCGAGCTGCAGCCCTTCCCTCCCCTTGAGGGCTCCTTCAAGGCGCCGTACGCGGATCCCGAGCCCCCCGCCAAGTACCCCTGGTTCTCGACTAGCTACGAGCCTCCGGCGGCCAAGCCCGAGGAGCCCGACCGGTCGACGGCCACCCTCGCCGAGTACAACCAAGCCACCAGCAAGGGCCACGAGATCCTTAGCCAGGCGTACCAGAACAGCCCGGTGCCGCTGAAGCTGGTGCCGGTCAAGCCGCGCAAGTACCCCAACCGACCGAGCAAGACGCCCGTGCACGAGCGGCCGTACGCCTGCCCGATCGAGGGCTGCGACCGGCGGTTCTCGCGCTCGGACGAGCTCACCCGGCACATCCGCATCCACACGGGCCAGAAGCCCTTTCAGTGCCGCATCTGCATGCGCTCCTTCTCGCGCTCCGACCACCTAACCACGCACATTCGGACTCACACGGGCGAGAAGCCCTTCACCTGCGACGCGTGTGGCAGGAAGTTCGCGCGCTCTGACGAGCGCAAGCGCCACGCCAAGGTCCACCTCAAGCACCGGCTCAAGAAGGAGGACCACCAGTGAGCCCCCACCCCTGTACATAGTGCTCTGTACATAGAAGCCATCTTCACGCGCAAAATAAACCCGTTCCAGTGGTCACCTGGACAACGCACTCCCACTAGCCGAGTTCCCATTCTCTGACCAGCTGCTAGACTGGTGTCGGGTTGCCCAACACTTGGTCCCCCATTTCATCTGAATGCCTCCTCACCTAAATGGTGCTGCCTTTTCCCAGCCTTCATTACTGGTGTGTCCCTCGTTCCTACACCTGGGCTATGTCTACCAACTGTCTCGTTTCACACATGCACACACACCATGGCAGCGAGTATGAACGGGACTGAAGCTAACACATGCCTAAGGATGTCTTTCCTCTGCTCTCGGGCACCTCTATCCTTTACAAATTGTTCAGATGCAGCTATGTTTAAAGTGAATGCAAGAGTTCAAAGTTGAGTAGTGAAAGAATGGACAAGCATACCAAAAAAAGTTCACATAGTAGGAAGTCTTTCTAACAAAAGTAAAGATTTTTTTTTTCTTTTTTTTTTTGGGGGGGGGGGGGCAAGCTGGTTAGGAAATATTATGATCTAAACTCCGAGACACAGAGAAATAAAATAACTGACGAGATGACAAAAATTCATTGTGTCGTCCGTTACTTTATTTCTCCCCGTCCTGGGTTTCCGATTACGACAGCTCAAAATGCTGTTTTCAAGTATATGCTGTATCACATATAACTAACTATAGGCCAACATTATGCTGAGTCAACTGACATACCTGTACACAGCTTAATCTAAAAGGTTTGGACCAAAAAGGCCCATACCTTTTAGACTGCTTTAGCCAATGTTTCGTTGAATGGCTATAGACTGATAGCAGCAGCAAGGGCTACCCAAATTTTATACCACCAGGGGCGGATTTAGAGGGGGGGTCCGGACGTCCTGACCCCCCTCTTGATTTCTGCATGTGTAAAATTTAGGGCGTGAAACGAGGGAGAGGGGGTTCCTAAACAAATGGTACGCTGACCAACACCTGACCTGACCTGACCCCCCCCCCCCCCCCCCCCCCCCAGGAAATTCCTGCATCCGCCCCTGTATACCACATTGGGAGACAAACTTTTTTAGATTGGGGAGTACAATTTCAAATGGCAGATGGGCGTAACCAAGCAAAACAACAAGGGGGAAAAAAAAAAGAGCCTGTTAAACATATGAAATGTTAGCCGTTGCCATGCAAACTGAATTCATTTCTTCCAGGCATGACGGCTCATAAGCTATGGTCTATTCAAGGATAACAATGGACGATACAAACTTTAATATCAAGTTTTAAGATCAGGTGTGGCCCATATAGATATGTAAATTTACAGCTGCCAAACCGCCCTGTTTTAAGCTGCTGTTCTGCGCCTACTCAAAGAAGCGATTTTACCCCTCCCAAAAAGGTATTTTAAAATCCACTCCCGGCTGGCAAATGCCGGTCACGAGTTTATATAAACTACTTATGTGGAATAAAAAAAAGTCCCTTGTGTGTTACTTTCCGGCTCCCCAGTAGAAATCTCTTAAAACAGGCTGATTTCTTCCGCAAATATTTCCAGAGATTAGAACACCACGGCGGACTACGTGCGTAAACCCAGCTGTTGATTACAATAATAATAAAAAAAAAATATGCCCTAAAAAGAAGAAAAACAAACCGAGGGGAAATGCTCCGAGCTCTAAGTACACTATAATCACACCAAAAACACCAGCGATGCATACATGTATATATATATATATAAAGCACAAAGATACACTGAAAAAAAAAAAAAAAACATTACAAGTAACAGAATGCCCGAAGTTTCATTTTGTGCGGCACCCCATCGCCAGCTGCGAAATATCTACTTTCTGGTAGCTTTACAGTATCTTTTCTGCACGTTTTCCCCATCGTATTCTGGTACTCGTCCCAACAACAGCGGCGATTTGGTTCGCAAAGTACGCTGGGGCGATTGCGGGCGGAGCGCGTCCCGTGCCGCGCCTCTCTGCATTTGTCGAGCAAACAAGCGATGCTTCTACGACGCAAATGTTTGGATGCATGCAATCAAGGTTCTCTGCGTGAGCTAGCCGGCTGCATCCTCCCCAGCGGAGGCCGGGCTTTTTAAAAAAACGCACACCGAGAAACCAACGGAGGTCCTCACCCTTGATAAAGGCAAAAGTGACGCTTCCCTTCGGTCACTTCGGCGATGTTGGGCCACCTGAAAATCTTCCCGGCAATTTGTGGTGTTGCTAGCGGCGTGGACCGGTACCGGACAATACTGCATGTCCCTGAGCCAAAACAAACTTGTAAGTAAGAAAACTACAAGGTCAGCCAACAATCAAGAATGCGTGAAATGTGCCAAGATTTCCGCAGCGTGAACTTTGCGCGCAAAAGGCTGGGAATTAATTGCGCTAGTTGCGTAGCTGAACAAAAACAAAAACAAAAAAACACACAAAAACTTATCAGTTAACAAATTTAAACCAAAAATTAGTATTTACAAACAAATACGTCAGTTGAAGACCGATGATATCGTTGCAATTATATAACATTTAACGTTTATGTTCGTCGATTTCTTCACGGAGAAGCCAACGTTGGAAAAAGCAACTTTAAAAAAAGAAAACGAGTAAAAAAACAAAAAAAAGCAAGAAACGAAATTTGAAACTTTAGTTCGATCGTTGGGTTGGTTCGACCGGTTCGACCCTCTATAGTTCGGCCAGAGATTCTGCAGAGATGAAACATAAATATCATAATCATTCGTAAAAGAATAATTACTAAACTTTTCTTACTGACATTTTGTTTCAATCATTATGCTTAAATTCGTAAATATTTAGTAAATTACCTGGCGCCACGGGTGATACACTGGGATCAACGTCGAACCGGATTTTTAGGTCGAACTTTCAGGGTTCGATTGGTAGAGTGCTCTAGACTGGTCCCGGGTCCGACGAAACCTTCGACTTTTAACCAGATTCCCCCGGTATCTAGATTTGATTTTTTTTTTTTATGCAAAGGGTTATTTTAATTTTATGAAGAGTTGCGATGAAAAGAAACTAATTCTACTCACCGAAGAAGGTAATATTTTTTTTACAGTATTAACTCAAATCAGTGCTGCCCTAAATTCTTCCCTTAGGCATCACCATCCAATCCGAAGCCAACTGGCCAGCCTGTCGCGCATGCGCATAGCAGTCAAACTTGAGCCAACGGTCGAACCACTGGGTCGAACCGTTGTTGAACTTTTCATACATTGCGCTAGACTTTTCATAAGAAGTTCGAAAAAGTCGAACGTGGTAGAACTCGAACCTCGGCCGGTTCGCGACACTAGAGCAAAGAGTCATCCCAATCAAAGTAGATATTTATAATAATAAAATACTCCCAAAGTCAACGTTGCCAAAGCTACTGGCGCGAGCGCATGGCTTCATGTTTGCGCGAGAACGCGTGCGAATGGACTACGAGATCAAACCCCATGCTCATACCAGCAGATGCTGGTACGAGCAGATACTGAGAGAATATACTTCAAGTAAAGCTGGTACTTTTACAATGTACTGAAAGCACTTGTAGAACACGCAGATATACTTCGTGCCATCGTTTTTTATAGGGGGTAATATATGTGATAAAGTTAAGATTTTTTTTTAAATTTTGATTGATAGTGAAACAGATGACTTACTTAGAACAGCAAATTACAGTAGCAGTGAGAATTCAATAGAAAGTTAGATGAGGAATGGCATGGCAATGTTCAAGACCAGTGTCTACCTTTAATTTAAAAAAAAAACGGGAACTTACAAGCATCTGAAGGTGTGTCTCAGTGATGTTGGAATAAAGGGATAAGATGGGCTTTCACCAAACAAAGGCAAAATTAATAAAAACGCAGAAGTCATGTGCAGAAGTGACGTTCTACTGCAGTTAGGTGGCGCTACTTACTACCCATTACGAAGATTACGGCTCTGGATAGACGGTAGAAGATTTCCCCCTGTTACCGTCTATCCGTTGAAAGGGTTGTAAGTTGTAGCTGGTTGTGTCCAGTTGTGTCGGTTGTTGATCTGTGTGCTGGCTTGCTCCTAGTGATCTTAGAAACACGCAAAATTAACGATTTTGTTGACGAAAATGAGAAAACCTCGTAAGTGACGGCGCAGTTGCTTCCCAGTGACAGTGCGGGAAGAAAGCGTCTTACCTGCATAGTCATAATGGAGTCCTGCTTGGCTGTGGAGCGAGAGATTGACAAAGTGTTGAATAAGTTTGGCACCTTGAGCGAGCACACTAAAAGTGCGCTGAGTGAATTGATCAACTACGTGCAAGAGTTGTACCGGGAACTTGGAGAACGTAAGTGACTGTTCGACCAATGCGCGAGTTTCCCGCAGACGTCTGCAATGTCCCTTTTCTGTGCAGTTCCTCCTGAAACTGACGTGACGACGTCGCACGGCATAGCGCTGACGCAATGCGCTCAAAAGATCAGGGATGTGAGCAGTTCCCTGGCCACAGAGCATCGCGATCTCCACGGTACGGTATCCAAAGTGGGCAAGGCAATAGACAAGGTGGGTGACCCGTCTCTTGTTCAGGCTCGGCTACCTCTCGAAAGTGCAGTCGCTGTAGCCTGTCATGGTGAGCTTTATTTAGACGACCCTTCAGCGGCCTACCTTCGTGGTCTCGATTGCGCGATCCACACGACTAGCGTTGACGCCGGCCGACATGTAAAATCCACTCGAAATCCTGCTTGACACGAGAGAGATGCTTCCGATTACATAGAGGCAAAACGCGGTTCTGAAGCGAGGGCGATTGTGTTTGCAGAATTTGGTACCAGACTTCTGGGCCACCAGCAGCGAGGAGGTGTTTGAGGGTGCAGAGAAAGCGGCGGCCCTGAACCAGGTGATTGGCGAGCACCTGCTGCGCCAGGGCATGCTGGACATTGCTGAAGAGCTGTCCCGCGAGGCGGGCCTAGAGTCAGCCCAAAAGGAGCCGTTTGCCGAGCTCAACAGCGTGCTGGACGCCCTCAAGCGGCGCGACCTGGGCCCCGCACTGGCTTGGGTAGGCCAGCACCAGCTGCAAGGCACCAGCCTGCACCTCCAGCTCCACCGGCTGCACCTGGTGGGACTGCTGCAGAGAGGCGCTGCAGCAGAGGCCATCGCCTATGCCCGAACCCATCTGGCACCGCTGGCACGTCAGCATGAGCACGACCTGCAAGTCCTCATGGGAAGCCTGGCATTCCTGCGCATGCCGGGAGGCCTGGCCCGTTCGCCCTATGCCTTCCTGCTCGAGCCCGCCCTGTGGGGTGAGACGTGCGAGGCGTTCACGCGCGACGCATGCGCCCTGCTTGGCCTGTCGGTGCGCAGCCCGCTGGCGGTGTGCGTTGAAGCCGGCAGCCTGGCCCTCCCCGCACTCCTCAACATCAAGCAGGTAATGCTGCAGCGCCAGGTGGCAGGGGTGTGGAGCACCCGTGACGAGCTGCCCATTGAAATCCGCCTGGGCTGCCAATTCCACTCGGTCTTCGCCTGCCCCATCCTGCGGCAGCAGAGCAGCGACGCCAACCCTCCCATGCGGCTCGTCTGTGGCCATGTCATCTCGAGGGATGCCCTGCACAAGCTGGCCAGTGGCAGCAAGCTCAAGTGCCCCTACTGCCCCGTGGAGCAGAACCCTGCTGATGCACGCCTCATCCACTTTTGATGCCTTCCTGTCGTGCCAAAAGGCTGTGTCGCAACAAAGGCTGTGCTTCAGCCTGGTGTGGATTTTTTCGAAGTGTGTGCTGTCGTGTAATCATACAAAAAATTTAGATTGCCTAATAAAACAATCGTGCTAGGGATGACGGCTGGGAACCTTTGAAAACCACATGCATTCTCTGGAGTGCAAAAAGTTGTACTAAACTCAGTTCAACCTTAAAGGGATACTAAAATTGAAACTTAAAATATACCTCTCGTTTAGAAATAAGTTAATTATTTCTATCTGCTAATGACAATCGCATGCTTATATTTTGAATGCATGGCTATATTTTTCGTTCCAAAGGACCGATTCCAGCGAGCGCTCGAAGATCAGCTGTCGGAGAGCGTGATGCATCCCAGGAGACGTGACGTCAGTATGGACGAGCACAGGCAAAGCTGCTTGGGGGCTGGCGTGGTTATGAGCTCCGCCACTTAGCGTTATCAATGCGTTACTACCTGGCCGTTTTTAGTTGCCCCTCTCCGCTCCCCTCACTGTTTGAATAAGCTAAGAGAAAAAGGAAATCTGGTTCGACGGGACTCATGCACACGCAGCTTGCCGCTGTACTTCCGCGGAGCGGCGCTGCTTTTAAGTGCATAGTGACGTAACGACATTCGGTTTATTCCTTTTAAATAATGCTGTCATCTTTTCTAGCAAAATATTGGTGTCTCCGTGGTGTGGCCACAATGTGGTTGACGTTTGGACGACAAAAAGGATGTTAGAAATTCGTTGAAGTATCCTTTTAAGCTGCAGCCAAAGCTACAAGCGTGAGCTAGTCCGTGCCCCTTACTTTGAGGTGTGCCTTTCTGGCACGAGTACTTCTTTTGCAGAAGAAGCTTTCAAAGCCGCAGTCTCGTGCTCGGAGCCTTGGCTGCAATCTTGGCGTGCAAGGGTGAAGGGAACTAGGCCCGACGTGTGGACAGCACAAACATGTGGAGACAAGCTGCAGGGCCTACTGCACCGCCCGGAACCAGGTCTGGTTGTCTTCACCGTGTCCCAGGGGTCTGAGCTGCTGTTTTAGTACAAGGGTCTAAAACACTTGGCCCAGATATTGTTGGGATGCAATGCCCCATTCTGCCCGAAGCGACAGGAATGCTTGCGCTGTAGTTGTCAGAGATTGTGTCTTTTAGACGTGGGATAAAATAGATGCTGTCCAAAATTTTGGTGAAAACAAAAACCACGTACGAAGCCTATTGATTTTGATTTGCCGAGCGAGTTCTGCAACATCGCAAAAGACGGTGCGCGCTTTTGAGCAATTTAAAATATACCAGCCCATTCACGAAGTGCTGTTATTTTTAATCTTTTCATTGTCCTCAAGATTAGGTCGACGGTAGTCATGACTCGTGCAAGCAATTCCGAGCTATGTATGTCGCTGGCGAAAAGGCAGGATTTTAAAAATTACAAAGTATGAAATTTGTTCCCCTTGAAATTTCTGGTGCGGCGTCGTTCATAGCCTCGGCTACGTTGCAACACCGAGCCGAACTACTGCGTTTTCTTTTTTACCTTATCACATTTACTCCCCCCCTCCCCGACATTGTCATTGACCCTGCGCCGCCACAACATGGCAGCACCGGGGCCGGTGCCACCATGTTGTGCTAGTCAGAGGGTGCGCGGTTAGCAGACTGGCGTCGTAGGTAAAGAAAACCAGTTTTTGTTTTTACTGAATTTCTTGCTCGGGTAATTTTGTTATTTGGAATTTTTGTGCAATGCTTCCACCACACTCGGGCACCTCTGTGGTAAATCGTAGCCCGATACGGTCACTTTAAAGGCTTCTCCTGGATTCGGGACCCTGCTGTAGATATGAAATGCTGATGATTTCCTAAGCTTATGTATTACTTTTGAACATTTGGGTTACCTGCAATATTCCAGATACTTGTTTGCATTCCTGCATCATCTACTAAAATTTCTGCAAATGTTGGATCAGTGATTTCAGAGAAAATGTTCATCATTACAAGCAAAATGGCAAGTTTAAAGAGACTTTGTAACATGTATGCCCTGGGGCAATTTTCAAAGCACTTGCTGGCCCATGGCTCTTGGTTTTTAGTTTTGATACATACTCTTCACTTACTAGAACTCAAAGAATTACGCCAAGGTCTTGTTGAAGTTAGAAAGCTTGCACTGGACGCATAGTTTCTACTGCAGATCTTAGGTTGCAAAAAACATATAGTGACTGTTTTTTGCATTATTGTATAATGTTAAAGATAAAATTTGGTATGCACATTGTTTCATAAGGTATAGAAACCTCTTGTGCCATGGAAATTTGTACATCACTAAAAACATCATGTCGATCAGTTTCATGCTTTGAACTACAGCATTCATCTACATCATACAGTGGGAACATCGAAGTGAAATACTTATTAAACACAAACTATGTTGTTACCCCGTCATTTCTTGTGAATAAATCCTCGACAAAACGGACATCAATGCAATAAAAATGGAGCATGTAACTTGGTAAACTAAAACTCTGCCCTTAGTTTGATAAACAGTCATGCAGCGGTCATCAAAGCATTTCATCAATTTAGTTTCAAGCATTCATCACATGCCAAACATGAGAATTGTATCTGGAAGTCAACTTTTATACTCTCCATGAAGTCAACACTCATAGTACCAAAAAAAGTACCAAAAAGTTGATTCATGCTTACCATGAAAAGTACTAGGAAAGGTATCTGGAAGTCAACTCATACTTTCCATGAAAACTATCAGAAAATGTACCTGGAAGTTAACTCGGTTTCTATTAAAACTACCAAAAATGCAAATGTGGAAAGGAAATACAAGCATACAAAATATATTTGAAGTACTACTTTAAGCACTTTCCAATGCTGTTGGCTAATTCATGGGGCTGCAGAGAAAACATATGAAGCTGCATGCACTCTAAATGTAGCCCTGCAACATGCCCAGGCCGTGCCCGTGTCTAGGAGTAGAATAAACTACCAACCTAACTTTGATGCCGCCATTGCGCTGACCACACAACAAATGCAACCTTTTCAGCTCGTTCCCAAAGTGGCTCTGTAAGGGCAAATCCTATCCAGAGCAGTCTTATTGAAGACAAATCTTTGATTAAAGGGATTGTCCGGTAAAGTTTTGTGTTTCTGAAAACAACAAAATTATATTATTGCTTTTAGTACTATCTTCCGCATAATATCCAAATTTGTTATCCTCCATTGCACAAGTAATTCAATTTTAAACAGAGAACAACTGCTCAGATTGCGCTCGCAACACGCACAGTTTGTTGGCAACAGCGGAAGCTCAGACGTAACATTATGCAAAGAGAACCACGACAGCTTTTACTGCTTTCGCAGTAAAATAACTTTGTTCTAAGAAAGACAAGATTTACTGTATTGAGGGAAGCTCAGTTCTTCGATGATGATCTTTATACGCATGTTGATCAAAACTGGGAATAAGTCGGCGCCCGCGCCTCTGGCATTACCATACCTGATACACCTGATACGTCGTCCCCGCACGACCAGCGATGCATACTTGCGAAATTCGGCATGCAGTGTTGTATTAATGTTAATAATTGACTTAACAAATATTGGGGTGCCTTTTAATGAAATAAATATCACATCTGGCTATATTTCGGCCATGTCTACGTGACCAGCGCAAAAACTTAACAACGTCAGGATATCGCCGGACAAGCTCTTTAACCAGAGAAATGTTGTAATCGCTTCAAAGATTCACCATAAACACATTTTTTTGCACGTCCCGTAGTAGAAAAAAAAAAAGAAAAGCAAGTCAAAAAAAAGAAAAGAACCCCCCTAAGCAAAATTGCATTGACTCAAAAGTACTCAGAGTAAAGTCCCAAAAATGCAGCCTCAAAACATGCTCAGAATACACGCACCACATCGATTAAGAGTGCAAACGGAGCCACCAGCTGCTCCCTTTTCTCCAGTACGAGTAGGTAGGAGAGGTCACCGGATGAGACGGTGGAGTCGAGCAATCCACTTTAAGCGTACTGCACTAGAGTACCTCCCAATGCGGGGATTACCACTGCGAGCAGCCAACCTTGTGGAAGCAAGCAAGAGCCATTGAGTGTATGACGTTCCGGATAACAATTTATTTATATATAAAAAAAAAAAAAGAATGTGCAGCAGTTTCCCCTCTCGTTGATAGAGGGATGTCCCAGAGTCGCAGTGTTCACGTCGCACGGGGTCTGCCCCGTCACGATGCGGCCGTCGAGGGAGCGGCCGGAAAGAGTTCTTTGGGGCTCCACTCCATGGCGTCTTCCAGGCGGTAGACGGAGTAGATGGCGTTCCTCTGGAGGACGCAGCTGTCGTCGCCGCGCCGATGCACGCGCAGGTCCAGGCACTGAGAAGGGGGAGCCACCTGGCGCCGCACGCTTAGGTCCAACACCTGGCAGTCGGAGCTCGGCTCGTCCCAGCACGGGGCACACTCCTTGTCCCGCAGGTGCAGCTCGAAGGGCAGCAGCAGCCTGCACACCGCTTAACTCATTCACATCCTCTTTCCCTGTGGCTTGTCATCCGCAGCGTGCCATACGACGGCATCCTTTCTCTTGCAGCTCAAAGGATAACATCAAAACTATTCGAGCTACTGACCTGGCGAGAATGGTAGGGTGTACAAACCACCACAGTCTATCCAGTTCAATTGTCTCACTCTGCAAGCAATACAAATGCGTAGTGTCCCATAAAAAATGGCAAACGCGAAACCGGATGCTCCGCTCTCTTTGCCCAGTGCATTAGGCCGTAACCCATTTCGACTCCGTGAGCCCTCTGCCAGTAGAATTGGGCCCCGTGTAATATACAATGTCCCCCCCCCCCCCCCCCCTCAAAAAAAAAAAAAAAAAGGTTTGCAGTTTTTTTTTTTTTTTTTTGCTGCAAAGATAAATTATGCATCGCTGAACACTCCTCTCCCCAAGTGTAGCACTAGCGGTCCAAACCAGGTGCTTAAGACTCAGAACCAACCGTTACCTTATTCAAAAGTTATAAGGGCGGAGAATAAACATCGAGACGATTTAAATCATGACTGAAATCATAATTTAAATTTGACCTTTTTTTTTTGCAAATATAATCTCGAAAATGTTTTATTTATTGTTTGTATGTTATTTATGTTTTCTATGTGCATCTGTTTTGTATTTAACTCAATGAATCACCAAACCAAGGTTTATACCTGGCTAAACACTAGCACAAAGCACTGGTCTTCTGAGCAAATAGAAACCTTGAACTTTCTTTTTAAACCCTCCACTTCATTCGTCAGTTATGCAACATCCTACTAATAAGAATAAGAATCCAACACTTGAAAAGTAATGTTCTATTTCAAGAAAGTCAAAATGTAATAGAAAAAGCACTTAAAAAGGCTCCTTAAAAAAGAACAAGAAAAGTTTTTTTTTTTAACAGTCTAGTTGCAACACGCGTGTCAAAAAATTAATTTTCAGCGAAAAATAAATTTTTTTTAGAGCAATATTGAAGGTCCAAACGCGATTTAGTCGGCAGTCACCTCCTTTCCAATTGTTGTCTCTCTCGGCATTTCGGGTGCAGGGAGGAGGCGTGGATCGGCTTTGCCTTCAGGACTGAGATGGTCATTCCGGAATGACCCGCGACGTCGTAGACTTCGCGCGCAGAATTTCAAATAGATCTCTCGCCGTCGGTATTGCCCTAAAAATACCTGCCACCAAGCGGTGAGCGTAGAAAGGACCCGGATGTACACGATGGCACTGCGGTCGTATGGGCTCAAGGATCCAACCGGTTCCGAGCGTTCCGAAGGCATTCACCGAGCAGGTCTGGCTTGCAGTTTGGCGGTATGGCAGCGCGAATAGGCTCCCGTTCTGAACTCATCTTTACCCCGTGTTTGATGTTATTTTTGGCCAATGAAGTATCATGCCGAATTAGTGTTTAATCGCGCAGCAAATGCAATGCGAGCCGCCCTGCCCACTTCATACAGCCTATCCAGAACATGCTTTAGTGGCGCCCTCGAGCCGTCGACATGGAGTGCGGCAGCCGTGATCGCTCGCTGAGCTCACTACCCCTCCTCTAGTTCACGGCCACACAAGCCAGGACCAGGGACATCGTGAAGGAGGTTATGTTTTGCTTGTTTTTGTAATTTTAATTTGCCTATAACTTTTAAAATAAAGCAAAATTCGAGAAGAAAAAAGTTTCCTTAAATTCCTACGTTCAGTGCGCTTAGGTTCGCTGCAAATTAAAAACCAGTCAAAAAGTTGTTGCAAAACCCCTTTAAAGCTTTTTCACAAAAAAAAAAAAAAAAAAAAAAAAAAAAAATTCAAGCTGTTTTTGCTTTACTGTGGCAGGATTAACCTTAAACTGTGTCAAATTTACAGTAATTCTTCAACATCGTTTTCAGTAATTGGATGGACCGGTCAGTTTTTATTGATCAAACAATTTTATAGCTACAGTGATTTAAATCAAATAAATCCAGTTAATTTTTTAAAATCATTTTTTCAAAAATTATGTTTAAAAAAGTCGTTTTTATTTTACTTTAATTATAAGAGTCTTTTTTTTTTTTAACTTTTAATGGGAATATGGGGTTCGTTCTCAGTAAGTGGTGCCCATTCAGCTCCATATATTCAAGGGCAGTCAGCTGCCATTTTCCCATTGAAAATTAAAAAAAAAAAAAAAACGCCTTTGACAACTTTTTAATAAGATATGGGTTAGTTTTGAAACTTTGGCATCTGGTTTGGACTGCTAGTGCTACATCTGGGCAAAGAATGAGCGTTCAACAATGCAGTTTATTATTTTTTTTTTCCATAAAAAAAACCTCAATTTTTGTTTGAGACTTTCTGAAGTAAAAAGTGCAGTGGCGACAATTTAAACCACTCCATTACGAGGAAAAAAGCACACAGTGGCAAATATATGGATATCTGTTCGTGTTTACACAACACATAAAAAATGTGGAAATGACAAGAACATGTTTCACCACATTTCGCTCTTGCCATTGCTTACGAGCCAATAACAATGTCACTTAGTTTAGGCTTGTTCACGGTGAATTTCTTCAATGCTGCGTTTGCAATGAAGAAGCGGTAGCGCAGCACACGACAGCCACATGAATGTTGTGTTCTCGCGTTTTTCATAATTTCGCCTTCATGGCATTTGTGAGTTTCACTTAGGAATTTTCAAGGGACCTACTCATTGGACCAAGTAGTGCCCCGTGTGCAGTATGTAAGAAGACTGTGAGCCAATCGTCGTGTGAAGGCGTACAAGAGCTGTTCCCTGCAGTTTTATTCTTGCCGGGGAATAGAGTAGAGTGGAAGGCATCAAACTAGGTGATAGAAACACGAGCTGGCAATAGAGCAGCTGAGAAGCACACACCCCTTGGAAAATTTTCAACAATCCCTTTAAAGTTGACAATAGACACAGTTCTAGGCCAACAGGCATTCCTTTCTCCGGAAGCCTCGCCCCACCTGGACCAGGTCGGCCCGCTCCGACATTTGTCTGCGGGAGGCCCGGACTGACCTCTCGTAGTGGCGCCTGGTGCAAGTGGCTGCACTGGTGCTGCTCGGGTCACCTCCAAGCTGGTCGTACACTTGTTTCCACTGCTTGCGACCCGTAATCTGGGGTTGCCAAAACATCCACAGTAAGAAATATGATGCAAACCCACGGCACTTGACCTCCAGCCACCTCGTCCCGCCTACCTTTTCGTATCCTCCTAGCCGCTGAGAAAACTGGTAGAAGTGGTACAGGTCGACTGCAGAAACAGAAAGTGCATATCAACTCGCCCACTCTCCACTTTGTGACGGTCGCCGCCAGACATATACGGCAGCAATTATACACTGGGAAGCTCCTGCCTAAACGCAAAACTTTGTGCATCCCGGGAGGTGTTGCTGTCTGCTATGTCTTTGGGGAACTATATTTGCTTTACTCTCACGGTGTTTTCCTTTGCTGGGGCTATTTATAGTTTCGAAATTTGACACTCTGCTCAAGTGATAGGCTGGAGGAGGCCACTTCCCTTGTGGGTTGTTCCTGCGGTAGTGGATTTTGAAAGTGGAGGATGAACACTCGTTATCCAACAGCAGAGGTTCTGTCAAGTACCCCTGATTCAGGGACGAGATTGCCGGAGTGTTGAATGGAAGCAGACAAGCAAAAATAAAACCGAATGGAAGAAAGGCGACAACTTTTCACCCTCAATATTTCCTTTCAATGCTTTCTCAATCTGGACAGCTTGCAAGCACCGTACATGCTCTTGCTAGACAAGTTAAAAAAAATTATGTGCATTGACTTATTCTTAACACTATCCTATTTAAAGACAAAAAATAAAAAAATAAACCACTAAAATATCATGAAAAAAAAAAAAAAAAAAAGATTGCGGATTCTGACTCTTGTCAGCTCAGCCACCCTGAATCACAAGGTGTATTTTATTCTCTATATTGAGAATCTTTGTAAATACCATGGCTCAGATTGGTTTGGGGCATCTACAGCAAATGGACCTTTCCACATACCGACGGCACCAGCCAGTGGCTGCACAAACTAAAAATCGAGGAAGTGACCTACCTGCGCTACCAATCGATAATGGGAGCTACGCTACCAGTTTCTTTGCTCTCCGAGCTGCGGCGCATGCCCAACGTGATCCAAAGCGTCCTTTTAAACGTCATGTTTTTCTTTCCGTTCACTTTCTTTTTTTGTGTAACACAATTATATATATATGCTGCAATTACGCATTCTACTTGCTGATCCACAGCCTCCTTCCGAATTTCCTAGATTTTTCGTGCAGACTTCCGCCGCTTGGCATCGGGTGCTCGCGCGTGCGCAGAATGCTTCTCGGAAAAGGTCCATTCAAAGCTATCTAATAGGGAGATGTCAACACCGATCATCAGCTGTACGGTTTTGTAGGCTTAGGCTAGGTGGAGCAAGCTACACAGGGTACGGTCATTACCACCCATCTGGCGACGACAATGTCACGTTGGTGCTGCGTTCGCGGTATGACATGTGGCTGACCTAGCCAATTTCAAGATGGCGAGCTGCTTCTCTTTTAGTCTTTTGTGTAATACCTATACAGCATGTCCCAAAAAAGATTTACACACCAAAATGGCCCGTAAAAACCAGCGACTTGGTATATCAAGCTGTAGCTTTTGTCGAAGACATCTTTTACTGGTCTAATTAACATACTAAAATTTCTATTTTTTTTTTTTTTTTTCACCCAAGAGAACTAAAATGATAATACAAAAACTGAATTTTCCAATGGTGGAGCAGCAGCTGATGGAAGGAGATCGAATGACCGCCATGCCGTCGTTTGATCTCGTTCCACCAGAGATGGTGCTACGAATGCCGGCAAGCCGCGCAGTGGGAGCGGTGACGGACTTCGCGCAGAACTCTCTTTCAAGCATGCGTTCCAGTTTGTGTTCCTGATATCCGCGAAAACGCAAGCTGATAATTCAATTCTCAGCTCGCCTTTTTAGCACGGCGAGCGTTACATAATAGACAGCGATAAATAAAGACGCCAAATGCTACTTTACAAATCACTTACTCTTATTAAGGGGACACACCCCCTAGGAGGGTCGAATTTTGAACCCTTGGCTTAAAATTAATGAAATTTATAGGGTAGGCTGGTGGTCATGTTAGAGGGTGCATAACAATATTTCAGGTCTGTCGGTTAAGTGGGAAGAAAATTAGGGCAGCTTTTATCAGCAACACACCTACATTGTTTAGTTAATCTATCGTCGGAAAACTATCACAATATTCAAGATTTTTATTTGCTAGATTATAGCAGAATGCCTAGGAGGCGTGGAAAGCTTTTTGTAAAAAGTCATTTACATATTTCTATCTCTTCTGCAAAATTGGTCAACTTCTTGGTCTTTTGTGTCTTCGACGACAAAATGTCAACATTTTTTTATAAAAGGCATCCTTAAAGTGACAAAAAAATTCCATAGCCGCATTCCTTATTAAATTTCAGTCAAGAAAAGTGAAGAACGAGCCTTCCCTGTATTGCCATTATCAAATGATGAACAGTGAAAAGCTATAAACCATAGCGATTTTACAGGAGAAGGAAGAAGGGGTGGGGGGGGGGGGGGAAGGGGGCAGTTGAAGGTTCTACCGTATTTACTCGAGTAATCGTTGCACTGTTTATGAAGAAAACCTGTGGGGTCGCTTTTCCGCGGAGCACGCGGATTGACAATCACCGCGATCGACAGCATGACTCCAGCGGTCTACAGTACAGAGATAACGTCTTCGCGCAAAGATACCACCTACGAAGATTGCATTTGTATGGAGAATCGTGTTCTCAATCTAATTATTCGCTATGTTATTTATGTGCAACGCAATGGTTGGCTGTATGTGTGCTTTGCGGGAAAATAGAAGAAAGGGCCTCGTTTATAAATAGTGCGGCTATTACTCGAGTAAACACAATATATTACACCGTTCATCACTCCACCCAGCGCAGCCTCGGAGAAGGTTGATTTGAACATAATGGAATAGGATGGGATGAGTACAAGCTTCCCAGCGACTACCTCCAGGAGTTTATTGATTTTAAGGCATCAATGTTTATTGAAGAAACACTTTTTTGCAACTTTTGTCGTGGAACAACTTCGTATTGCCAGTGGCAATGGTGCCAACGCCAAATCAGGTAGAAGAAATGTTAATTGATACAATTGCATTCTTCTGACCCTAGCACTCATTTACACATGGATATTATTTTAGTTTTGAAAAATAGGAAACATTTTGGAGAAGTGGGAATCAAACAAAACTACACACCAATAATATCTGAATATTCAAAAAAAAACAAAAAAACTCCAAATTTGATGAAAAATAAACTTAGAAAACACTGAATCTTAGTTATATCGTTTGGTGGATTTAAATGTAAAGAACCTAGACAGACGCTCTTGCATGTTGCATGGCATAGGGCAGGGGTGGCCAAGCTGCGGCTTGCGAGCCGCATGCAGCTCTTCTTGCTTCAGTGTGTTCTTTGGCAAAGGCACGTTTAGGCGTCAGGCACATGAGATTGTGACGAATGTGTACTCTAGACTTCGTCAGCAGTCTCAAACCGCGCCATTTTGTGAAGTTGTTAAGTGAACATTGGAGTTGACTGGCACTGGGAAATCTAGGAAAAGTTGATCTGCCGACGGCGGGAAACATTCTTTGATGAAAAAAATGGGTCAAAATCGTGTGTCGGGGCAGCGGTCAGAGGCAGAGCCACGTGGTGTCGATGGAGCGCCGAGAAAACACATACTGCAGTGTGACTGGAGGGACGTGGTTTGCTTTTGTTGCTGTTATGCGTTTTGCTAAGAAAGGAAGCTTTGTTCAAATTTGGAGATAAGGTGGTAGTCGACCGCTCAACTCGCTTTTTACGTGGGCTCCAGACGGCTCAGGCACCACGGCAGAGAGGAAGACAGGTCTGGGCACCGAACATTACCAACTTCCTTGTTCTTACTTCCATCTCCGTGCGGTCTTCCTCTGTCCAACTGCGTCAGTGAAACTATCGTCCGCAAAGCCCAGCAGCCACCAAACTGGGATTTTATTCCAGGATGCAAAATGGCGTTCTTAATCATGTAGCAGACGAAATGTCTTCCTTTGACTCCTCTGTGCAGACGCTGCACAGATTGATATACAAAGTCCAGGCAAAATCATGTCCTATCGCAAAAAATTGAATGGCCCCGGCCACCCGTGTCTTTGGGTATGCCTGCAGCTAAGCTGAAATGAAGTATAGAGGTTCACGAAATCTGCTAGAACGAAAGAAAAAACAAAAACGTGGGGAGCAGCTCTAATCACTGCTTTACACAACGAAGGAAAGGCACGAGAGAAGAACCAAAGCACCAATGTTACGTCATTGCCCAGTGTTGCTTGACTAGCAGCTAACCCGATGGCCACCTGCTAAAGAGCAGTTGGTCTTGGCTTAATATCAGTTCTAGCAGGGTATGCGGCTTCACTCTGACGTAATATTTTGGCTACGATCACATTTTGTGTCACTAAAGCGATACCAGTAACTTAAAGGGACACTGACAGGGTATTTATGCTCGTTGAGGTTTTTAGTTGTACGTGACATATGAGAGCCCAACTACCCAGAACACAATTTGCGGCTCGAAATTCGGTTTCGTTCTGCCCAAAAACCGCCGATCAAGAACTGGCCGATTTGAGTCGCGCTCACTTTCTTTTCCGTGGTCACGGGCCGTTTTCTGAAGTTTAGACGCAACCACCAAATTGAATCAAAGTTGTTGGTCACTGAAAGCACACACTCAATATTAAAAATAAAAAAAAATACGAGACCCATCTTTAGTGAATTCTAAAAAGCTGCAAATAGGTTGATTAAAAAAAAAAAAGTTGCACAGAGAACCGGAAGCATACTGGGCGTTCACTGCGTAATTCTCAATATGCTGTTGTTTCACGTATCATGGGACTCGCGGGGACGGCGGCGGCAGCAGACGACGAGCGTTGGACCTCTACTTCAGAACTGTCATTCGCGGTACCGGCGAATAGACCAATCTCACGAGGAGTTGCGCGACGCCACCGCTGCCGCGGTGCATTCTGGTACCTGTAGTTCTCCCCAGTTTTCCGGCCGCGTCGGCGCGCATGCATTGTACGCCCGGCTTTTGGAAATTTTCGGGTTAGCACGAGATTTTTAGCCAGGTGTTGACTCATCGTTTTCAGTCGGTGGCTTCACATGTTGTATGCCATGGAGCTATAATAACAGCACCAGGCAAAAAGGCCTCGGATATTATGTCTTCCCGCAAGAAAGCAGCATGGCAAAGGAAGGTCGACAGAGCCGGACGTAGCGGCAGGAAAAATAGAGTTTTACGATTTGTTTCGCGATTTGCTTCACAATTTATATCCAAATATTGCACGTCAGCTAAAATATGTAAGATTACAGGGCACGAGACATACAGCGTGCCGAAGTGTTCCGTAAGCAGGAATCTCTGACCATTTGCTCCATAGCGGCCTATTCGTTGGTCTTGCTTGGCGGAGGCCGTTTTTAATACACTTCTTACTCTGTGTATTTTGGTGGTTATAACTGTTATTGCGACGACATGTTTCAAGCACAACTGTGCTTCAGAAGATCAGGACAATCACTAAAAAAGGGCACCGATTCCCGATATGCACCACTTGATATAAAACAACTTTTTTCGGAAGCAGCCTTCAGTTTTTTTTTTTTTTTTATATTTACGCGAAAAGATCACATAATGCAATTTAGAAGTGCAACGCGTACTTACTGCCAAAAATGTTACAAACGAACCTCATCCATTTTGTGGTGGTCTATTAGGCTGGTGTTACTGATCCATTCTGCATTAGCACCAGTCGAGACCGCAGAAAAAGGTTTCCCCCGTCGGGCCACTGTTAGCGTTCGGATCTTGCGCAAACAAAATAAAACTGAATAGAAACTGTGCACGAAAAATCATCTCCACCCCAAGCTTTCAGGTATCTGGCATAGTTGCTTCTTTTTGATAGATGCCAATTATTACGGCGCGTCAGGCATGGCCTTTCTGTAGATCAGTTCTTTGTGTGCAGGCTTCTCCCGCTGTTCATCTGCACTCTGTCGCACAGGCTGTCAACCAGAATGAAACAACTTCTAGAAAACTGTCGCTGACCGAGGAAGTCTATTTAGCTCCTCTTACTTGATGGCTGATTAAACGTTATGCACAAGACTAGCACCACCAAGCTCAGTTTTTCATCACATTTGATTCTGTTCCGTGGTGCTACACCGAGCCGGTGGTCCCTCAAATTTCCTTGTTCTTTGCTATTGCACTAGATTTCCACTTGTTTGCAAGGTGATTGAGACGTTCCAGAAGTCGGAATGCTCGAGTAGTGGCGCCGTTGTTTTTTGTTTTGTTTTTTCCGCGGCCGCAGTGGGATTACCCAACACCACCTAGACAGAAGGCATCCGCATGGTTTCCTCTTCTTCTATGAAACGTCATCACAGTCGGATCGCGCTCGGTCGGCTATTGGACCTGAGCCCGACCTTCGACGCGCTGATTGGCCACGAGCCGCAGCCGAACACTGACGCAGCACTCGTGCCCAATCTCTCGCCTCGATCGATCCGACTATGATGACGCGTGTGGAGGCCTTCTGTCTAGGTGGTGTTGGATTACCCCGTGAACGGCAGTCGGCTTACGCGTTCACAAAGACGAAGAAGCAGACAACGGCGAAGCAGACGACAAAGCGATTCTTAAGCGATAAGACGACTGAAACTGCTTTTCTGCACTTGCTGAGGTAAGTAAGGCATCACAAACAACACAATCTTATGAAGTAAAAACATGCAAGAGAATCAAGGCGATACCGGGGCGTGCCAAATGATAATCTATGATGATGTACGTACGCGCAGCCGCATGTAGCCGGGAAGGGATGACTACAAGTAGCATGGCGGCGGCACCACTTCCGGAATGCGCGCGCCTGCGCAGTTCGCTTGGTGACATCGGTCTATTCTGTCTTCCTTCGAAAGAGAACTTTTGGACCAATCAAAATAATTGGTATTCATCCCGTACGACACGCCCAACCAACAAGCCGATTTGCACGAAGACGTCACCGAGCCGTTGCCCCCTTTTTGTGGCTGAAAACATTGCGCGTGCAAACAAACGTCAAGCACGAAATGGGTACTTAGAGTTGAATATACACGCGTATGATTTCTTTACTAGGTGCGAATGTGGCCAATACGTGGTGCTGTGCAGCTTCGAACCGGGAGTGCTTTTGCTGGAGGAAAATCGGCAGCCAACTTTCCCGCCTACAGTACACCGGCTGCATCATTACTATCAGAGAGTTCCCCCAGTAGCTCAATGGAAAAACGTCCACTTCACATGCAGTGGGCACGGATCCAATCCCTAGCTAAGCGTTTTTTTTTTTTTTTTGTTTTTTTTTTTGCAGACATTTTGCAATATTTAGTACTTTTTTTCTTCTTTCAATTATCACTGAAAAAAAAAAAACAAATGTTGTGGACGAAACGTCGCTGATCTAAATGGTATGGGATTTCCCTTTTGACATCTGCGAACTCAATGTAGTCACTTTCCACAAAATGCAAGGAGCATATGAATCGGGTAGCGTCCGCTTTCCGGGGTGCCCGTAACAGTTCCACCGGAATAGCAGCCAGCCATTGGTCCTGATCCCGTTGATCTTTCGGAAACTTGTGCAGACTCTGCCGCACAATGCCACTTTCAGATGCAGGACATATGTGAGGCAGCTCTTCACGCAACATCTTGGGAGTATTCTTCTCGGAGCCGATCACGGGAATTCACCACGGGCATTCACTACTCATTTCCAACTCTTCAATGTACAAAACAACTCATCTTGAAGTGCAGAACAGCGAGCGGAACAAACATACTGCAAAGGAATCGCACAGCAAACAGTTCCTGCCACGCGTGTCGTCTGCTAAACGCAGAAAAAAAAGAAAAAGAAAAAAAATACGGAGGGGGAAAAAAAAAAGCAGTCGGTCGGGTGTAGCCATGCGACTTCCGTCACTCACTCTCTCCTCTCCACTCTCCGACCTCTGTACGCGGGTTTTGGTTTCGAGCAGTTGCATTTCTTGGCCTTATTAAAAATATATGTGACACTGTTGCAAAATATTAATGGGGTAGTCTTCCGATACCATAATAAATCGCCTCGCAAAAAATGAAAAAATATTTTTAAGGGGGTGTCAGTGTCCCTTTAATTTGGTGAGATTTCTGGCCCGAGCTGCCCACTGAAAAACATGTGCAAAGAAAAACAAAATTATTTCGGAACAACCTGGATGGAAAAAGAACGTCATAAATAAGATCTACAATGAAAAAAAAGAAAAAGAAAAAAAAGAAAGACTTTTAGAGGTATATTAGCGGCACAAAACAAATTTGCAGTTGGTGCCCGCGGGAGCCTGCAGAAAAGTGGATGCTAGAGTCACTAGACTGGCTGCTATTCGCGACTCCAAGTAAATATAGGTGGCGCCACTTGTTTTCCAAAATGGCGTTATAGTGAGGGTCGGAGATGCGTGCCGCTGCTCAGAGCCGTATATGTAGAGAGTTTGGCCATTCGTTGGGAAGTATAGGAGACAAATGAGGAGGCGTCATTGGCCGAAAGCGGGCTGGGCGTGTTCCAGGGCGTCTTCAGAAATTCGAATGTGACCAACCAGAAGCCGGAAATAATACCCTGGTGGTGGCCGCGAGAAACAAACCTGATAACTGCATCGGAGTAACTCTCGATGGCTGAAAATATGGTACACGTGATGTTTCAATCACGCTCATCCAAAATGATGGTGGAAGAATGCGACTAGCGGAACGATCAATATAATCCGTACGCCAAACGCCGAGCGCCGGGAATCTGCCGTCAGAGCGGTCACGCTCTGTCCGCGCAAAACAGAGTTGAGCGGCGCATTCGTTTCTTACATCTTTCTGCATGATCATGATGAAAACAACACGTGCACCCTATTTTCAACCACAAAGAGTTACTACACTTCACTCTTACGCACTTATTAAAACCATTTACGAACATAGACCTTCGATGATCGATCGGCTCAGAACTGTTTCTCGCTACCACCGCTAGGGGATTCTTTTCGGCTTCTGGTTGGTCAAGAGAGCATGCCAAGCCCTCTTTCCGACTCTGCCACACTCCCTGGCTCTGCCCGCGCCTCCCATTGACCAAACTCTCTACATATACGGCTCTGCCGCTGCTCAGCCTGTCTAGTGTCTCGGCTTCACTGAGCGACACAAATTATTTCTGCTTACACAAGGAATCTAGGGTGTTATGAGCGCAGGTCAACTCTTTATCCTGAAAACAAGAACGGCGTTTAGCGTAATACTTACTCCAGGAGGCACATTTTAATTCTGGAGCGAAACCGAAACTAACCTCCTATTTTGGATTTAATTTTTCGATATAGGTCTTAATTTCAAATTCTTTCATAACTCCAGATGTGTCTCGCATCGTAATTATTTAGTTAAAGAAGTTGTTCACGGAAACTTTATTTAGTGACACACATGTCTGATTCAGGCACTTCAAAATATTTTGGAGATTTCAGTGTCCCTTTAAAGCCAGGGTCTTTCATACACCTTAGAGGTAACATAGAATATTGTAGTTGATATAAAAATCAGTGCTGATATCTGTGCGTTCTCACTGCCTTTCTCGCTCAGATAATTGTCATGTGAAATAATGAACTGTGGGCCTTTTATTGTTTTTTTTTTTTAGGTATTTAGATGATTAATTGCCTTAACATTATTCCCAGCACAAGAATAACAAAATAAAATTAATTTTTAACGCTGTTCTCACTACACCAACCCAAAGACAGAATCCGAGTCAGGCAGCTGAAGTGTGTGTATTTTTTTTATAGCAATGCGTGACGCTTAGGACTTTACATTGCATCCAGTGTTTGACTGTTCGTCTATCTTGATAACAATGTCCGAGTTTTTCATATGCTAAAAGGAAAAACAAAAAATGATACCTTCCTGGAAAGACTATTATGGTTAAATGGCGCATTTTTGTGATTATGGTGTTAATTGGGAGCATAATACATTGCAGCGATTTGTATTAATAATAATAATATTTAAATTCAGATATTTTAATACGCAATTTTTCAAGCTCTAATATAATTTGTTGCGTATGATCTAATTTCAAATTCACGAAGAAGTATGACAATCAAAAGTGTGCTAATTATCATCAGTGTTGCCAAATGCAGCATTTTTATTTACCAAGTTATAAAATAAAAATAGTCTAAAATCAATTAAAACATTCTAGCTAATGTGAGAAATCCATGTAAAATTACATTATTTGTGGATAAAACATATTTTGCTATCGAAGTCGTGACTTTTGACAATCGGCAAGAGTTACAAAGTCATTGCCAAAATCCTTCCAAACCAAATGCCAAAAAATAAAAAGATTTTTGAATTTTTTTTTTAGTTATCAATCTTTTTATAACATTTAGTTACTTTCATTTTTACGCGCCGTCGTTTTGCCAATCTCAGCCTCTCCAGTTTGAAGGAATGCCTTTTTGCTTGCACGTCTGCTCAGTGCAGCACTTTGCGTTGGCAGCCGGTGGAACAGTTGCGAGTTTTAGTGTTGTGTATACGAGCAAAAGCAAGCGCTGCGTGTTTGCGTTAGCGCGTGCGCGGAGCTTGAAATTGCGATCTTGGATTGGCGCATGGCGATGAGGCGCACGCACAACGTGGGGCACGCAACTCTAACGCAAATGCACAGCACTTTCGTTTGCTTCTATAGGCAGTATTAAAGCTCTCTAAGAAGATGCAATTCCATATCGGCTGCAGCACTACGTTGGGACAGTGAGGAGCGTTGTTTGCGTTCGGAAATGACATTTTGCGAGCCATGATTGTGCGCAGTTCCGCCGTGCCCGCTGAGCAGGAGAATCAGGGGACTCTCACTAGAGCGCTTCCCGTTTCCGCCGCGGGAGGGCGAGCGTCGAGCTGGAGACACGATTAGTTGCGTGGTGCTTGCGCTCTTTCGGGAGCTCTTCCATTGGGCTCAGCTTCCTATGGGCTCTGAAAGTTACTTATTAATCCTGATTTTAAGAAAGCAAAGATTAATAACTATTTTTTGGAGCTTATAGGAAGTTCCCAAAAGAGCGCAAGCACCATGTCATAGGCCTGTGCACCGGTTAGAAATTGACAGCGGCGAGGCACCGAAGTCTTCCCTTCCGGTGGCGGCATGGAGAAGTCGCTGAGTAATAATGATAATAATAACTTTTTTTCAGAATCTTTATTTTTTTTTTTTTTTTATTAAATAGGACTTGAAAAAGTTTTTTTAAGTTTTCTTTTTTTTTTTTTTTTTTAAAGCAATATTTTAAATTATATTTCTTGCAAATAAACCAAAAAAAAAAAGTGTTCAGCCGGTGGCACGCCACGCTCAGTGTGCAGGTCCGGCATAACTTGCAGCGGCGCACAGGTCTACCACATGACTAGTGGCCAGTCACGTGCCACTATTCTGCAGGCTCCTGGGGGAACCAACTACAAATTCGTTTTGCGCTGTAAATATAGCTCTAAAAATTTTTTTTCCATTGTAAATTCATTTTATGACATACTTTTTCCATCCAAGCTGTTTAAAATTTTTTTCTCCTTTGTATATGTTTTTTAAAGAAAACAACCTAATCCTAGGACAAATTTATGTTGATCCGGAAGCGACCCGACATCAGGGATATGGGAGGGCCCACCGCACATCAGCTTTCTCAGAGAAGACTGGTTCACTGCAATATATGAAAGAAGCTCAGAGAATGACGAGGTCAAGAATATGTTTAGATTTCAAAGTGAGATCTAGCCTGGCTTCTAAATACACAGACAATTTTTATAAATTTATAAAAAAAGGTTGACCTATTATCGGTAATACCGTATTTGCTCGAGTAATAGCCACACTGTTTATGAACAAAGCCTGTGGGTCTGCTTTCCCGTGGAGCACGGGGAGAGCGTATCGCCGCAATCAGCAGAAAAAAGGCAGCGATTTACGGACCAGAGATAACATCTTCACACGAAAATGCTATCTCCTCAGATTGCATTTTTATGGAGAATAGTGTTCTCAATTTTGTTATTTGTTACATTTTTTATGCAGAATGCAATGATTGGCTGTATGTGTATTCTGCAAAAAAGTAGATGCAAGGACCTTGTTCCCATGAAGTGCGGCTATTACTCGAGCAAATACGGTACAGTTGAATCTCGTTAATTCAAACTCAAGGGGGACCGAAAATTTGTTTGAATAAAGCAGAGTTTGAACCACCAGGAGTTTCCTCCCATAGGGACGCATAGGATGGGACCTGCATGTTAGTTTGAACTATCCGAAAGTTTTAATTAAGAGAGTTTGAATTAATGTGAGTTGACTGTATATGGTAGATCACGCTGGAATACAAACTATAGTCCATTGCAGCTCAAGAAGGTAGGGCGAGGGAACGGGTAGTGGAGAAAGAGCGTGTGGAACGAGCACTGAAGACGGTAGGAAAGCACACTTTCCTTCTCTTGCTGACCCAGAAAAGTCAGTGCAAAGACTTTGTATCCGGGTGGTGCTGAAGAGAAGTGTGTGCAGCGTCACAAAGAGACAATGGGGTGATGTAATCTGTTTCCATGCAAAATTCTGTCCTAGACACCACCGCAACTAAGACCACCACCGACCCCAGGCACTGGACAATTAAGGATCATCCTGCCCTAGGCACCACACATACTAAGAGCATCACTCACCCTATAAAGCTACCGCATTTTAAAAAGTGTTTGGCAGAATGAGCAAACATGTAGCTGATTTTTTTCTAGAGTGTTTTCTTGGTTTGGCGTGGAATCCCGTGAACGCTCTCGAGAACCCTTGGGGGCCTGCGGACAACTGTTTGGGAACCACCGTCCTAGATAATATTAAGAAGTAAATTTTGGAGGCTTATGTTCAACACCCAGGAATTGCATCTGGAAAGCCCCAGCGAAGGACTGAGGATTCATTTCGACCACCTAGAGATCGTCCGACATGCAACCGAAATTAGTCACACAGCAACTTCTCTGCAATAAGCCACCGTCAGATTGCAGGCACCTCGGCCAGGATTCAAACCTGCCGAGTGGGAACCCATATGCCAGCACTTTGCCTCAGAACTATTGAGGCGGAGTTCTGGGTAACATTAGAGATTAGTTTCCTATCACCATTCCACCGTGTCCTTGCACACAGATAGGCAGATGAATTATGACTGTAGAAAGTGAAACCTTCACTTACACTAATAAACAACTAGCACAAGGTGATCTTTAATGCTCGTATGACTGCCTTCAAATAAAAGTGTGGGTACCATTATGGCGAACAAGGTTTCTACCATCGTCGCTACTTTGCTTCTTCTACGAGACTCAAGGAACTCAGATAAGCTAGCAGAGTTTTATATCCATTTCATTATTTCAGAATGTCAGTAATGAGCTATCCTTCTCATTGGACAATGTCAGAACCTGATTTCAGGCACCGTAAAGGCTGCAGGCCTAGAGGAGTCAGTTTTGTGCCACAACTTTAGCTCATACGAAAGCAAATGAGCAAACAGATGCTGCCCTACTTTGTTTGAAGCCCAGGTGAGGCACACGTTGAATAGGGGTATTGCGCTCCTTCATGAACTGGAAGAGACGTTGCAGAAATTCATCAGCACCGTTGCTCATCCTGTTCTGTGGAGCTGCAGGCACGGCGGGAGCGGAAGAAATGGCCAGGGGAGAATTGCCTCCCTCAGAGGACTCGGAGCCAGAGTTGTGCTTGTGGCTGCGCTTCTGCTGACGGCCCCTCTCTGGTGGAGCTGCAAAAACGCAGGCAAAATGTTTCTTCATATCGTGCTCTTCACACCACATAGAGTCAGGGGTCTTTCAGCCACCTTGCAAGCTAATGCGAAAGGCTGGATCACTGACATTCTTATGCGGACTATTATAACAAAACAGCCAGTGAGCTAATGATATCATATACAAAGTGCACAGTGGGATACCCATGGAGAAGTTTAATTTTTGGGAACAGTTTGTGCTGCAAAAGCTCTTCTCACAAATAAAAAGTTGGGAATACTGTAAATATTTTTACCTATCAAACAATTTTTTTTGTCGACGGGTTAAAGGTGGGCAAATTGGCTCATGCTTGTGCATAGAGCCAGCTGAACATACACACAAGATGTTCGATTTGTAAGTGGAAGAGATTTTTTTTTTTTAAAAGCGGACGAGAGTTAGACGAGTGCTGTCTCCACCATTATCAGGTGCGGAAGAAATTAGATGAGGGGATAATCGTCAAGATAAGTTGACTAATTAACTAAACCTTGTTAATTCACTTTTTAATTAGTATGTGTTTTAGGGGTAATGTTGCAATTGCAATATTGATGGCAATTACTATTGGAGGTAGACCATTTGAAAGGATTTGCAAAAAGGTATTGGTCTTTTACATATTAATCTATCAATTTTCACATTCTTTCGACAGATTTAAAAATTGCATGCGAAAAGAGCGCCGTAAGCCTTGCCCACAATGACGCTTAGAAGAGTGATATAGGCGTTTCAGTCACGTCGTCACCTGTGTGGTCGGCGCCACACCTTACAAGGAATGTACCATATTGATTTACATTTTATTTTATTTTGCTGTAGATGCCGGTCACTTACAGGTCTGTACATATGTCCACCTTCTCGACAAACTCTCCCTGGAGCCAAATGCCCTTGCACAAACCGTGTGATAGCCTCTCCATGCCCTGCTGGACACACTTTATGAGAGTGCCTCACACCCATGCCTACACAGCTGCTTCCGGCTTATTAATGACTGGGATATGGTGTCCTTGCAGGGTTTTTTCACTGCACCTAACAGGTGATAAGACACTGGGGACTTGGTCAGGCCATACCCATGCACAACAGAACGTCTGACTGGTTGTACAATGTGTCAGCAAGACGGCTGAACCCAATCAGACACTGGCCTCACGTGAATGCACATGACACAGTCACTGACCGGCGCCTGACACATCGTACGGCCAGATAGACTTTTGGTCGAGCATGGGTATGGCCTGACTGGGCCCCCAGTGGTTATTACCTGGAGGGTGGCATGAAAAAAAACAACCTTGCGAGGACGTCGTTATGTGGTCATTAATAAGCTGGAAGCAGCTGTCCAGGCGTGGGAGTGAGGCACACCGAAAAAGTGGCTCCATCAGACCACAGAGAGGCTGCTGCACATGTGGTGCAAGGGCATTTGGCTCCAAGGAACGGCTGTAGAGGAGGTGGATATACGTACCCTCCAAGTGACCACTATCTGCAGCAAAAATATAAATTGCAAATCAATAGGGTATGCCCCTCATAGATAGGGACAACATGATTGAAACAACTACTTCACTCTAGCAAGCCTCATTGTGGGCAGGGCTTGCAATCATTTTTTTAGTGCAATTTTTAAGTCTGGTGAAGAAACGTGAAAACTGATTGATTAATATCCAGAAAACTGTCAACTTTTTCACAAATTCTTTAAAGTGGTCTGGCCTGGAATAGTAATTGCTGTCAATACTGCAATTCCAACATGATCCATAAAAACAATAACTAAAAGTTAACAGATTTCAGTTAATTAGGAAATTTACGATTACTATGATCCTCTTGTCTAATGTCTGTTGAGCTTTATAAATGCATAGTGAAGATGACACTACCGTAAAATCCCGTAAGGACGCCCGCCCCCGAGAGATCGCCCATCCCGTTATTCTGGCTAAAATATCTGTAACACAAAACTTCCGAAACATCGCCCACCCCCCGATTCCCGTTGGACGTAAAGCGATGTAGAACGGGAATTGCGCATCAACGGCGCGATCTGCGATACCGGTACGTCCGAGAAGCAAGTTCATATAGAGTTTCCGCGGTTTTGTCTGCGATCTGCGCACGTGATATCGGCTCCCGTAATACGCGAGTTGTTCCCGCGTGTATATTGCATCGTGAAATGCGAATCTGCGGCGTCCGCGATTTGTGGTATCCGTTCCCGAGTTCATAGCGGATTCCCGTGTTTTTGTCCGCGATTTGCGGGCGCGATAGCTGTAACACGGGCATGTTGTTCCCACGCGTATGTTGCATCGTGAAATCCGATTCTGTTGCGTCCGCGATCGGCGGTATTCGTTTCCGTGACATGAGAGTTTGTAGCTTATTCCCGCGTTTTTGTCAACGATCTACGCGTGCGATATCGGTTTCCGTGACAGGCAAGACTAGAAGCGAGTTCCCGCGTCTTTATTTCACCATGAAACCTGAATCTGCTGTGTCCGCGATCTGCGGTATCCGTTCCCGTGAGATGCGAGTTCTCGGCGGGTTTCCGTGAGTCCTTCGCACCGTGAAACGCGAATCTGCTGCGTCGGCCACTTGTGGTATCGCCGCTTCGCGGCGTCCGACTATTCGCTAAAGTGTCATTCGGTGAAACGTGGGCGCCCGCTAAAACGTCATTCGATCAAATGAGTGCCTCCCCCTTTCCCGTGACACAGGAGTTTGTAGCGATTACCAGCGTGTTTATCGCATCGTGAAACGCGAATCTGCCGGGTCTGTGATCTGCAGTATCAGTTGCCACGTCACGTGGTTTGCGCGGGACCCTTGGTGCTTATCATTAATATTTGAAATTTTGCTGTGGCATCCCCAAAGATAGCACACCCCCATGTTTTTCACCATTTATCTCTTTATTTTGATTGGGCGTTCTTACAGGATTTTACGGTAATCTAACTCTCACCCCTTTTTAAAATCTGTTTTAATGAAAATTAGACACCCTGTATAGAGAAAGGCAAGGAAACTGGGAGAAATAGGCGATCGTGAGACTAACAACTGAAGTATTATTAGGATATTACCCCTCCCTCTACTCTGTTTCTACTACTCTCCGGTTTTAAAATTGTAAAATGTGGAGTTGCTGCATTTTTTATTTCCCCAAAACTTCCCGCAAGAATTTTCTTTTTTTTTTCGTGCAGCGCAACGGTTAGGACACTAATACAGTTATCGGTCCTTCCGTCAATTGCGAGTGCCTCCGGTAATTTGCACACAGGCTTGTCCAAGTTTTTTTCCAACGATGCTAGCGGTGTGCAACCTTGCAGTGCATTGGCACCCTCAACAATGGGCTGGTAGGTGTCCTCCTGCTGAGGTTGTTCAATGAAGCAGCATGTTCTTTCGTGCTTTCAATGCAATGGCCAGTTTGGCCTATATAGCACCTACCACACGATAATGGGATGCTGTATACAACTCCTTTCTCGCGTGCGAAATATTTCATCTTTTGAGCGGTGCCACACACTTCTCTTTTGTTGCTTGCCTATTCGGTTACCTTGCAGCACATGAAATAAGCCTTACCGAGCGCAGAATAAACCACCTGGGCACTTTGCCAGTCAGGTTTCCCCACGCTTACAGCGCGACAATCACACCCTCTCACACCACGTGGCTACTAACCCCCCACTGCTCTCACCCTCTTTCCCTTTGACCTTGTACTCGCTCGGCATGCATGTGCGCCCAGCTGGCTCACTAAGCTACCTTCGGTTCTTTGGCCTCAGTTTGCTCTTCAATCTCAAGTGTTGGTTGTCAAGAAGAATGCTTGCATAGCTCCAGGTGAAAGCAGTTCCAAACGCTGTGCAGTCTGTTGTGTGGTCGGTAATCAAAATGTACAGGAGAAGCAGGCGCCTGTTTTGTTGTTCTGGTTCCCAAAGGATCCTACACGATAGAAGGCCTGGAAAGGTAATGTCACACGCGCCGACTCGGCCCCGTCGGATGCAACGGTTTTGCCTGTGGACTAGCTCACGGTCGAGTCGGCCAAATATTAAGTATGAAGAGATCATTGTGGACGATGGCGAGTTCAACCACGAAAATCTCCTCCTCGTCGCTTGAGAGGGTCGCTAGCGGGTCAAAATCAAAATGACCAGCTTCCAACGCAATCTGATAACAATCACTCTCGAGTCTCATTGCTGCTGTGATCAGTTAGACACGTCACAATAGAAGACTCTGACGAAGTGAGCGATACCGTAAACGTCATTGACTCGAAACCAGATGCTCAAAATGCGGAAGGTAAATGAAGAAGCCGGAACGCAAGACGCCAAGACAGCCAAGTCTGCAAGTGCATGCAAGGGGACGTTCCAAGTTGTACCGGCGTGCCGCCATACCACTAGGGACAGTGGGCAGTGTATGTCACTGACCCTTCAAACATGGCAGCCTTCCTGGACGGGCGGATCCCAGAGTCCCGTGACTAAACCGAATTTATTTACAAAACTAGCGCATTGTTTACAAAACAAATTTAGCGTAAATATATTTACATCCAATAAGTTTTAATGATACAGGTGTCTCATTTTTTAATGTTGGCGTGCCCTAACCCCTTTAACTGTTTCCAGCGGGTAGGGTGCTACGGGCCAACCAGAGGGGCCTTCCCAAAATCAGCTAATCACAAAATCAGTTTAACTGCTTTCATATGCTTGAAAGTTTTCTTTTGGTGAGAAGCGACCAAGAGGAGTAGCCAACACACCGACCGGCGTGGGTGGCTCAAGTGTTCGGCTAATCTATCAGAACCAAACTAAGGAGCTATCGAACCTTCGCTAGACTGCAACACCCGTCTCCAGTCAAACAGTTAAAAGTTTAACTACATGAAGTCTGTCTTCCTCGCTCAGCTATTTTATGTTGTAATATACAAATTACTAGTGATGGACTGAATCTGCTGAACTTCAGATTCGTCAAAGTTCGGCACATGCCAAACTTTTGGAGGAAAGTTCCGCAAAGATTCGGCGAACGTCTGCGCACGCGTAAGAATGCGACGGGGCCATGGATTGCAAATGGACGCCGTGCGGTTACCATTGTACAGCATAGTACTACCAGTGGTTAAGGCGAGGTGTGGAGTAGGCGAAATGGTAACTGTGTGTTTGTCAGCCTTTGTGAGTGTGGTTATCTTCAATATTTTCTGCCTCAAGAACAGAAGATCGACCAGAAATGGATGCAAAAATGACGCAGTTCAGTGCGCAAGTGACAAATGATGTGGTACAGTCAGCATAACGCAATTTTCATTTGATCCATGATGCAACGAGGTAGTTGCAACATTGACTGACAAGTACTTTAAAGCACGCCTTGCCGTTATAGCAATGCTGTTTTCGGCTCACAACTAATTTATGCCAAAACAAAATAATATTGCTGTTCAATTAGCATTATTTCACAGTTTTCATCTATCCGCATAAAACTAAACAGAGAACTATCATGCTCGACGTGGCACATCCGACATTCCTAACTCTTCCCGTCTTCCTGAACATCTGGTGTGCCCTAACATCAGAAACCGGCATTAGAAGTTAAAAAAAAAGACGTTGCGAATATGGGACGCACACTTCCATGCAAAGCTGAAGTGACTCAAATCGAAAAATATGCATATTTACAATAATATTGTTCTCTCTTCTGGAAAAGGCGCAACAGCCGTTGCATTTATTTTCACGCACGAAACCGTGATTCACAAAGGAAGTATAGAACACAGTGTTACCGCCTTTTTTTTCAACAATGCACACTTGCAGGCTTGCACTGATGAGGTCTTAAAACCGAAGCTCAGGTATCATGACTGCGCTGACCACGTCTGCTAATAACCAACCCTGTTGTCACACCACTTACGCAAAAGGTCACTTTAAAATTACCAGTAAACACACAGAAATACTAACACCGATACAATTATATTGTAGAATATCACTTTAATTAGTAGTAACTGTGTCAATATGCATTAAAAAGAATAAAAACTTTTTTTCGCACGAAAAACAATATATCACATTTTAGGTCTGGTAACAATGTATTTTTGAACGAATCTTTGCTGAATCTTTAGAAAAGTTAGACAAATATTTGACTTTGCTGAATCCTAAGATTCGGCAAAAGTTTGGCCCATTACTACAAACTACTTATCACCTGGCAAGTAGTCATCACCTTCATTATGATTCGAAACAAACAAGCCATCAAAAAGTATTTTTTTCCCGATTCCTTTTCAAGGAATCTAAAGCCTGCAACAGTGTGTTGGTGTAAGAGGGCTTTGAAAGCTTCTTTGGGAAGTGATGGAAGGAGACAACTCACAGCTAAAATTCTACTGTGGTAATGAACACTGAAGAGCAAACAACAAATCGTCAGACTCGCATCAATTTACTTTGTTTGCCACCACGCCGACAACAGCAGCTGCGAAGGCCACCAGAGATGCGGAGAGTCACTAAACAACCTGTTCCGGCTCGTTCTTGGTTTTATGCTAGGTACTGTCCGTTTTACTGGAGTTGTGAATAGTCGGCGACAGAAAGAAAACGGCAGGACATTTCGTTCGAATGCCTGACCTCCAGCGCACACTCCATGCCTTCCACTGAACTTTGCCTGAGCGCGCATGCTCCAGAAGCTTGAGACATTGAAGTGTTTTCCAAGGTAGGAAGCTCGTGCTGGAGGTGGGACAACTAAGATTTTCCCTGCACTTCCACCTTGTCAGTGACTCTAAATCCGTACTGATATAGCAATTAACTTTTCTCCTGGAAAGACAAACTGCTGTTTCTTCAGCTAGGCACAATTACCTATTGCCATGCATATGCGCAACGAAGAGGTACATAAATTTATGCTCTTTATAACACCGAAGAAGCGAGAAAGGGAAACCTTAACCATAGATTCAGCACTGTCCAGGAAGCATGGCATCTTTAAGCTCTGTGATAAAGTCACTGAGCATTCCTCAAGTGATGCACACCTTGGCTACTGGGGGCAAAAATACAGTTTTTATGGGTGTCTCGGTACAAGTTGCAAATCTGGAAGACGACAACATGAAAGAACCAAGCTGCAATTATAGTACTGGCAGCTTAACCAGCTCAGTCCAAGTAGCTCAAATAGAGCATTGCACCGCCGCATGTTTGTTTAGACTCACCTCGGAGCACAAATGCTTGTGAAAGAACAGAAGGCTACTTTCCGAGGTTCAGGGTGGTCCCTTCACTCACATGCACACAGGTGCACGCCATCTGGCATTTAGAGTGGTTTGGCTCGGAAAGCGAGTCGACATGGCCAAGACAGAAGAGAGCGAAACTCACCCAAATGGTCGCAGATGAGGTCATTGTGAGCGAGGGCCTCGTGGTCGAAGGTGTCGCGGCAGAAGACCACCCAGCACGGTCCCCGGGGTACCCGGGGGTCTACCCCGGCCAGGGCCGCCGGTTGCTGGCCCTCGAGGCGCTTGAGCGTGGCCCGGTAGCGGCAGTAGCGTGGAAACGAGAGCACCACCACCGCAGCCGCCGCCTCCGCCGGAGAGCCAGCCAGTAGGCCGTACGTCCAGTCCACATCCTCAGTGATGCAGCTCACCAGGTCATCCAGGCCCAGCACCGCCTTCTCCGACGCCGCCAGAACCTCGTGCTGCAACCAAGCCAGGCCCATCCGGCAGGGACAAATTGCTTTAGGGCCGAGCGATGCCTTCACCGTCGAGTTTTGAACAAGCTCAAAATCCTGTTTGGTTCAACGACTCCTCCAGTTGTCGGCAATGTGATTGAGCATTTCTTTCTCAGTGCATAAGCGTGAATGGTAGCTGGCACAAAGGCACAATACGGAGCTCCCTTCACAGTTTACCCGGAAGGCTTAGCAGCTACTACTGCACTTATTGCCGCTATTCGTGCACACACCCATGCGTTCCACTGCAATGAAAGTTTTAATTGCACGGGGAAACGTTCAAATCGACTATAGAATACCTGGGTCACATCAGGTTAAACAAAGGTTCTCTTCAATTTTTATATACTGCGGCTGTTGCCGAATTTTCGAAACTGTTGCTCTTTGATGAAGCGAAAGAAAATTGAATGTTACATATCTCTCGAGAGGAGCACCCAATCGACTGTTGGCTACCTGCATCTGAGCTCGTCACTAAAATTTTGTGAAGATTCTGGTCTTACTTATTACGGGAATGAATCTACCCTTTGAAATATTGTGAGGTAGAACCAACTATTAAAATACACCTTCAACAAAACTTCGCCAGACGCAGGCACCAATTTTTCCGGCTTATATCGGTTGTCCAAATGTTTAGGCCATGTCCAGGCAAACAAGTTGCGACAGGCACCACATCTAAACAACTGGGTAAAATCATCTTAGGTGCGAAACATATCAGTTTTCAGTTGTGTAAATCATCTTAGTATACAATTAATCCAGATGTTTATTTTTACTTTCAGCTAGAATCCCTCCAAAGTACACCAGTATTGAAATTAGAGGGGAAAAAGCTCAACTATTCTTTTTATTTCAGTTAAAAAAATAATGCCAGTTTTGCCCGCTCTAATTCGGTAAACTGCAAAATCCAAAAATGAAGAATGTTGTGCCACATTCTGCTGAGAGTGCTGAGAACAGAAAGAAATGAAAAGCAAAAAAAAAAAAAAAAACACTCAAGCACCATGGTGACACAAAACCACATAAGGAAAATAAAATGTCTCATCAGATTGCCTACTCAATCCGAAATCCAGGACCTGCAACGTGTCACTTTTAACTCAACTTTTAAATTGGTAAGTCCAAAAACAAAAAGACAGGCGGACCCTGATTCAAGATGGAAGGCTCAAAGAAATTGCACTTGATCCACTCCAGCCACCAGATTCCAAAGAGTATCTGGACAGTCAACTTTTCTAGTAGGGGGGGGGGAGGTGAGAGGAACAAGACAGTTTCGGTTGTTTGGCATCAGTTTTGATTCACATTTGGCAGAAAAAATAATTAGGCCAATTCAGCCATTCCACTAGCCACTAGTTTTCATCTAGTTATGATAAACATCTAAAACAACCAAATAAACAGAGGTCACCACAATTAACCCAATTTGAGAAGCTGCCAAAAAGCAACTTTTCGTCAATATATAGAGAAGGAGTTACGGATCAGATATTGAGGTGTTCCGGTGTGTAAAATGTGGGGAAAGCAAGCAAACTGATAAATAAAAAGCTGAGAATAGACTGACCAAAATATGTAACATTGGCTCTATCATTTTCAAACTATATGCACATACAACACCTATGCAAGCACCATAGCTATTTTGCCTTCCTGCTCATTAAAGGGAGACAGAAGAGCACACATCCTGCTATTCTTCGATGGAGCTTCAGAAGCAAGGTTAGCAGAGCTCTGAAAGAGAAGAAATCAATGGAGAGTCTAACAAGCTAGCACGAGTTCACATAAACACAGATTGGCTGCAATTATTGCTAAAACACCGACTAATACTCCCAGACTTTTATTGTGGCTAAGGTGCAAACATGATAATTGAAACATTAGTGATTCACAAATCCAAAACAAGGAAATCAAGCACAAACACAACAGTTCTTGTGTTTTCAAACGTGCTTAGGTTCCATTTATGCCGAATAGCCTCCAGCTCTCTTTTGAGCTCTTCCCTGCAATGCAATTGCTAGCCCAAAAGTGAAGCCAACTATTAAGAAAAGGAAACAATTTCAATCCTAGCTGCTGCTCTCTCTCTCATCATCATAAGAAGAAAAGTTTACCCTACACCGGAAATATTTTAACCTAAATTTATTTTTGCCTTTTTATTAATGTTGTCATCTAATGTGTTTGAACCAAGGCAAACAGAGTACGGACTAGTCAAGGCAGCAGTATTAAAGATATCTTTATTTCCTCGCATTGCATGAAGGAAACCTGAAGGCCAGAACTCCGGATTTCAGAAGTACAAGTTTTTGGCCCAATGCACAAATGTGCCCGTTATTGTTCAATTAAACAAAACTCAACAAGATTTTCACACAGGTAATTGGAGAGATTCAAATATGTTTCACCTAAGAGTAGGGACTCAAAATGAGGGTAAACAGGGATTGGGGTGAACGATAGAGCATATGCACTGAGCAGGAACTAAACACGACGTCTATATGCTTTGTTAAAACTGACGAGCTAAACACAACACAAATCTCAGTGCAAAAGATCATTTGTTTATGCAAGAACTTGCGTGTTGGCTTGGATGTTGTATGTAGCAGCATCTGATGTCACGTTTGAACTGTATAAATTCCAGTCCTAAGTAAACTGTAAATAGACATAAAAATTAGATAGTATATAACTAGCTGTACATATTACGCAGCAGTAGAATGCTGTGTAACTGCTTTTGTGCTTTACATAGACACTCGTGACATTAAATTGCTTTTTGACATAAAAGAAGTCCTACAGGAGATTAAATTTCTTAACCACAGCAATTAGATTTCAAGCAAGATAAGAATACTTACAGTAACTTGTTAGACAGTGTTAAAATCAGTGAACCCTTTAGATAAAACTGTGACATCATAAAAGACAGGCCACACCTCCACAGAAGTCAAATTCATCACTTTCAGAAGAACTGGTGCCTCCTGTCAGAGACTTGGTTTGAGGATTCCTTGATAGAACAAAGGCTGCCATTGAGAAGAGGAGGGATAAGCATCTTTGTAGAAATTTGGGAGCAAAAGATAAGTTCCAAAGGGCACTAAAGCAAGTTCAACGGAACCAACAGGATCTAGCTTCGTGGCTCGAAAGAATGTTTGTGCTCCTGCATCCCATGCTCACCTAACTCCATACGAACAACTCTCAAACTGGGAATTCTTAAAATGGTGGCCCTCCCTCTATTTTTTTTTTTTTTTTTACACAACTAGTGGTTATACTTGTGTTTGAAGATGCCAAAGTAGCAAATGCTACTGCTGTTAGAACTCATTGTCTTTCCTGTTCAACAAATTGTTTGAACACAGGTGATGTAATATCTCACGGCGTACAACTTTTTTGGTGTTTTTTTCCCCCAAGAACAAAATTTGACAGAAAAAAGGGCTGGGTTATCTCTCAGGATTTTATGGTAAAAAATATTTCATACACAGTTGCCCCAGTGCACACACATGGAAGGTACAAGCACCTGCATGCAAACTAATTGGTCTTAACTCGACAAGGTTTGCGTGCAACACCGCAAAAAATATATGAACATAAGCGTGCAATTTTGGGACATACTCTTGGTACCAAAATGTGTGATAAGTTATACTACTGCTAAAAGCCACATGCTCATTCCAAAATGTACACTGTGCCAAACCAAAGTGGAGCATAAGTTTAATAGTGAAACACGAAGAGGTATACCAGATCACATTATTTCAAGTGGTGGGAATAAACATATTATTATATCAGTGACTGCCATTTTAAAGCGAAAGCATTAAATGTCCCTTGGAGCGAAGCCGACATTGTCTGTAACCGTCTGCAGAAGCGAAATGGCAGTTAAATTCCCATTAGTCAAAAGCACAGCAACACAGATGCTTTGTCACAGAAGCCGACGCGGGGTTCGCTGCGCCTGCGCTGCGGGGGACAGTGATGTTACTGCCGGAGCGCCATGTGCGATAGGAAGACGCGGCGCGCTGCTTGTAGGAATGCACTGCATGTAGGAATGCTTTCGCATTCCTGCATATAGGCAGTCTTAAGTGTTTAAATATAGAAATGATTCCCTCGAGATATCGTTAATGAACACGGTGCACGTCAGCCTAAGCGTGTGAAGTGATAATTAGCAAACGAGTAACCTAAAATGTATTTTTTCTTTTCAATCAACAGGATATTGTGTTCAAAAGCATGCTCAATAAGCTACACCTCGAAGTTTTAAAAGGAGCATGTATACTGGAACCTTAATGTATCCAGGTGATTAAAGGCAATGCATGCAGGTGATTAAAAACAATGTGTACATAATTGGGCGGGAAAGCACTCCAATGACAGCATCACAGTCAGTGTTATGCAAAGAAAAAGAATAGCTCTGAAGTCGTTTATTGTTCTGGTTACACCTCATTCTTTCCAGCTGTGTGTGCACTGACATGGCAAAATTACCATGCTTTGCTTTGCACTGTAAACAGAATTCCATAAGATGAGACACAAATGGATTGCCCAGTGATATCCGGAAGCTGTTCAGTTTTTGTGCTGGTCACATAAAGAGGTCTTAAATAAAGTCACATGTGATTTCTATTTCATTAGAGGAAACCCCAGTATTTGTGAAATAAAGTATGAGTATCAATACCAAACAGCATGCCAAATTTAGCAAGTATAAATGGCTGGACTTTGCACGACGTCACATCATGCATGGTATTGCCAGGGTCGCGGCCATCGACTTATTTCCGTTAATAATCAGTGTGTTTGATAGTGCATGCAAAGGACGTCAACAAAGAACCGAGCTTGCCTCACTACTGTAAATTTTGCCCTTAGAACAAAGTTATTTCGACGAGACAGCAGTCGGAATCAGACTCGGCAAAGAGAGCGCTTCGCCAAAAGAGGTTCTCATGAAACTGACCTCACTGCAGAGAGCTACTTCTTGCTGGCTGTGTTCAGATAAGGACGGTCATAGGGGTGACCTGACTGTCTTGTTTTCAATTAGTTTTATATGAGGTAGCAAAGCATGTTCATACAACAAAATAGACCTTACTTTACAAGAAAAAAAAAAAAGAAAAAAAAATTGTTTTTGTAACACAAAAACGTGTCTGGGAGTATGTGGAACTATGACTTTCTCAATTGTGCATAGATGCAACTTTAAGGGTCACAGGAATAAAAAAAATTAAATTTTCTACAATGTAAATATTTTGTATAAGGCACGCTAACTGCTCTACGTGAAGAAGTTAGATTTATTTACATTTAAAGTACAACAAGATGACAAACTTGGCCGTTTGCGCAACTCTTCCATATTTAGGCATTTTTATGTGATTTTTTTAACACATCTTAGAATGAAGTTTTTTGGTTGAAACTTTCTGTACAGAGTTTTTCATGCTTTGTTAAATTTCAACAAAAGGTTAGCACACAACTATTGTAAGTTTGTAATTGAAGAATTACCGGAGACTATGGTGACTACAGAAAAACGACAGGAAGAAAAAAGAAATCTCAAATAGCTAAAATTTTATTGATACAGAATACATTTATATATGGTCTGAACAAGAAAAGGGGGAAAGGGGAACCAGAGAAAAGGGAAGACCCACAAATGACACACACTCAGGGACAAAAAAAAAAAAAGAGTTCAATTACAAAAACATGCGTTTTGTCCTTGAGAGTGTGTCATTTGTGGGTTTTTTCCTTTTCCCTGGTTCCCCTTTCTCCCTTTTCTTGTTCAGACCATGTATAAATGGATTCTGTAGCAATAAAATGTCAGCTGTATTTGAGATTTCTTTCCTTCTGTTGTTTCTCTGTCGTCCCCACAGTATCGGGTAATTCTACAATTATATACTTGCACCAGCTCACTTGCGCCCTCACGTTGTGTTCACTATTGTGAGCGTTTTTTGGACTGTGCCTACCGTAAAATACCAAGCAAGCGCCCACTCAAACTTTGGAGATAATTGCAAAAAAATGGGGGATGGGCACTTGTCCGGTCATCAATTTTACATATAAGTATACTGTGCGTATTTTCCGCTTAATGTGGAACGGGCGGTTGCGCGGTATTCTACGGTAGAAGTTTTCGAAATATTGAACAAGTCAAACTTGTGCACATTTCGTGCGGCAATAAACATAATCATCTTCGATTCTCTCCAAATTTCCCACAATGAACCCGCATAATTCAGAATCCTCAAAAACGTGTTGCATTATATTGTTATAAATTAGAAAAATAAGCGTTTTGCCAGGAGGCTTCCCGTCTCAACGAATACCCAATAAGAGTGTCGGAGCGAGGTGCGTGACACTATATCACGGGAGCGTTTGTGTCACTACGCCAAATGTGGGACCCAGAGGAACCGGCTGTCATCTGCTGGCCAAGAGTCGTCTGCTGCGAAATGAACCAACTTCTGATTCACAATGTCCACCACCACAACACTGCCGATCACTAGAATAGCGAGCGCTTCGGGAACAGTTCAGGAGACATCGAGAGGCTCAATTTACCCTCAAATCTGTGGCGGGTTCTAATGCCAGGGCGATATCTTGAGCAGAAGCGGTTGATTACATGGTTGCGACCGTTCAAACATCATTCAAAGCCACGCTGTTCTCGGAAAAGTGTTGGTGCGTATTAAAAAGGCCCTGCAACGACTTCTTGCCATTTTTTAATTTGCACAGAACCTGAGCGCTCTGAACGTATAACTTAGTGAACTTTTTCCCTTCTCGAAATTCGCTTTATTTTAAAAGTTACACTAAGCATATTAAAATTACAAAATCAAGCAAAAAATAACCTCCTTCGTGACGTCCTTGGTCCTCTGTCCCCCCCCCCCCCCCCCCTTTTCCCACATGGACTGCGGTGACTGAGTAATGTGGGGAAAGAGAGAAAGATGGGGAAAGGAGCTGAGGCCGAGGTAGGCACGTAGCTTGTGATCACAGGGAGGAAGCATGAAACAAATTCGACTGCGTTGCATTCCTAGAGACCAATGTTCGCTTATCTCTCGCTGTGGCTAAGTAACACCATATCTGCCGAGGTCGCCATTGGCCACGGCCCTGCAATTACTAGTACTGGGTCATCTTTTTTTTTTGTTTTTTTTTAAAAGAACAGCAAATTAGGCCAGAAATATGGTGGGTTATCTTTCGGAAGTGGTGCATCTCCAGGGATATCCAGGTAAATGTGGTAGAGTTGCGCAAGAGGCCAAGTTTGTAATTTTATTTTGCTTGAAATATAAACCTAAATAAACTAAACCTAACTGCTTTGAGTAGATCTGTAGGAACGCTTTATACATAAAAATATATAGGTTAGAAAAAAATATATTTTATTTATTCCTGTGCATTTCATAGTCATGTCTATGCGCAATTGGGAAAATCGTAGTTCCACCTTCTCTCAGGCACAACTGTTTTTAATAACAAGGAAGTTTGTTGCAAAAGTAAGGTTCATTATGTTGTATAGATATTTTTTGCTACCTCATATAAAAATTGAATTGAAAAGAAAAAACAGTCATGACACCCCTATGACCGTCCTTATCTGAACACACCCTGCTATTGTAAGTTGCATGAAGAAAACCTCAGCTGTGAGGGAAGAAAATACAGTGATAAACCATCGCTTCACACAGACGAACAAAGACCTGGAGTGGAGCACTCGAGAAAACTCTTTGCATAATGTAACATCAAAAATTCGGCTGTTGCCAATGCAGATGCTGTTTGTATTGCGGACACGATCTGCTCAGTTGGCAGTTTCAAATTTAATAACATGTGTGGAGGATAAAAAAATCTGGATATTGAGCAACAATGAGAATAAAATTTAATTGTTTTCTTAGAGACAAAATTCAATGGATAACCCCTTCAACATTAAAGTGCACATTCATGATTACTGCACACAACCTAGGCACACAAATTAAAGCAAAGTTGAATTACGATTTATTTTGCAGGCGTCAAATTTTGCGAGCAAGGTTAGATTTATTTTCCCGTAATGAGAATATGCAGGCAAGTTGGTTCGCGAGCAACATTGCTGGCAGTCTTTCCTTTTGCCCAGTTTTGGTGTTTTTAATTATTCTATTTTTCTGCAACATTTCTGGTTAGTGGAAATTGCAGGAACTGAGTCTGTAAATGTGCTAATGTTATTAGGGCACTATAAATGTATGTTCTGGTATTTCTTATTCATTTTTCACTATGAACTTGAACAAATAAGTTTCATATTAGCTAAATACTTTTGCTAAAGGCCAACAAACTTTCGCCACAATACCTTTAAAGCCGTAGACAACCATAAAAGTTGTACAATATAAACAGATACAATATATAACATGCGAATTCAAATTATGCTATGCTACATCATTTTGTGTGTATTTCTAAACTACTGATTTTAATCAAATTGGAATAAAAAAAAGAAAATGAAGTAACGCCGAGAAAAAAAAAAATATAGCATTCACATATGGCAACAGCGGATTAGCCCCGAGGCCAACTGTTGTATTCGCGATAAGCGCTTTGTGCGTCGGGTAATATAGGGACAAAAACTAACCGCTTGGCTCGAGTTCCTAGAGACGAGGAAAAACTTTCAAGGGCCAGAGCCCAAAGCTGACGCAAACAGGCGTTACTCCGACGAACGGGGATGATGAAAATTTGCAAAATTCAAAGTATCGCATTTTCAAATAGGCGTTCTTTACACACACACACACACATATATATAGATAAATAAACAAACAAAACAAGTACGCGCCAGACCTGCAGCCTCCCGCGGAGTCCTTTCCGAACTCACTTTTCAGCGCAAATACGACGTAGACAAGGTCAACGCCACGCCGTCAACAATTAAATAATTAGGATACGAGAGGAAAGCGCCCAACGTCACAAACGGGCGTCTGCTAACTTGGCATGAATCTAAGGAAATAATGTTTAGACACGACCTCAAGCCCCCAAGCTTGAACGAACTGCAAACACTGGCAAGCAAAGAATGCAGAGTAGGTGAGCGCTCGAATGCATCAGGCGTCGTTTCTTTGTTTTGATTTGCGCGTATCACGCTGGGCCGCGCTGATGCGCTCCGGACATTCGCTACGCTAGCTTCTAAAAGTGACAAAGTCGCGCCAAAGACGTTCGCGTCGAACGTTCTTCGATCGGCAGACTTCAAGGAGTTGGCGTGCGGGGGCAAACCACTGTTTACGAGGGCAGGGTATCACATGGCTCGGTCAAGAAAACAAAGACGTATCTACCTGTCCTTGATGCGGTAACCGTCCGTCGGGGGTCTGTTCCGGGAGGAAATAGAGCTGGACACTGGCCAGTTGTGAGCTGTGTTGGTGGTCCTTCCACAGGAGCAGCAATTCGGCGATACAGGGGTCATCGCTGGGCGACAGGCGAACAAACACAAACTGGCCCACGCAGAGTGTGGTTGGGCCCCTCTCGCTCCGGTACTCGAAAGCTCCGTAGAACGTGCAGTGTCCGCTGCGTCCTCGGGGGTCGCCCACGAACGACATACCCAGCTGGACGCTAAAGTGGCGACGAAATTGTGGCACGCACACACTGATGCACCCGCCTAATCATAACAAGAAGCGACTATGGAGTAAAAAGTAAAAATACCCCAATCCCGGCATGCAGCGCAAGAGCAAATATGGCGGCAAGCTTCCAAGCTCATTTGGTCGTGTTAGGGGCATAGGCGGCCCACTTGCATTTGGTCGTTAATTATGTATGAAACAAAATGGGGAAGAAAACAAAGCGCGGTGACGCACAAATGCAGCGCTCGCATTTATTGACGAAATTTTGCGACGCAGCCAACGCAGCAGCGATGAGTTACAAAAGTAATGCTGGTGGACCGTTCGAACGAGTTTGGGGATATTTGGAAAGCATCCAGCTGATGGGAGAGCAACGAAACCGTGCACGCGCACAAACACACCTTGCGACAAAAACCACCGGCGCGAAACTTTCGCTAGTAACAAGGAGGAGACACGGGGAGCGGTGGCCTCAGTTCGACTTGGCCGTTGCGCAGGTGCCCGTACTCGAACTTGAGGCGCAGTTCGCCGACTCGGCTGCGGGGCAGCACGTCGGGGCTCCACTCGATGACGAAGGGACATGCCGGGTGGCTGTTGAGGAAGGTCTTCAGCTCGAGCGGCTTGATGCGCGGACAGCCGTCGGTGCGCTGACCGTCCGAAGGCGGCGGCTGGTACACGCGGTAGGTGCCGTCGCGATTCTCCACGAAGGCCCGGGTGTCCTCGAGCGGCACGTCGGGGCTGTCGAAGATGTGCCTCACGTGCAGGAGGCTGGTGATGTGCCAACTGCACTGGGCGCCGTCTCTGCGCGCGGGGAGCCTGCGGCCGCAGATTCGCTGCTGCAGGCAGTCGAAGAACTGGTGCGGCACGTGGAAGACGAGCGGGTCCGGCCGGCCGGAGCCTTCGTAGCGCATCGTCTCGTTGATGCGCTCCGTCACGCCGGCCAGCCACTGCGGGAAAGTGAGCGACGGCTCGGGCTGCTTGGGCGCGACGGCGCGCAGTGTGTCCACGCTGGTGAGCGCGCACAGGCAAGCGTACGAGTGGACGCAGCCCGGGTTCGGGCCCTGAGCGAAGCAGCCCGCGCAGCGAAGCTCGCGCCTCGGACTCACCAGCACGTGCACGAAACCGCCCTGGAAGCGAGCTACTAGCGCAGACTTGGAGACCCGCTGCACGAGCGGCGGGCCCTCGGCGGCGGCGAGCTCCCAGATGGCCTGGCGCACGCTCGCCTCCTGGGCTGCCACCACAGACGCCTTGAGCGGCAGGGCCTGGGCCTGTGCGCCGCACCGCAGGGCCGCTTGCACGTGCGCGCAGCCAGAGGCCCCCTCGCAGCCGTCGCAGTGCGCCGTACCGTCCACCGACAACTGCACGAAGGTGCGCGCTTCGCCCCGCAGCAGCCGCACCGAGTACAGCTGCTGGCTGCCGGGAGCCAAGATTCGCACGGCGTCCGCAGCACGCTTCCGGGCACCGCGCTCGCGGAACACCGCGTCGCACGCCTTGTTTTTGCAGCGCACCCCTCGGGTGCCGTTGTACGTGCCGCACTTGGGACACTTTCGGATGCCGCGGAGGGTCGCTTTTCCCAGATCTCCGAACGGGCTTTTGCGCGGAGACATCTCGGCCAGTTCCGAAACTGTCCTGAACGTCCGTCACGTACGCAGTTGCGCCTGCGCGACTGCAGGACTGCAGTCCGCTCCGGGGGAGTTTGTCGCGGGCGAAACGCGCAGATACCGAAAATGCCGAAAACTGCGCGCGATCTCCACACAGCTCACGCACGCACTTCGCAAACTACCGTGGTCGCCTTCATCAGCTACGCCTGGCAAAATGTAATCAGTCAACCGCTTTCTTGATGTAGAGGGCGCTAGCTTCAAGTTAATTTTAATACGTGAATAGATGGATGGATATATAGATAGATAGATGGATGGATGGCTCAAATAAATGATAACTGTAAATGTACTGTAACGGGCGGCGGCTTGCGCCACCTAGCGTAACATTTAGTCATCCTTTTTTTAATTTTTATGGATTTTGTTATAACAACCGGTGGGAGGAGCCTAATCTCCATCGCCAACAAACTACATCGGAAGAGAACTGCACCGTGACGTGTCCGGTGACGTCGCCGAACAGTGGCGATTGAGTTGAAACTACATCGCTTCTTTTTTCCCTACAGGGAATTTCGGAGAATCGCCGAGTGGGCTAGCGCACACCAGCTCGGAGCACGTGGAGCGAAAGCTCGCGCTGCAGGACCCAGGGACCCTGGGTTCAATGCCCGCCCCTGCCCGTTTTGATCTGGATGGGCATCGTACCGGCGTGCGGTCGTGTATCACGACTGCGTGATGCACGTTAAAGATCCCGGGCTAACAGTCGTACTGCACTGGCTAAATTGCTTATCTACAGTGGGTAACAATGTCGCCATGTTCAGGCAGACTAACCTCCTGCTGTATAAACAGCTAACGACCAATTTTACTTTTTGGCTATATTTGACTGCGTTACTGCTGCTTCTCTCGTGCTGCACGAGAAAGAAAAAAATGTTCCTTCTGGGGTTAAATTTTCGGTGATGTAGGAAGCAAAAAAGAAGAAAAGAGAATACTTCCTTCAAGTTGGGTTTGTAGCAGAAGGGGAGGAAAAAGAAAATCAGTTGTTAGTCCCACGGTGTGTATGGTCTTTTCTTTATGTGTATGTTTACTCTAGTTCAGCTGGCCTTATCTGAAGTAGCTGCTTTAAAATAAAGTATATCTCTCCCTCTCTCTCTCTACCTGAAGTATGAACGAACTAGCTCAACTTAAGCCTGTTACCGTTGCTTGCTTGGCTTTTCGCTCAGCCAAGTCGCTTATATGGGGTGCAGTCAAATGAAAACACAATCGTGTTGAATCGTGTAAGAGTATTTAGAATATTTATCGATCACGCCGCTGAACTTGCATCGCTCAAAGACCTTCCTTTTTGTGAGTGCCTTCTCTGCTTGAGTTTGTTTGAAACACAGCCACTTCAAGGTTCAAGGTTCAAGGTGTTTAATGGCAAAACTTCCACACAGCCGAGTGCCTGAGGCAGCCAAAAGGCAGAAGCCCGTACAGCCAAGTGCTGGCTGCCTCTTCGGCTGTGTGTTAACAGGTGAATGATGATGATGAATATACACATGAAAGGGAGCAGAATTGCCTCGGATCACTTCGATCCGAGGCAATCGATGATAGTGTTGGTGCCGTCACCAAGTACGCGACTCACAGAACGCTGGTGAACTCCAATGTTTTCGTTGCTCCCGACGGGTCCCTGGAAGCCGCCAGCGGCGTAAAAGCGTAGAGCTGCGAGGACTTGTTGTTCGACCGTCAGCACACGGGGCCCTTCACGACAACGCTGGAGCTTTCCGCGAAGCTGGTTGCACAGGCAGCGAGTCACCCCTTTGGTCAGCCGGTATTCGCCCACAAACCTCGCATCGCTCGTCTCGAAAGCATCCCGGTGATCTCTAAAAACTCGATCTGCTGGCGAACCCAACAGTAGAGATGCATATGTTAGGGTCGCCATCTTTTACGATGCAGATCGATCTCTGGCTTCGTCTCGACCACTCAGTTAACTGCATCGTGAAAGTGCATCGTGACGACATTTTGACGTCACCGCCAACTGCATCATTTTACGAGCATAACTCGAACTGCATAGGGAAAAACTACATTTCAACGTCATGTCCCGTGACCCGAGAGAATAGCCAATCAGTGCCCAATGCAGTTTTCTACATCATGTAGTTTGCGTTCGAGCATAGATAGACAGGTATGACTTGGTTTACTTTTCTCCCTCCCTCCATATACGTCAGATCGAATACCAAGTTGCTCTGCTCTAACCTGTTTTCCAATTCGCTTAGGTATACCATGAAGAGCAGTGGTGACAGGGGACAACCCTGTCTAAGCCCTCTTTTTATTGCTGCTGGTCTTGTAGTTTCTGCCTCCCACTTTATAACCACTTCATTATTTGTATACACTTCTTGCAAGAATCTAATCAAATGTGCATCTAGCTCATACCTCCTCAGCAGTTCCCAGAGGTTTTCCTGACTCACATTGTCGTATGCCCCCTTGATATCTAAAAATGCTGCCCATAATGGTCGATGGTTTGTCGCTGCAATTTGTATGCACTGGGTGGCTATAAATAAATTATCTTCAAGCCTTCTATCCCTTTGGAAACCATTTTGGAGCTCACCCAGAATCTGCGTGCTTTCTGCCCACTCTTCCATTCTTCTCTTCACTATCTGCATAGCTAGCCTGTATATGACCGAAGTTACTGTTATTGGGCGATATGATTTAATGCTATCTTTATTATTTTGGCCTTTATATATTAGTTTCATCTTGCTTAGTTTCCAATCATTGGGTACGTCCCCCCCCTTTAATTATTTGGTCTATCACCTGTTTTAGCTTTAATTTGCTTGCTTTACCTAGGGCCTTTATTAGTCTGATTGGAATGTCATCTGAACCTGTTGCTGTTCCTGCTGGAATCTTACTTTCCGCTCTGTCCCATTCTCCTATAGTAGTTCCCATTGTTTCGGCTCCCTCTTCCTCCTGCACGTTACTGTGATTGGTGTTCTCCAGTTTTTCATTTGGTTCCAACTCCGAAAAAGCTTCTTCAATTGTCCTCCTGATGTATTCTCGAGCCTCTTTCCCTTCAACCTTTATCCCCTCCTGCGTGGTGAGTGAGTGCTGGCACGACTCAGTCTTTTTTCCCTGCGCCTTAATGTGCTCCCAAAATCTTTCTGCTGCATTTCTGTCGTTCTGATTTATCTCCATCATCCACTGAACCCCTGCGCTGCCAATTTTGGTCTGTATGAGAGCTGATGCCTCCCTTTTTCTATTCAGAAAATTTTCCCATTTTGCTGCTACTTCGTCCGGGGTTGCTCCCCTTTTCTTTGCCCACCTATGTTCTCGAGATGCCTCTTGACGTCGTGATATGGCTGCCTTAACCTCTTTATCCCACCAGATTTTAGGTTTGTGCTTTTTCTCTCTCTTTCCTCCTCGCTTACCTCGGTACTTTTCCAACTCAGTGTTAAAAATGCCCACTAAATCCTTATATGACCACTCTCTTTCCGGTTGGTTGGATACTATGCTCTCAATATTTTTGGATACTTCTTGTAACTGATCTTCGTTTAGAGTCGATTTACCTTCCCGTTCCTGAATTTTTTTCAGCGCTGTCACTGCCCTTCCCGGGTCTGCGACTGGTCAAGTTCTGGGTTGGTTTCACGCAAGCTTTTTGCACTCATTTGAAGCGTTCCATTTGTCATTCGCCTGATTACTTATTTGTTTGACCATATTCATTAGTATCTACTGCCATTGTTTGTATTTTGCGCTTTGAACGCATTAATTTGGATGTTGTATCGGGTTGGTAAACAAGCGTGGTCGCACTCCCAACGTGCCTCGTGTTTTGGTAGCCGGTGATCCTTACTCGAACCAGTACTTCTCGACGATTGACCGGAGGGCTATTGAGGTCGCCGCATCTGGTGGGCTTAGGATTGAGAAATTGTTTTCACGGTCTGACAGGCTTGCCGATTTTGACGTCGCCATCGTGCACGTCGGCACTAACAACACCAGCGTTAGTGCTAGCTGTGCAACAACAAATCTGGTCATTGGCATGACAGCGTAGTCACGCTGCCGAGATGCAGGTTATGAATGACTACTACCGGGAGGTAAGCTCCCTGCAGCGCGAGTTTTGTCGCAAAGAGGGGTTCGAGTTCCGCGGCGGCTTGGCCAACGAGTAGCAGCAGTGGATCGGTCGCGACTGCTTGGAACGGACGACAGCCAAGTGACAGCAGCCCAGCTCGTGACCACAACCAAAAAAGGAAAGCCCTTTTTATTTCCATGCGCCACTCCTTATATAAGCGCTCTATAATTGATGGTGTCCTCTGGCGAGCAATAAGATAAACACCATCACCTTAGTAGTGCCCACTACATCTCCCCTTAAGATCTGTAAGTCAGTCGCCTTTGCGGTCCAATCACACGACCGCAACGTGTGCGTCTCAGCCGAAGCCCTTCTTGCCGAGGCTCTGGCGATGATGCTGGTTGACCCTCACCAGGCGTAGACTGCTGTAAACTTGGTCCTTGATCAGGTGCTCCGGAAGTCAATTCTGATCGGGGGGGCGGGGGTCAAGGCTCACATCCTTGCAGTGCAGATTCCCCCCCCCCCCCCCCCCCCCCTAACTTTGAAGATCGTACGCGCGGAAAAACCGAAATGGAGGAAGCGACCTTTGTGTAGCCGAAATCTTTTTTGAGTAACAAAAAGAGATCTTCAAAATCTCTAGCACGCAAGAGCGTTTCCGCGGCCTCTGATGACAAGGAATGGTAGAAAGGTGCCTTTCCTAAGCTGTACACGTCCCGCTGCCAGTGATTAAGATGTGACCAATACGCGCGCCTCAAGGCTGGCTCAGAAGAAACGTTTACTCCAGCACTTAACAGGGTATCAGCTTTACTACCAATTCTCGTCCCGACAAAACGTCGCTGTCCTTTCTCATTCCGCTTCAAGCTTGGAAGGCGCGGTAGCATGATGCTCTGACTACATTAAGGGAGAGTTGTAGGTCAGGCTTCAGCGTCGGGGGGGCATGACCCCTACGAAAAAAACATGAGGGGGGCGGACGCCCCCCCTGCCCCCCCGGTTCCGGAGCCCCTGTCCTTGATTTTGTTCACTGGCTGGCAGTTCCTCTGTTGACTGGCCTTTTGAGAAGGGGATTAGATGCCGACAGTTTCACTGCAGAGTTCCTCTGGGCGTTTCCACCACATATGACTGTGGTCACTGAGCGGGGCTGAGGATACTGCCTCGGCAATTGACGTCCTTAACCCACATGTCCTCCCCCAACTTCAAGGGGGTCGGAGGACTTGAAGTATGCCGGCGATTGTGGTTGTTTGCCTGTTGCGACGTGTTTGCGGCATCTCTTGCCTTGAAGTTCTGATGGCTTGGCAGTGATGGCTGAAGTCGTTCTGGTAGACCAGGAAGTCAAGTTAGTTTTCTTCCCATTAACAACTGGGCAGGAGAAACCATTGACACCGGGTCTGTCTCGGTACGATAGGAGAGCCAGGTGTTGATCGGTGCTCTTTGCAAACAAGTTCTTAACGATACGCACCATGCATTCTACTTCGCCGTTATTCTAGGGGTACCGCTGGCTCCTAGTCTCGTGGCGAAATCTGCGCCTGAGCAAAGTCTGCAAACTCGTGAGATGCAAACTGCGGTTCAATATCTGTCCGCACGACGTTCGGGATTCCATAGCAAGCCATGCAACTCTTGACAGCCGAGATGGCTGCTTGCGCAGATGTAGATCCGAGAGAGATGACCTCAGGAAACCTTGAGTATACTCTGTTTCACCTTATGCTGTACCGCAGCGAAGGCTAGAAGCGCGAGCTATTAGCGTTGGCAGCTGCCCTTGATGCACGAGAGCTTGTGCCGCCGAGATGCGCCCTAGAGCAAGGAGCTCACGCTTGTAGCCTTTCCTACGGTACAACACAAGGTGAAACAGAGTATAGTAGTCTACAATCAGAACACAGTCACATCCTTTTAGCTGGAACATTCGGAATGGACGATGACGAAGAGACAGCAGCTCGTGATACCCCCAGAGTAACGGCGAAGTAGAGCGCATGGTGCATACCGTGAAAGACTTGTTTGCAAAGAACTCTGATCCATACCTGACTGTCCTCGTTGCAATCCAAGTCGGCCATTCCGCCGGGCTGGTGAAAGTGAATAGTGCTAAAGGATGAAGTCCCGACACTCCGACGCAAACCACTTGGATACAGAGGTCACCTTCCGCCATAGTGACGGTGTTAGCCAGCTTCTGACACCATGTTCGGAACGGACGACGGCTAAGTAACAGCAGCCCAGCTCGTGACCACACCTAAAAAGAAGAAGCCCTTTTATTTCGATGCGCCGCACCGGTTCTTAAATAAGCACTTTATAAATGATGGTGTTCTCTGGCGAGCAACAAGAAAAACAGCATCACCCTAGTAGCGCCCACTATTGCGACGGCATCCACCCAAGCCAGATGGGCAACAAGGTATGGCGTCTGTGCCGACGAGCACAAATATATAGACATCGATCGCAAGGATGGCTACAGTAGTAGCCGTACAAGTAGGCGTCTGTGCATACTCACTTGCAATGTACTTAAGAAAAAATGTTGACTGAGGTGTTTACAATGTGAAGGAGGCTTATTGCAGAAAAGGCACCGTGTAATGTGAGCTTTCGGTTGCACAACAAAAAATCCCCCCGGTGGCCTAAATATTCTTGTGCCCTCCGTTGCGTTTAGCACGTAAACCTAAAAAAATTTTGCTTCAAAAATTTTACTTTTGAGGGTGTATGAAAATTACAATCACCCTTAAACTCAGTGTTCACAAGAACTTGAAGTATTTGTTTTAGTACTTTGCAAGGAAACTACAACTCCCTACCTCAAGTACATTCTCCAAACCTGGTCTTACTAAATTTGCATCACTAAACGGTGCTAGGTTAACTTGGGAGAAATACTGCGAGGTATTTTCTTACCTAGCGAGGTGCATAAGCAGACAATGCATTGCTTCATATTGTCTTCGAGAACAATGTCTTTTTCATCGTTCTTAGAAGACAACAGAGTTTTAGAGAACCATTTTTCAACTCTGATTTCGATATCATTGGTTCCGCTGGTATTAACTGCGCATGGAATGTGTGCATCTGCATGTCATATTGTTACTGGAGCTGGAAAATGGTTCCTTTGAACTCTCTTAACCATACTTTGTCTCAGATGTTTCGTACAGCTCTGGGAAACGCACAGGGACAAATGCATTGATCTGAGCACTGGTTTGTTTCGTGAGGGCTCAGGAAAATCTAGGCTCTTTCAAAACCCATGTGCCAATGTCCTTGGCTTTCCAAGTAGTACCTACAACTTCTGAGGTAGGGTACAATTTTGCACCAACCTAACAACAAAGTGGTAGGCTGTTATCATACAAAAGTGTTGATTTCTTTCGAAACCTCTTCTGGCCATTCCTCTCAGAGGACTGGCAGTTATAAGTGCACGCAATGTCATTCCTACTTGTTCTGGCCAAGAAGTACAAGTTTGAAGGTGTGAAATTTATGCTGCAGAAGGTACGAGCACAGGAGCATGGTACGGAGTAATGACTGCTGATGTAACGAAAATGCAAGCCATGTATAGCTCATCGGGGAGAGAAAAAAAGTACTGGGTGGCCTCTTGGCTATGTCTGATATTTGCCGCTAGTACCGCAAATAATTCCCATATTACACACTTGAGTACCTATGCATACCATGATTTGGAAGACACTCAGAGTGGGAATGAAGAAGACCATCAGTTTACTTTATTTAAATAAAAAGACTACATTTATTGTACTTTACTTCGAACTGCATCATGCCCTGTATACTTACTACTCAACTTGATGTACATAATTACTCTAACTTTACTTCAAGTAGTTTTTAGATATGCTTTACTTTATGAAACACTGCTTATAATTTTAAATGGACACTAACTCAGACAATTAAGTTAGGCTGACAGTCAGGTTTGGTGCTCTAGTGTAGAGGATAATAGTTGGGCACTCTCAACTATATGGGCAGGTTCTTGCCAAGTTCATGGACCAGCAGGTGCAGAACATCGTGCAGAAGATGGCCAGGGCCAGGATTCAGCAGGAGGGCAGGATTCAGCAGGAGTACTAGGGGACAACAATGAAGGCTTCTTCAAGTGCTGGCTGGACCATCAAAAGTGTTCCACCAGCCATGCTCTGTGAGGTTGAGTTTCCTCCACTTTGCTCTCCTGCTGCTTCCGCACCACCTCTGCCACTTGCTTCTGCTGCTTCCTCCCCTGAGAGTACCTGTGCACCTTGTGAAGCAGCTGCTGATCAGGTGCAGAGATGTCAGAGCAGGGCAGAGATGTCAAAATCTGCAGGCTCTCCTGTACCAGGTGCCTGCATGGCCTCTGAGCTCGTTTTGGACAGAAGCCAACCAGTTGTCACATATGGAAAGGCTGAGCGGAGGCACAGACGAGGCAAGCCTTCTGATGTGCCAGTGAAGTAGAGTGAAGTAGGTGCTGGGTTCAGGCTGGTTGGTGGTGTTTGAGTCCACAGCAAGGATAGTCAGGTAGGGCAAACCTGGGAGAGCATGCCTCTTGCTAGTGCAGAGGAGTGCCTGAAAGCCACATCTTCAAAGAGCACAGCTTCTTTGAGTGGAAAAGCTATACTCGGTTCCACCTTCGGTCCGAGCGCAGTGGATGCCACAAGCCATTCCAGCCGATCCAGCGCCAGGACAAAATCGCGTGACCTGCCTGTTGGGCAGAGCGATACCTGGAGCTCAAGGTCACATGCCACCCTCTCAACGCTGGATTGGCTGGGATGGTTCCTATAGCGTCCACTGCGCTCGGACTGAAGGTGAAACGGAGTATAGTGCAGAGGAGTGCCTAAAAGCCACTTCCTTGGGAAGCACAGCTTCTGTAAAGGCCTGCAAGCAAGCAGCCCTTGTCACTGCCGATGCTTTGGGTAGAAAAGCTAGTGCAGAATGCCCAAAAACCACTTTCTTGGAAGTCTCAGCTTTTGCAGAGAACGGTGAGCATGAAGCTAGTGTAGAGGAGTGCCCAAAAGCCTCTTCCTCGGGGAGCACAGCTCCTGTAAAGGCATGGGAGCAAGCAGCCCGTGCCTCTGGCAATGCTTCGGGTGGGAAAGCTAGTGCAGAGAAGTGCCTAAAAGTCACTTCCTCGGGGAGCACAGCTTCTGTAGAGGCTGGTAAGTGGATGGCCTTTGAAGTGACTGAAACCGAGGTAGTGTGCCCTTTCCAAAGCACGGTGGGAGGAGGGAAGCAGCGTGGGTGAAGTACATTGAGCACGAAGCGAGGGTCTCGCAGGCTGTGTAAGGCACTAAACCATACTGCCACTATTGCATCCTCCACCATTGCGTGGGATGGAGGAGACCTTGCATAGGGTGCCTCTGTTCTTTTTATGTGTCTGATAATACATCTTCTGGCTTGGGGGAGGACAGCCCAGCATGTGCGACAAAGAGCAGGGCCACTGGAGGCAAGCATCCCGCCACAGCCCTGCTGCAGAACCATTTTCCTGCAGGCCAAGTTTAGCAACTATCCAACCTATCTAGCAGCATTTGAAGACTGGACCAAAAAAGGGTTGCATGTATTTTCAGAAAAAAAAAAAAAAGATCAAAGTCAAACCAACAGCTAACTCCTTGGCCCAATGCGGTGAACGAGAGCTAAATGAAAAATTGATCGATATTCAGGCATTCCTTGGCAGTCTTACAACCTTCCCTAGCAACCAGGTGCAGCTCTCGCCAGAGTCTGTTGCACCCTGTGCAGCTCGAGAGGATGTATCTCAGCAGCAGCTAATAGACAACAATCGGTGGGGCAACTTTTTCCGAAAAACTGTGCATTAGTTTGATCAAACGCAGGAGGCAGACCACGAAATGTGACAGTTATAAGAAAGCATGCACTTTCTGGGATGTTCCACAACAAGGCACTTCACCTTAGTATGATAGGGGCAGAGTTAATTCCTCTCTACAAAAGTTGTTCACTTACTGAAAAAGAACTGGCATGTGTGAGATCCAACAGTTCTCTGTCTGATAGTGTTATGAATATTGTGCGGTACTTAACACGTAAAACATTTCCACATTGGGGTGGTTTTCAAGCTGTTGTGTTAGCTGAGGGATTAAAATTCAAACAGGTGAGAGATGCTTTCATTCAGCTATTGCGTACAAAAGTTCCAGACCATTGGCAGTGATGTGATACTTGTGCCAAAGTGCTACATCTTGCTACATTTGACCAAAATCTGAGGAACTCTGGCCAACATTGCGCCAAAACTTAATTTTAACAACTCGTAATTTGGCCGGAACGATAGGATTGGGCGAGTTTGCAGATCTTTAGAATATTACGTCATATAACATACTAACTCGGTCTGATTTCGCATCAAACACAGACATTACTCGTAAGGGAGTGCCATTGTGTTTTGCCCTTTTTCTTCTATTTCGCCGGGCGCATCCCTGAAGTCGCCTACGAAGCTCAGAGGGCACGAATGTTGTGTTCTTAAAGGCATGTGTTAACACCGACTCCTCGGCATCAGGGGTCTCAAACGTGGATTCCAGCGCCATGAAGATGCAACTGGCTGGCGTCGGACCGGATGCGGCATCTGCCAGCCAGGCGAGACCAAGCACCGCGAGAGCAGAACTATACAGCAGTCTACCTGCAAGACTCTGAGCAAGAGCATTGTGCGATGGTGGTATGCAACCACCATAGTTCCCAAATTTGTAAATTTGGGAACTATGGCCTAAATTTGTACTCTCGACTATATTAAACCCAGCGTTTTTTTAATTGCTATAAGCTTAGTTGTCGAGACCTCATTTATTTTCTAGAATATATTTTATTTGAGACTATTTCTAACACTCGGAAGTTCCACAATAATTTTCGCGTTCTGTTCTGGCGGGTTAGTTTCGTTGAGTGCGCTTCTCACCGCTCACTGGTGTACTGCAGTGAAGTGACAACCGCGGAGTAGGCATCGCACTTTTGTGTCTTGCTTCGCTGCAGCGCACCTTTGTGCTAAGGGGAAAGCATACCTCCAGAGCGAGACTGGACGATTTTTGAATAGAATTTGGCTTGTATGTATGATAAACTGACTGCAGTATCGTGGAGGTATCTTTTTCCAATTCTAGATTTAGCAAGGATACTTGAGTATTGCAAATATATTTATGTGGACACTTCTTTAAGTTAATGTTTTATGCCAACTTTTTTGTTTAGTTGTCACTCTTATCTAGGTGTGAGTGAATTAGCAGCTAAATTACCAGAAGTAGAGAATGCAAGCCTGAGAAGAACCTTAACGAGTTCGGCGGAGTTGTTTATAAGAAGGCATATTTATCATTTACAGGCCAATTTTAGGGGCAAAGCTAGACCTTAGGGTCTAGCCTTGTCCGGCGTCCGTGCTCACATCGATTGCCATCCCATGTCTTCTTAAAAAAAATAAAAAATGTTTGTGCAGTCAACAGGATTCAAACCTGTGCGGGGAGACCCCAATGGATTTCTAGTCCATCACCTTAACCACCCGGCCACGACTGCGGGATGAGCACGGAGCTCTGAGATGTGGTAGTAACTCAAGAGCTGGGGATGTCATGGATGAAACGTTGCATGTAGCTGCTCAACGTCTATACAGGAGAGGGCGCTGCGGTCAAATGCGTATATAATCGCGTTAAACTTTGCATGCATTGGCTCAACGTTCATAGACGAGAGGGCGCTGCTGTCAAATGCGTATATAACCACGTTCCATACCACACATTCCATACCAACGCAACCCGGAGCCCAGCACTACCTATGAGCAAAAAAAAAAATCAGCACTACATATGAACAAAATCAGTATCATCAGCACCACCGAGAGCTTCGCCCCAATCAACATCATTCACCACGTGGAGATGCGGTCATTTTTTTTTTGTTATGAAGTTCTAGGTATAAAATATAATTGATGTTTCATAATCAAATGACAAGTGCTTTTTTTTTCTATGTTAAGAACTGCAGTTTTATTACAACCTCTAGAACTTGAAGGAAACAAATTTAGGCACTCAAAATTATTGTATTTTAGCATTGCTTCACTGGGATTCCATACCTAAATTTACAATTCACCACAATTCATGCTGTCCTTCATCTGTCATCTTCTTGTTACCGTGTCTGGTGCGTCTGCATGCAAGTAAACTGCTAGTTTTGTGCTTGAGGAAATCAATCCTGCTGTGCAATCAATGATAACAAAAGGTTGCACATAAGTGAGAAGGCAAAGTAGACTCTGCCTAGTTGGACAGGTCAACGCATGAATCTTAATATAATATTTGCAATGCTATGAATGAAAATGGGAATGTGCGCTTGTGCTCCAAAAGTTCTTTTGGCTGCTCCAAGAGCTGCTCCAAAACGACTGAGCGATCACGTCACTGCATTGGCTCTCAGTATCAAACATTGGGTCACCTCCAAACTCTGTCTTTGCGTATAGTTATATTGACGATGTTCCTCCTGATTTTGTCAAGCAACTGTGCAGCATTCTGAAGTTACAATTGGCCACTATAAATGTTTTTTATAAAGCCTGCACAAAGTCGAGGCCAAGTCAAAGTTAAATTTTGGTGTTTTACGTGCCAAACCAACGATGGGAATCTGGCACGCCGCAGCGGAGGACTGGTGATTAATTTGGACCACCTGGGGATCTTTTGACGTGCAACCGAAAGCTCGGTTACACGGCGCCTCCTCCGCAATAAGCCTCCGTCAGATTGCGGGCACCTCGGCCGGGATTCGAATCCGCCACATGGGGATCCGTAGGCCAGCGGTCTCGCCTCGGAGCCACCGAGGCGGCTCACAAAGTCAAGGCGGCACTCTGGATTGTGGCTTATTCACAATAGCTAACATGCAATACATAGCATCCGGCAAATACCTTACCTCTGTAAGCTTCTGACAACAGTCAATGAGGACCCATTTACTAAACTGCATTCTAAAGGGAATGACGAAAGACTTTCCCATAATAAATTGTACTGTTTCTCAAGTGCGACCAAAAGACTTCGCTTATGCTGTTCATTGCTTGTGCAGGCAGCCTCTGCTTTGTGCCGGTGCTGTTCGCATTATTCAATGTGCAGGTTGTCCATCCCTCTTTCACGAGGAGTGTCTAGACAGAAAACCTAATTGTGGCATACAGTTTGCATGCAGTCGAGGGTGTGTTGTCACTGGAATGCAGAAGAATAGGCAGAGGTTATCCTAAACGACTTTCAAGACCTTGAACTTTATTTACCATACCCGCCAAGTTCGGAAAAACCAAATCCGGGAGAATTTCTAAGGGGAGGGGGGGGGGGGGGGGGTAAAGGTTTTTTAAAAAGATATTGATAACAAATGTAAGTGAAGACAACTTCATTATATTTATATTGCACTGCTCATGCTAGCGAAGGACTGCTGCGCCTCGCTATCGTGGCAGCCGTTTGTTACGACGTCAAAAACTACTTATTTAAGTGCGAGGAGGGAAGGGGGGGGATTTGAATTTCTTGGGAGATTTTTCTGGCAATCGTACAAATTGGTCGAAATTCGGGAGTCTCCCGGGTAATACGGGTAACTTGGCAGGTATGATTTACCCTTGTTATGTTTAATCTTGTTATTCTTTACCTTTGTTATGTTTCCACCTGCATATTTCTTACTTTTCATTATTAGAGTTTGATATGAAAAAAACTGACTGATATATTTAAAAAAGCATGTGACCCTGTAATTAGTTGCAAATTATTACAATTCTGTTCAAACACTCATCGTGGCCAAGAATTTCAATAACAATTGTTGTAAGAAAAAAAAACTTGCTCTCGAGACTAATAGATGGATAATGACAGCTGTACCCTTTATAATGTGTGGCAGCTTCCACCACCTAGCCTAAAACATTAACAAAAACTAAAAGCATCATCCACTGCCTCCTCCCTCCGGCGAGGGAGTCACCAATTTTCCTCTGGTCAAACCTTGTCAGCGTCGGCTGATTCCTCACAACACCGCAGTAAATGTTGGGACACAAGTTTAATGAAATAATGTGCAACTGGTTATCAGGTCACACCTTTTCATCTGCAACAATGTGCCCTTTCCATTTCAAATACCCTCTTTTTTTCACTTATATTTAGCATAAGAAAAGTACTATGTACAGCTGCTTATTCCTATGGGGGACAAGACAAAAACAGCTTAGTAATTTTAATTTTTTATGCTTTGGTGTTTGCTGCTTTTAATGTCTTTCTTTTCTTTAATTTAGGTCTTTTGGAGCAGCCAGACTGCTAGAGAGCGCATGCTCTCAGGTGGTGGATAGAGAAATGTCTTCTGTTCGGAAGTTATGAAAACTTCCTTCTACAAGATAGGCACTCATGCCCATGGATCAACAAGCTTCTTTTTTTTTTTTGTTAATGTTCCTTTTTCTTTTTAGTTTGCATTTAGTTCATTTCTTATTTTGTGCTTGTGGTAGGTCTTATTTTGTTGAAATAAACTTTTTTCATCCATTTCATTCATGCTATTCTTGTTGCAAAAAAAACGGCGGCAACATTCGTTCAAGATAATGCTGCAGAACAGGTTACATTGAAGCAAAGCAAATGTGTCAAAGGGACTGGCAATTGAAACAGTTAGCATATTAAACTTCATACTTCTTGGAAGGCTCAGTGATGCGACTGCTGCACCAAAGGCCTCAACCTGCTATATGCCGTTAAAATTAACCAAAATACTCTGATGAATTTGTGCCAACACTGCACGAAAAGCTCGACTCTTGCTCGCTATTTGAGAATTACTCGGAGCTTAGTACCTTGTTGGATCATTATGGTAGGATGGTGCCTGTTCTCAAAAATACAGACTTGATTGACTAACACACTATTTGATTTTACCTTTGTATCGAACAGCGACAGTACACTTAAGTTCCCTAATAGTCCTCATTATTTTAAGTTTGTTGAGGTGGCCACACTAGCTTTAGTGAGTGCACTTCTCGATAGGCTTTGGTACACTGTGGAGAAGACACTCGTACTGTAAACAGCAGTTTTGTCAGGTTTGCTTCCCTGCAACACACTTTCGTACTGGGGGAAGACTTACCTAACGAGCAGGGTATTAAGAAATTAAACATCTGGGATATGGTACATGTTGATCTGACAATAAAACCTTGCAGCAAAATTGTAAAAATTAACTGCAGCTATTATGTAGGTGTGCATGTGACAGGGTTGGGCAGAGATACTACAAAAAGTATTTGGGAATACAAATACTGTGATACTTCCGTTTTGAGGTCCAAAATACAGGTACTGAGATAAATTTGCCTTTTATGTAACGGGATATCCCTGAGATACTTCTGCAAAACGGCAAAAAAGTATTCCGGAATGCAGATACTTATAGAAATACATTTGTTCCCGAATGGTGCTACGTGAGGAGGGTATAATTCGTGGTGAATACGAATGGTAATTTATGCTTGTGCTCCTCTTTTTGTGCCATTTTAAGCACTACCCCTTTGCTCAAACTCTTTATTTATCATTATGCCGCTAGAAAAACATGTCACCCCCCTTGAACCACTTAGTTATAGAACGGTAAAGACTGCGTATCATGCCTGAAAAAATGCGTCTGCCCAAAATGAACATTGTTTTGCCATGAGGGCGCAGAACCAGTGCAGCCGCCGCGTTAGGACTGGCGCTGTGATCGGCTTTCGGAGCGGAAGCACAGGGTGTCGTCTGCATTTGTTAGCTCTTGTTTCACCGCACCACGTTGTATGCTACATGTAATTATTCGCAGTTTGATGAGACCATTCGCATTTCCTTAGTTTTAGTGTATAAAAACGAAGTCTTTTCTGTGGATGTTTCCTTATTCCAGTCTACTAAAAAGTTTTATGTATGAAATGCGTTTGTCCAGATTCCTTCACATTCATTTAGCAATAGTAGATTCAGGCCAAGTCTCTAGAATTTTGCATTTAGATGATAGATGCGCAGCATCAGGATGATTTCACGTCTGGAGTTACTGGCGGCCGTGCGCGGTCAGGAGCAGTCACTTCGAAGACGAAGGCCTGACGAGAGCGTTTTGGCCAAAACAGTTATCAACCGTTACTGGGTGATTCCACGTCAGTTCATGCAATGATGGTCCGGGTCATAATTTAGATATTTTTGTTAAAAATATATATGAAAGCCATGTTCTTGGGAGGAACATTCAGCTAGATATAAACGCCGTAACAATTTTTTTCGCTGAGATATAAAATAGAGAAGCTTGAGGCGTGGAAATTGAGAAGATTTCACAATGCTACTTTGCACAGTCGTCATTTCCTTATCGAACCTTTCACGGCACCATAACTTTTTTAATAGGTTTTAATAAGGTTATAAAACACATACACAAACAATTAAAAATATCCATAAAATATTTCAATGCAAACAAAAATATCAAACATGGCACAAAAACGCGTTTTAGAGACATATTCACAATTTTTTTGCAAATAAACCATCTTTCATAATACTTCACAAAACATATCAAAATTCGCGTATTTAAATATTCTTTACGAATATATAAAGATAATATGCCCACCCTTAAATATATTTTTGTTATCAACGCGGAAATGCGGCTGATTTCTCAAAATGTGGCAAGATTGGGCGTCGATATTTAAAAAACTCCATCTTTTATTTTCTTTAAACTCCCCTTGGCACTTTGCAGTGACTTGAACTGACCTGTGATGGCAAAAGATTGAGTAACATATGACCTCCAAGCGGGAAAAGCTACGACAAACCTTCACTCGGAGCGAGCCGACGTCTTCGTCATAGCGGCTTTGCCGCACAGCACCAAACGTTTTGAGCGTTAGTTATGGCATGTATTTTATATTATTAAAACTCTTTTTTTATAAGCGGTGAGTATTAGTGACGTGAAAAGGAACTTTGAGCTGGAATGCCATTAATTAGCTTACAATTCACAGGAATAAAACGGCCCCACTCTGCGAATTCGCTACCTATGCTTCATACATAAGCTTAAAACTCTCAGTTGCGCGAATGACCATGTATACATCTGGCCTTTCGGCATATGATGACTTTCACAGATGAGTTTCCTGGATTCCTTTGACAGGTTTTACGGTGGTCCACTTTGCTTGCTTCACCGCACGAAACTCTCGAACTCGAAGACAGTTGTGAGCGCTGCGCAGAGTGGTTTGACGCGTTTTGCGAAGTGCTGAAGGCATGTAGTTCCCACCAGGAACGCAAGCGATTGTACGTGCTTCTGCCACCAATCATCCTGAAGAAAAAAATATTGCGTCTGGTGTCGGAAGCGACTGCCTACATGATTGATCAAACATGAAAACTGAAGCGCAAAGGTGGTGTTTGGGCAACCCCTGATCCCTACATGGGGAAAAAGGCGAATGCCGAAGACGTGAGAGTTGCAATTGAGTACTACACACGCGACGACCTCGCATGCTCTGTTCAAAGCCCCAACAAAAAGGACGTCGTCAAAGCCATGATCAACGACATGTTCAAAGTCGTAAAAAGGTTTATGACCCGCTCTATTAAGGAAGCTTACCAGCTGTTTAGGAAGGACCATCCCCATCCCGAACTGGGCATCTCCAAATTTTATTCCCTACGACCAAAATGGGTAAAAAAAAAAGTCCCGAGCACGAGGTGTGCGCATGCATATATTGCGTCAATTTTCAGTTGCTTTTAACGGCAGTATCAAATGCCCCAAAGAAGACATTTACTGAAGACGACCTCAAGCGCATCTACCTCTTCTGCGCTCCACAGAACGATTGCTTTCTGCGCCGTTGCGAAAAGTGCCCAAAAACGCAGAGCATCTCGCTGCAGTCGCTTCATCTCGACGAAGACGAAGAGATCTTTTTCGCGTTATGGGACGCTGGCGAACTCGTCAAAAAGGTTATGGACACTTCTGCCTTCCTGCGGCAATAAGAGAGTGAAAACTATATGAGGCATTCTTACATCCTTGACCTTGAACGAAGCCTGATACATGACACAAGAACCGCCTTACCACCCAAGGCAGTGATGTTCCACTTCGATTTTGCGGAAAAATGGACAGTATACTCTTTCCAACCGAAGTGCAGAGTTTTCATAGAAAAAATACTCGTGTCTCTCTCCACAAGTGTGGTTACGTCCACGCAAGACACGCAAAGCTTTGCCGTTGTCACCAATGGTACACGACACATGACACAGCTCACGCTCTTCTATACTTCGTTTCAGCTTCGGTCCGAGCGCGGCCGATGTTATGAGCGGAAGGGCCATCATACAGCGCAAAAAGCGAATCGTCATGAGGTACTCTATGCAGTTGATAGGACCAGCCGGTATTCGCCGTGTCTCTGTGCGCGCTCCTCCGCCGGCTAGTCCTATCAAGAGCAGAGAGCACGCCATGACGCTGCGCTTTTTGCGGTGTCTGATTGGCCCTTCGGCTCATAACATCGGCCGCGCTCGGACCGAAGCTGAAACGAAGTATAGTCACATAGGCCATTAAAGAGTATGTTAATGTTCATTTCACAGTCTTTTTTGAAATAATTTTTGTATCAGACGGAGCGGTGGCGCATTTCAAGAATCGCTTCAAATTCCACGAATTGTCTCGGAAGCCGCACTCTTCCCCAAGATGGATCTTTTCAGCCACTGGACACGGAGAAAGCGCTTGTGATGAAGTAGGTGGAAGAACCAACGCTCACCAAGTTGAGATCTTCGCTCAACTCAACGATTGCCACCGATAAAGACTTTGTGGAAGTGCTACGTAAAAAAAGTAACTAATGTCTGCATGTTCCACCTGTCTGTGGAACGGGTTCGAGAGTTTCGTGCGGTAAAGCAAGCAGAGTGGACCACTATAAAACCTGTGAGAGGAATCCAGGCTTCTCATCTGTGGAAGTCATCATATGCCGAGAGGCCGGATGTATACATGGCCATTCGCATAACTGAGAGTTTTAAGCTTATCTATGCATAGTTAGCGAATTCGCACAGTTGGGCCGTTTTGTTCCTGTGAATTGTAAGCTAATTAATGGTATTCCAGCTCAAAGTCCATTTTCGCGTCACTAATACTCAGCCCTGATGAAAAAAAGAATTTTAATAATATAAAATACATGCCATAACTAACGCTCAAAACGTTTGGTGCTGTGCGGCAAAGCCGCCTTGACGAAGACGTCGGCTCGCTCCGATTGAAGGTTTGTTGTAGCTTTTCCCGCTTGGAGGTCATATGTTACTCAATCTTTTGCCATCACAGGTTAGTTCAAGTCACTGAAAAGTGCCAAGGGGAGTTTAAAGAAAATAAAAGATGGAGTTTTTTAAATATCGACGCCCAATCTTGCCACATTTTGAGAAATCAGCCGCATTTCCGCGTTGATCACAAAAATATATTTAAGGGTGGGCATATTATCTTTATATATTCGTAAAGAATATTTAAATACGCGCATTTTGATATGTTTTGTGAAGTATTATGAAAGGTGGTTTATTTGCAAAAAAATTGTGAATATGTCTCTAAAACGCGTTTTTATGCCATGTTTGATATTTTTGTTTGCATAGAAATATTTTATTGATATTTTTAATTTTTTATGTATGTGTTTTATAACCTTTGTAAAACCTATTAAAAAATTTATGGTGCCGTGAAAGGTTCGATAAGGAAATCACGACCGTGCAAAGTAGCATTGTGAAATCTTCTCAATTTCCACACCTCAAGCTTCTCTATTTTATATCTCAGCGAAAAAAATTTTTAGGGCGTTCATATCTAGCTGAATGTTCCTCCCAAAAACATGGCTTTCACATATATTTTTAACAAAAATATCTAAATTATGACCCGGACCATCATTGCATGAATTGACGTGGAATCACCCTACTTTGGTGTCAAGTTGAAGCATTTATTCTGATTCTCAAGAAAGATTGGCGTAGAACTAGCATGCCAATGCCGATTCTCTGCGTTTTTCCCAGGCCCACTAGTGGGCGTCCACAAATACCAGCAGACAAAGCAAGCAGTATTATGCTCAGCTATGGGGCATGCAAGTGCACTTGTATTAAATCCCAGACCTCTGCAATGTATCGGGATCGTCAGTCTGCATCCACGAGCTACTCAAGAAGGGGCCTATCAAGAGTGTGATACTTTTCCTGTGTCTTTTAAGAAGAATATGAACATAGCACCACATAGCATCAAAAAGAAACAATTTACACGAGTCAATGTTTCAACGCTTACCACAGGGAGCCAAACCTGTGCAAGCAGGTGCGTAAAACGCTTTCAGAATATCATAATTGAGCACATTCCTACCCTAGGTTAGGATCTTGATTCTGTGTCCACCATGGGTGCATTATTTTCATAAGTGAAAGGAAATGTAACCTCTCACTGGGCGTTATTGTTAAACATTGCAGACATTTGAGCAAGAGCTCCGAGAAATGGCACCACAAGCAGAGATGGGCGAGGAGTGTCATCTGCTCTTGTTGTCTGCTTCTGCACAGACGCTAAACTGACTCTGGAGCTAATGCAAGCTTTTGAGGAACTGGGTCTGAACTCGTTTAGAACTGGGATGAATCGAATGTGCCAGGTGCAGCGGCTGTGCAACTTCAGGGTGAATCGAATATGCCAGTTCTTGCACTGCTGAACTAGTTCAGCCACTTCAGGCAAATCAAACAGACCTCTTACAATGTTGTACACCCTCACTATAATAGTACCCTTAAATGTCAGTAGCAGACTTTCATCAGGCAAGCACCGAAACGGCACCTTGTGTCAGATGCTGGGACGACCGGCGTGTCGCAGAAGAGCACGAGAACACGCATGCCAGTGAGCACGACAAGAATGTCTAAACCATGGTCTGGAAACAAAAGGTAGCAACCTGAAATTACATGTACCTCCCATCTCGATGCATGGCACACCTGTCAAGAAAGTTGGTTTGGGCACGACGTCACATAGATAAGAAGTGCAAGACATTCTCTCATCGAGTTTTAAGCTAAGACACTGTGTGAAAAACTTGTCGAACTCTATGCATTTTTCATGAAAGGAATTTCTTGCTTTGTAACTCACAATGGCACATTTAAAATCTTATATTGTGACCCACACAAACGCATTTAATATTACTGGTGCGACACTTTTTCTAAACATCAGAACTGTCTACTTAAGTAAAGGTGTCAAATGCTGTCCATCTTCACCTCATTTATTCACGCAAGACAACTAAAGAGCTTGAACAAACATTCACTATATCAAAGCAGAAAAAATATGTAACTTCACATGTAAAGAAAAAAAAACGTGTTTCCCCCGTGAATTGCAGTTTGATACTAATCAATGTTGCAGGCCTTATCAGCAAAAAGCGGCTAAAGTGCTTAGCGAAGAAAAAGAAAAAAAAAAAACTATTTGTGTTCGTATTTGCCGGTGCTTCATTTGCATTGCGTGCCCTAGTTAAGTGTCTGAACATTACATGCTCCAGACACTAAAACCATAAATACCTCGTTGCCTGGAAAGCACGTTCTAGCTTCGATCCGCAATTACAGTTTTGCGAATTCGCCAAGCTTAGTAAATTCTAAATAGTTTTCTTCTGCACTTGAATGCTTTAGGGAAAAGGATGGAATTAGAGTTCGAATTATACAGTTAAATTTTTGTAGGGATCGTTGACTTTGCCAACTGTTAGCTACAAAATAATGCATTCGTCAAAAAAGCGTAACACTTCAAATGTAACTATTTCGCGAATTGAAAACAGCAGCCCAGGTTCGACACATACGAGCGGTCAAAAATACACGGCATGAGAACGACGCAGTAACCGGCAACATCACAGAAATTTCATAACAGCTGAGAGAAAAAAAAAATTAAATTACACCCATTCGCTCGGTACAACTATGATTTTATTATGTATAAAGCAACTCAAGAGTTTCAACTCACAAACGCAGGTTCGATGTAACGTTCAGCGTGCTTGGGCCGCTGGGTAAAAGCAAGGAAGTTTCGTCTAGTAGAGTATAGTTATGACATTTATTCCATTCCTAATGCGCTTATCGATCTTTCAACGAACCAATTCGAATGCCACCATTGATAATGTTTGCAGAAAAGCCAAAAAAGTAAAATATCTCACACCTCCTGCCCCTTGTGCACAGGACTGGTGAGCGCCATGACACCACAGATCCGCAGAAATTGAAACACGTCTGAATGTAAACATAACAAATTTTTTTTGCATTTGCAAAGTTAATAGATCTTATTTCCGTGCGGTGGTATCGTGCTATTCTCTATGCCGCGAAACACAAACAACATGGCGGTAGAGTGATGGCGGATGGCGGCCCGTTGTCTTTTTTGAGGATGTACTGGGTGTACACCCACCGCAGAAATACAGTGGGTGCGATTTTCGGACGTAAGGAAACGGCGGTGGTGGTGGTGGTGGTGGTGAGGGTGGAGGGGGGGAGGGAAGGGGAGCAAGGGCACAAACAACGGGCCGGCATAACGACAAGTATTGTTTGTGTCGCTTTTTCTTAAAGTGTTTTAGAGCGCAGCTCTTAGGGGCCCGTTTCCGGCTTGAGCGGCGTCGCCGTCGCCGTCGCCGTCGCCGTCGGCGTAACCGCGCGGTGCATCATGGGAAATATCCCATAATGCACCGCGCGAGCCCCCCACCGGGGTCACGTGACTTTGTGGGGAGGCACGTGACCCCCCCGAGGTCACGTGACCCCCCGAAGTCACGTGACTCCCCTGAGGTCACGTGACCCCCTCCTCGAGGTCACGTGACTCCCCTGAGGTCACGTGACCCTCTCCTCGAGGTCACGTGACTCCCCTGAGGTCACGTGACCCCCTCCTCGAGGTCACGTGACCCCCCGAGGTCACGTGACCCCCGCCGATGTCGCGTGACCCCCCGATGTCATCGACACTGATTACGTCACCGGCATCCACATCGTCATCGTCATCATCAGTGATGACGATGACGATGCGGATGCCGGTGACGTCATAAGTGATGATGACGATGACGATGTGGATGCTGGTGACGTCATCAGTGATGATGACGATGACGATGTGGATGCCGGTGACGTCATCAGTGATGATGACATCAATGATGATGATGACGTCATCAGTGACGATGACGATGTGGATGCCGGTGACGTCATCAGTGATGATGACGATGTGGATGCCGGTGACGTCATCAGTGATGACGTCATCAGTGATGATGACGATGACGATGCGGATGCCGGTGACGTCATCAGTGATGATGACGATGTGGATGCCGGTGACGTCATCAGTGATGATGACGATGACGATGTGGATGCCGGTGACGTCATCGGTGATGATGACGATGACGATGTGGATGCCGGTGACGTTACCGACATCCGCATCGTCATCGTCATCATCACTGATGACGAAATCAGTGACGTCATTGATGTCGTCACCGGCATCCGCATCGTCATCGTCATCATCACTGATGACGTCGTCAGCGACGTCACTGATGACGTCACCGACATTCGCATCGTCATCGTCATCATCACTGGTGAAGTCATCAGTGACGTCACTAATGACGTCATCAGTGACGTCAGTGATGACATCATCGGCATTGGGGGTCAGGTGACCCCCCAAGGTCACGTAACCCCCCCCTGGTTAGTCTAACCCCCCCCCCCCAGCGCCCTTCCCTCCTCCTCCTCAAGAGCTGCGCTCCAATTCGGCGTTACAGGGAGTTGTAAGCGGCTTTCACTTTTTTAATGAACAGTTGGGGGCGGTCGTATGTTTGCTGAAACGTTCGACCAACTGAGTGCCATCCCGTTGTGCTCTGCTCTTTCAGTAAAGAATATGCGGTATACTCTTTCTGCTATTGACTAGACACAGAACGGAAGAGGTTGATACGACTATTTATTATTGTAAAAAATAGACACAGCACAATAAAAATGCAGACTGAGAGGCACATAGAACGAGCGATGTGTTTGCTTGGTCGGACAGGACGGTATATGTAATGTCATTCATCTGATGTATCACAAAAGGTGCATAGGATCCTAGAACAGATACTACATACTACTGAAAGCCAGAGCCGAACTTCAACTGAAGACACTCTTGAAGAACACGGAACATACCGCGGTGTTTGTAATCAATGTATCTGATGGAACGTTGGGCTGTTCTGAAGTTCTCTCGGTGCGTGAATCTTGTGTATTAAACTGAGTGCACTGTGCACTTGCCCCTTTTTTCTTCTTCTCCGGACCCTTATGAATTATTTTCCTAACCACCGTCTTTTTTCTCCTCTCCTAGCTGTCATGAATTATTCATGTCGTGCCATATTCCTTGGGGCCATACTGACATTTCACTGTATAAACATGCACAACATCCGACTTGCTTTGCTTTTGGGGAATCGGTGGGCTAGCGCACACCAGCTCGGAGCGCGTGGAGCGAAAGTTCGCGCTGCAGAACCCAGGGCTTGGGTTCAATCCCTGCCCGCTTCGATCTGGATGAGCATCGTACCGGCGTGCGGATGTGTATCACTACTCCGTGGTGCACGTTAAAGACCCCAGGCTAGCGGTTGTACTGCACTGGCTAAATTGCTCATCTACAGCGAGTGACTCGTCGCAACTCTAAAATGGCTGACTAAATACACGTATAAATATTCTCACAACCATTTATTTTAGATGTTGATGACCTGTGCAGCACGCGTTCGTTTTTCACCACACGCAAAAAAAAAAAAATGGCAGAAAAAAAACAAAAAAACTAGCAGCGTTTATTTTCTTAGCCAGAACAAGCGGCCACCTGATCTGGAGCCGAAGCACATGACACGCGCTGAGTTCCAGACATTGTTATGGTTCGGCTACTGCCGTCATTGCAGCGATTGGACACGGGCCGCTACCGGAATGCTTGTCGAGCTATTGATTATCACGAGCCCAAATCGAGTGCTCACGCAATGCTCGGGTCCAATCTATGAGCCACATTAAAATATCGGCATTGGGGGATACTGCGATCCCCCAGCTACGTCATCAAGTTTTGCGAAGGAGAGATTGAAAGAAAACGCTCGCTTTTGTCTTTGAAATGACATCGCAAACAAGGAGTTTCTTGGTCAGTGGCGTTGCGTGCGAGTATCCTTGAGTCCCACTAGTGCCAGTAAACTCGTGTAATGTGAAAAAACATTCCAAGTATATATATGCGATATTCAATTGGAATGTTGGTCGTTTTGCTTTAATTGTTTCTGCGACTTCGACTGCGTGGGGTGAAAAGGAACGCGTGTTTTATAGGTCATTAACGTCAGGGATCCGTTCTTAACGGTATTTACGTAAAGCACAGAAATCGTTGCATCGCCCCTTTAAAGGGATGCTGAACCAAACATTTCAGTGTCTATAATAAGTGGCGCACGATCTTTCCACGAGCCAGCAGCCGCCGGTGTACGTGAGCACACGCAACGAAATGAGCGAGTTAGGGGACCCCAAAGCTTTGGGTGCCCCAAACAGCTCGGGGCATCGCAGTGGGCATGCGCAGAAGTTTTGCGCATGCGCAGTGGGACGCCCCAAGCTGTTTGGGGCACACAAAGCTTTGGGGCCCCCTATTCTGAAACTCGTCACGCACGTGGCCAGGGGGTGGGGCCATGGGGCCTGAGCTCCCTTCCCTGGCTTTTGGGGAGGGGGGGGGGGGGGGCTGCTATGCCCCCCCCCCCCCCCGCCCCCCGAAATCTTCCATCTTGCTGGGGCCTTCTTTCCCCGCCCCCTCATACAGCAAATTGTCATGGCGCTGGGTGTGCGCTCACTCGGCCACCGATCCCCCCAGCTCGACGCGCGTGGAGCGAAAGCTCGCGCTGCAGAACCCAGAGATCCTGGGTTCGAGCCCCACCCCTGCCCGTTTCGATCTGGATGAGCACCGTACCGGCGTGCGGTCGTGTATCACTACTGCGTGAGCACGTTAAAGACCCCAGGTTAGCAGCCGTACTGCACTGGCGAAATTGTTCATCTACAGTGTAAACCAGTGTCGCCCCTACTGGCAGACCGACCTTACGCTGTGTAAATCACTAAAACGTCCAACTTGACTTTGATTTGTCATGGCGCCCCCCCCCCCCCCCCCCTCCCTCCCCCGAATCGAAATCCTGGCTACGTGCCTGATTGACGTCATAATCCCCCAAAACAAGACAAAAAAAAAAAAAAAAGTCGTTGGTTGTTTATACAGCAGGAGTTTAGTCTGTTAGAACATGGTGACATATTGTTACCCACTGTAGATAAGCAATTTAGTCAGTACAGTACGACTGCTAGCCTGGGATCTTTAACGTGGACCACGCAGTAGTCATACAGGACGCCGGCACGATGCTCATCCAGATCGAAACGGGCAGGGCTGGGGATTGAACCCAGGATCCCTGGGTTCTGCAGCGCGAGTTTTCGCTCCACGTGCCTCGAGCTGGTGTGCGCCATAGACCCCGATTCACGCTTAAGATGACAACGAAATGTGTGGGCTCCGGGGTAAAAGAGAATAAAGACAAGCTTTTCATCTCCACAGTTGGATCTGGTGTAAAAGGTAAACGGAAGTGAAAGCTACGTAATTCCATGGTCTAACAATCACGTAGCTTTTAGTTGTAGGGATGGAAAGTCTGTCTCTATTCTCCTTTGGCCCGAAGCCCATACATTTCACTGTCATCCTAAGCGCGAATGGGGACTATGACGTCAATTTAGCTGCGTGTGCTCGCTCACAACGGCGGCTGCTGGCTCATGGAAAGAACGTGCGCCAATTATTAATGCTAAAGCATTATCTGTCCCATGGAGCAAGCCGACGTCATCAGCTTTGAAGCCGCGCCAAACGGCACCTTAAATCCTTTCTCCAAGTGAAGCCAGCAGCAGCTAAGAAACCACGCGAAAAGCCTAGCCAAACGACACCTAGTTTCCCCGATAATAATTGGGGTTGTGTGGATATTTATGGCGGCGTGTAGTTGGTCAGGCATTTCAAAGTTGCGACGAGTCACTCACTGTAGATGAGCAATTTAGCAGTACAACCTCTAGCCGCAGTAGTGATACTGCGGATACATCCAGATCGGAACGGGCAGGGGTGTTGAGCTCAGGATCCCTGGGTTCTGCAGGGCGAGCTTTCGCTACACGTGCTCCGAGCTGGTGTGCCCTAGCCCACTCGGCCAGGGATCCCCCTGTTTCCCCGATCCCAAAGGAGCGGAGATGAGCGACCTCTAGGGCCGGAGGTAAAGGTGACCTCTCCCCGAAGGCCCCTAAGATGACAGTGCGGTGGGAGCAACGCTCTCGCGAGGCCAATCGACCGCTTCCTTTTGATCACCTGACCCCTCTCTCTGCGGGTGGGTATACGGGGCGGGAGAGTGATCACGTGGCGAAAGAAAGACGTACAACTGGTCAAAGTGAGCAGGCAACTCGCACTGTCAGCTTACGAGTGAACGGAGTTGCAAGAGAAAGTGAAAAGTATGCAAGCTATGGCCAGCAAAGACATCCGACTCCTGATGAAAAGCAAAGTGTTTGCCCTGGCCAGTGGCGGCTGTTTCAGAGGTGAGCGGGGGGGGGGGGGGGGGTCAAAACACATGCTTTGCCCCCCTCCACCCCCCGGTTGGTACGCAACTCTCTGGGACAAGTCCTTTAAAGTGAAGGGAGCGAAACTATGATATGGCCCAAGGTACGCGAACACACTCCGTAGCTTCGGCCACGGGCTTCGACCCAAATTGCTTAGGCAAAATAATAATAATAGAGAGTTTTAGTATACCGTTTTCATCTTCCGCTCCGCTCTGAGGGTGCCAAACTGCGCATGCGCGGCCCGCTTCGCCGGAATGGAAAGCGGAGGTCCAAAAACGCGTTTTAGTAGAGCGTTTTTCTTCAGCGTAAGAGCGTTTTGAGCGGGTTCGAAAAATTTGCTTGCGTAGCCCCACAAGTGGACGTTTATAGTACTAGTAAAACAAAAAAACCTAAGCGTTAACACCAAAAGAGTAAAAGGGAGCGTGATTGTAGAGGTAGTAAAAACGAAGGCGACAATATTGAGCACAAAAGAGTAGGCACAGACCTGAAGAAATATTAAGCTATAAAATATAAATATAATCGTTCCACCTTGTGTGCGAGTGAAGCCGAAGGTATAAGCATGAGCATGTTGCTCTAAACAGTGCTTGGACTGCACGAGCGCGCGTGCTTATCAAGGACGCTGAAAGGCCGGCACTCGCTCTTGTAGCTTCTGCTCCACTCGAATTAAAACTGAAACATATTTACTTATTCGAAGTAGAAAAATAAGAGAAAAGGACGAAGTTTGCGCATTGGGAGTACATCCTTTTGCGTAGTACGAGTACAGTGTTGCTCAAGGCTAGCAAGGCAACTGCACGATGAATCCCCGCTGTTCACAAGGAAGGAGACTTCTACTAACGAGATTAAGATGGCGAGACATCGAATCTATGATTCATATCCCTCGTGCCATCAAGCGCCGAAGCTTCCTTTCCGAACGCGGTTTGCTGGATATTTCCAACGTAGAAAAGAAACCCTTTAGGAAGCTATCCTGCTTAAAGAAGGACCTGGCTGTTCTGCGTGCGGGCCTCCAAATACCAGCACCCGACAGATCGGCGCAGGGTGTTGCCAATCTGGCGAGACGCTTTGCATGGTTCTTCCTCGACTGGCCTATCCCGACCGTCTGTTCGTACTTGGATGAGCGTTTGGACGGAACTTGTCGGTGTCCTTCAGTTCTGTGAACCTCATCGTGGGTCACATCAACGAGAGGTTCGGCCACCTGCTTGCTGACATGAACGAACATAGGTGGTTGACCCTGGCGAAACTAGAGCTGTGCTCACAGGTGAGACCCTGCATGGTTTGTGTAAATTTCGCGTTTCCATTGTTTCTAGCACAGCTGCTCTGTCTGGTGAAAAGTTAATTTTTTCTATACGCCAAAGGTGTACATGGGCAGTGTCAGGAGAAGTCACGACGAGAAGTCACGACGTTCGTAATCTATGAGTATTAGTAGGCCACTTTTATGAGCCCTCTTTGCTCTACTTTACGCTCTGCGAGAAGCATCGTCCCCACCGCGCATGCGTGGCCCGCTCCGAGTTGGAGCGTAAAGTTAGCGGAGTGAGCGTGCGCTCCGCTTCGCAAGTTGTAGAGCGGACTGCCCTCAGCGTCCTTAGCGTGATCGCTTAGATCTCAAGATGGCTGCACTTATTCAATACGCGTCGATGTTTTTGACCGTGACCTTAGCTTGAAAGAGGTCGAATCAAGAAGTAAAGCGTACGCCCCGCGCGTAAAAAGTAAACCATTCGATTTGAGTTCTATGTAACACAAAACAGCATAATCAAACGAAGTGAACGAGTATCACTTTGCAACCAGCACGGCGTCGGTAAAGTCGTCGCGTTTTGTGGACGGCCTATGGCTATGCAGTCAGATGTACGGGTGCGCGTGCTTGAACGACGATTATATCTGTGCATGCGCCCTCCTGTCGAAAATGCCACTGAAAGCTGACCACGAGCATAGCACTCGCAAGCTGCACCAAAGAAACCATTCCTCTTAGCTTTATTTATTCACACTCGCTCGCAACTTTTGAATTGTTTAACTTTCCTCAAGAAATGTTTGCGTTGGATTTCCTTGGTAGATTTAGAAAATAATAGAAACTTGGATGCAGCCTTTTTAAAAGTGCAACCCATGGTGCCGCTAGTCTTCGAGGCCGCCTTATTTTGGCCAAGTGTCTAGGCGGCAAGAGAGCTACGTCATTGTTTGTCGCGGATGCGAGTCTAAATGTATTAGACACGAATGCTGCGTCAATACTGAATATGAAATGGGTTCTAGTCACAAGTCTCGCACTAAAAGCGATGCCCAAAATATGGCGGCCGAATATGTTACCCGGTGGTGTTTTGAAAAGAGTTGCCAATAACGGTCGAAAGAATATTCCACGTCAATTTTTTGTCTGGTGAAAACCAGACAGGCATAAACAATGCAAAATTGAGCAAAAACAACCCTGGACTTCTAAGCAATAGTGGTAGATTAGAACAGTTTTCAGAAGTTTCGTTTTGAATTCCGGCGTAGCGGGCCTCGCATGCACAGTTTGACGGCCTCAAACCTTAGCAGAATTAAGAAACAACTATATATATATATATATATATATATATATATATATATATATATATATATATATATATATATATATATATATATATATATATATATATATATATATTAATTTACGATACCCAGTTTTTTACAACCCTACAATGGAAATACGCTTTATCTTAGAGGAGTAACAAGTCCCATATCACATGTTTTGGTAGTGTTTAAATACTGCCGTGTTGTAAGAGTGTTTTTCTTTGTCTTTTTTATTAGGCCGTCAAGGACAAGGGAACGTCAAGGACAAGGGTTTTGTTGACCGCACAGCATGCCCATATGCCGTCCATCAAAAAAATTAGAAGAAGAGCACAAGAGGGTGCTCGTCGTGAAGCACCAGGCAGTGATGTGCGCAGACGGCATAATTTGACGGCTGGACGAAACCTACAAAGACCATGGGCATTTTTTTTTGGTTGTTTAATATTAGAATGCATAAAATTATCACAGTAAATTATGTTCAAGCTTTTGTACTGAGCGAAATACCTGTCCAACTGGGCTGAAAGGCATCTAGAAATATTTTAATAAAAAACGTTTACTAACGACTCCCATTTTACTTCTCAGATGTGCGTGTGAATATTGCATCTAACCAATTTACAGTGTTACTGTTGAATTCAGCATTGTAAGAGTAGACTATGTTGCGTGGCCTTCTATTGCAAGAAAAGACCGTAGCACAAGTGAGGCAGAAACTGGGCAGGAGCTTAAGCTGAAAAACGCACTTTCATAAACACACAAAAGAAATAAAAAGAAGTGTATAGTGAAGCAAAATGGTTTCGTGTCACCCCCCAAGGCAGATACATACACTGCGCTCCACTGTTAATACGAACACGAAAAAAATCGCTTTTATTTGCAGTTTATTTCTTTGACAGCTATTGAAAAAGCTGAAAATGTGTCGCTCAGATTGGTGCCCCAAACGAGCGCTTTATTCCACACCAATAGGCAAATGTCAGCCCCTCGAATTCAAGGTGAAAAATGAAAACAGGATATTGAATGCTCCCGCTAACAGTGTCGCGCAGTGTACATAAACACCAAGGCACCATATCACAAACCGAAGCATACGAAGAAGAAAAGACTCATTTCATTCGGGAAAAAAAAGTAGAGATATAAATGGAGCACTCGCTTTCGCTAATTTTCACTGTCTTAATGCCTGAAGTAACCAAACAAAATATCTGTCCGTTTGCCGACTGCTTTAGTCTTTGGTCTTTAACCTTTAATTTTTGGCTCTGGAGAGCTGCGGCACCGCGGAAAGCAGCAGCCCGTACCACCGAGGCCCGCGGTGCCGCGTCTAGGGAACCTGGTAATGTGATGAGTATATACGTGCAAGATGACGACGACATGGGTTGTTGGTATTGGGGAGGGTGGCAGTCCGATTCGCAGAAGTCCAGACTTCGTGGAGGCGGGTTGGGCGGGTGAGCAGCGAGCTATGAAGATTTTGCACGCCGTTCGATCAGTGCATGAAGGAGCACCAGGAACATAATGGCGCTATCGCTCACTGGGGTCCACTGGGGTCAAAGAATCATGCTCCAAGGAGGTAGTCCAGCCGAAGTAGAAGCTGCCGCCTCCGAGGGACCGAGGCCCAGGGCTCAGATTGAGACACCGCCGTCGCCCGGTGTGTCATCCTCTCAACGTCGTCGTCCTCATCTCGCATAGAAAAATCGAGCCCGCTGGCTTAGACAAGGCAGCACCTGTCCCCACCGTTCAGGGGCCGTGAAAGGACTGCGGCCAGCGATTTCTCGAAGCAGCCAGAGGTTCTTGACTACCGTGAAACGTTTTCTGGGGGACGCCTTTTCAAACAAAGTCTGCGCAGCTTCTTAGTGCAGCGAGGTTCATAAGGGTCAAGCGCGCTCCCAAGCATGATTTCAAATAGCGAGCACCCACCTTTCCAGAAAAGCACCATCTAGTGAACCTTCACTGAGAGTGGAACGTACTTCTCAAAATGGCGACGATAGCGGAGCTGACGCTCCACGCTCGAATCCCAGAGCGGGTCGCGCATGCGCGATGGCGACTCCGCTTTCCATAGAGCGGAGCGGGAAACCGAAAACGGTCTACTAAAACTCTCTAATAATAAATAATCAGAAAACATCGTCCCAGCAAAAGCTTATATTCGAAACAAGCTTACACTTAATTGACGCAAAAAGTGTTTGCAAATGTATGTTATGAGAGTCATACTTAACCATAAATTGGTCGCTGCTTATTAAAGAACAATACCAATTTGTTACATCTCTCGAAATTTCCTTCGAGCTTTTCGGCCTGTTTAGCGCCTCCTTGTACACGAGACAACTATACCACCATAAACCACTAAATCAGTGACAGATGGATGATCGCAGAAGTATACCACAGGTGAGGCACTACTATGCACCGAATGTGGTTATCAAGGAATAAGATAATATAAATTAATTTACTTATACATTAATGCTGTCTCATCCACAGGCAACTCAGTGTCTAATACAATATGCATAATGGGTGCGACTTATACCGTGAATTATTTATTATGAAGGTAACAACCAGGCATACATGCCGAGGGCAGAAAAATTGTCCGGAGCAGTGGTTCTCAAGCATTGATGATTCGCGGACCTTTTGTGAATCGGCGGATATGATGGGGGACCCTGTTCGTGGTGAGGGAAAGGAAAAGTTATGGTTTAATTACAAAAACGATTTAATAAATGGACATAACTAAGGGCTAATATGGAATAGACTTCTTTTAGTGACATATACACGAGAAAACTCACTCGAAAATTGTAACGTTTCTTCTGAATCTCAGACAAGACAACTTTTATTACTGGGCTATTAAAAGAAAGGAACAGACCAGGGTTCAAGGTTTAAGACAAGCAGATATGGTAATTTGGAGCTGTGTATCTTATAAAGGACGATTACAAAAAATGCTTGTTGCTGGCTAATAAAGCGTTTTAGTTGTGATTTCTTCTTAGTAACTCATGTACGTACTGTGACGCTTGAAGAGAACACGGGAGCGCATGGACCCCGCACCCGCGCAAGGTATACTCGCCCTAGTAGTGGCCGGCTGCGGAACCGCTGCGCAGCCGCAAAGTGGGAGGGGCGTGGCGTCCAGCGCGTCGTCTGCTACGGACGGAGCCACGCGCTGCCAGTTTTGCCGTCAAGGGAAATTCACTCACGCACTTCGAAGGATAAAAGTAGGAGTGATCACTGCTTCCATTCGAATTGTGCACTGTCATTTCTAACTTCAACACCAAACAGAGCCGATATATCGTGAATCATGCTGCGCAATTCGACAGCCCTGTTTAACAGGAAACGACAGTCTTGCTCGAAATAACGTGGACTTGTTGGTGCCGCCATTTGGCGTTTATTTTTATCGTAAAGCCACGAAAAAGAAAACAATAACAACGAAGAAACACAGCGTCGCTGTATGAAAATACTTTTGCCCAGATAACGTTGCGCGAGAACCATAATCAGCAGCAGCTACGGGATTGTTGGTATGTGCCCGAACAATTGTAGACAGTTCTCGATAATCGATTTAGATATGGTAAACCGAGCGACCTTCGAAGTGCGGGAGTAAATTTCCTGTGACGGCAAATCAGTCAGCGCGCGGCTCCGGGTCCACATCAGGCGACGCGCTGGACGACACGCCCCTCCCACTCCACGGCTGCGCAGGCATATTGCGCAGTGCTCTGCAAGTGACAGCCACCAGTTGAGGCAGACTACCTTCAGGCTGTAGAAACATACACACAAACACAATTTTTCGTGGTGGACCACCCACTCGTGGGAGTCGTGGGGTCGTTGCACGTGTCTTGCGCGTTTCCACAACAATGGTTTGTGGTCGTAAAAACGACTTTATCAGGGTAGACTACATGAAGGTTATTGAGGGGCCGCGTGGCGCCATCTCCTGCAGAGTTCCTGAAGCCATTGGCGCTGCCTTCCTTTGCTTTTCATAGAAAACAACACAGTACGTTACCAAAAAAAAAAAAAAAAAAAAAAGGGGGGGGGGGGGGGGGGGGCTTGGTTCCATGACTGCACGTCGCTGAGAAAGCATGGCTACCTTATTTTCGAATGCTTTCGCGTGTCTTCATAATTTCAGTGAAAAGGAGATGTCTTTCTATCAGGTGAAGAAGTCAACTCTGACTTAGCGATGAGGGCTAAGACACTGAAGGAGATGGCAGTTGTGGAGATACACCACCAAACGTGCCTCTGTGCCTCTTCCTAGAGGCCATACACCCAAGATCTTCCAGATTTTCTTGATGTTCCTTTCACTGTCACCTACCTGCCAAGTCTACTGGCACATCTTCAGGAAAACGCAAACTCCTCCCCCGTCCCTCCCCGCACTTAAACAAGGAGTTTTTGCCGTACGGCAGCAATGATGGCGAGGCCCAGCTGTATCTCGCTAGCATGAACATGTGCAGTACAAATGCAATGAAGTTGTCTTCATGTTGTCAATATTACTTTAAAAAACAAACAAAAAAAAAAGTTAGTTTTTTTTTTTCTCAAAGTCCTGTTAAGTGCGCTTCTTGTCGAGCGTGGGAGCACTGCGGAGAAGCAACACACACACAAAAGCGATCTTCGCTGATGCTTCTTCTCTGCAGTGCACCGGTGCTCGGTAAGAAGCGCACTCAACGGGCAACCCGCTGAAATCAACACTTGGGAAATTATGAATATCGCAATTGCCTGCTTGGGAAAGAAAAGCATATTTTCTGCACGCGCGCGCCTGGTGTTTAAAAATAAACTAAAATTTTGTGAATGTTTATATGTACGTGTAGTAAAATATTCAAAATAACTGTGGCTCTAATGCAAGATTATATGATAGGTAGATCTGCCCAGACAACCTGCATTAACCATTCGTGATAGATATCTTTTTAATTAATTCGACATTGAAAAAAGAATATTCGCATATAGCGAGGCTTGTAAATTCACTCAATTTCAATCAGGTACAGATGAAGCTCTATACTATAGGTTTCATTTTATGTTAAATACGTAATTTACTTGTCATCCCAAGGCATGGAACTTTCTGAGGTCACTGTCTGTAAATATAGTTAGATTGAAATTAGCTTATAAATGGACAAGTGGAAGCTTGGGTACAACCTTCACTAGTTTAGCTGGATTTTCGTTTAAGCATGGTGCAACAGTCTGGGCTTTGAGAAACCATTCAATATTTGATTTGAAAGTATTTGGCCAAAACCACTATTTGCTTCAAACTCAAAATCTGCTATTGGCACATGACTAATAGATTCCCTACACCCACCCATTTAATGAATGCATAAAAATTAGTACTATCAACCAGGGAAAAATTGCAAAGCTCAAGTTTCTATATGAATTAGCTAACAGCAACTTCAACATTCCCACAGGAAATCATCTTACCCCTACTGGTAAACGGCTAACAAGATATAACCATGGTAAACTTTATGAAGAACTTCCAACCCACAAAAAGTGCTTCAAATATTTATTTTCCCCCCAAGTTATCAACGAATGGAATCGGTTGCCGTGAAACATTGCACATTCCACTAGTGTTGAGCATTTTCTCCTTAACTTGGAAGCGCACCTGTCGATATAGGCTTGCATACCACTATCTTCAAATGTGTACTAAAAAAACAAAAATCTTTTTGTATGATGTACCACCCTACAACAATCCCAAATGGAATTAGTAGTGTTGGAAATAAATAAATAAATAAATAAATAAATAACCCCTATAGGCCTTCTTGATGCTTCAACCTTTAAGACCAACTTCATTCCAGCGCTTCATTGCACTACAGACAACTGCACTTGTAGTGCAATGGTGATCCACTATTCTGATTCCATAGCAAAAAAGTTGAATGGATAAAAATTTGAGAAAGGTTATCCTGATGCAAATACAGGCTCTATATAATTTTAAGGATGAAGTCAACGATAGCCCACGACACGGCAAAACAATTTACACAAACTGTTTTCTTGAGTGAGACCTTTGATTCATTTCTGTCTGCCTTTTTAGCAAGTTTATTTTTGGCAAGCAGTAGCCAGGGGCGACAGCGAATGAGGATAAAAGTGGCAGGCATCTCCCCCAAAATTCACTGAAGCCACTCCAGTGAATTGTTTCTTGTTGAAGACCATAAGGAAAATTTGTTGGGCAGGTGAAAATTGCCTGTTTCAATGAACAAGGTAAAACACCTTCTTCATCGAAACGGGCAACTTCCACCTTTGACACACAAAGTTGGGTTTGCTTCAACATAGGCTGTTTGAGGCGGTCTGTAGAAACTAGTTCTGGTCCATTAACTTTGATTGTAAAATGTTTCTTATTCCTCATAAACACAAGATGTGGTTCAGTGTTCATTTAGATCTTTTGCAGTGAATGACTTGGTGGTTTCTTTGGTGGGGGTCGGTACTGGCATGCTGCCTTCAAAGATCTTCTCTCGTCTTTCAACGTAGGTCTCAATCTTGGCAAGTGTTGCTGCAGGGTGTCAGGGAGCTGCCAACTTAACTGGCAAATGAAGCAAAGTGCCATAGAGAAGTTGAGCTGAGGAACAGACACAGTCTTCTTCGACAGTTGCTTAAAGAACAAGAAAGATGACAGGGGGAGATCCAATGAATGATTTGGATTTTGATTGGTCATAATTGAAGCCTTTAGTTGGCAGTGAAAATGTTCAACGAGACCATTGGCTTGCGGATGACAGGCAGTCTCATGTATCTGGTTCCCAGCAGCACAGAGAGGCGTCAGAAAAAAACCGCCTCAAACTGTTGCTCATTCTGTTGCAACCTCAAAGGGCGTTCCGGGATCGTGAGAACCAGGTGTTAATGAAAGCTGATGTAATGGTCTCGGCTGCATGCGATGTCTTGTATAGGTGTCGCTTCCAGCCAGCAGGTAAGCCGATCCACAATAGTGAGGAGGTATCGATAGCCTTCGCAGGGTAGTAGACGTCCAACAAGGCCGATATGAACATTTTCAAAACAGCTGGCATGAGGCAAAAGTTTCTTAAGTAGTTATGGTATGCCAGTGCACTTTCACTTACTATCACTGTAAACACGCTCCTAGCTGTAGAACTTGGCATAGGCTTCAGCTCGACACCTCTGTTACCCACGGACAGATTTTAGGCACCATGCTGAATGTAGCCTGCCTTTAAAGTTCCAAGGAAAGTGGGGGAATGAGATGCGCCCTCTCTAGCTGGAAAGACCCTAGATCAGTTATGTGTCTACTGAGTCAAACAAGTAATCCCCAGCTATAAAAACTTGGGGCAAATCTACGGTAACGGGTAAAACTAACTTTAGCATGGAAGGAGAGGGGGGCACCGGGTAAAACTAACTTTACCATGGAAGGAGAGGGGGGCACCAGAGTGGGGCTTTGTGTCAACCTCAACAAGGAGTTCGCCCTACGCCAACTTTTTCATTTGAGTTTCGTTCATAAATAGTCAAGAAAGGGCTCACCATGTACATCACCAATAGTAAAATACGAACGTCTCAAGCACCTAAGTTATCGTCAGCCCATATCGAGCTACTTCACTCAGTGGCGCGGTCATACACGTCGTAGTTGAACGCAGTCAAGAGGGTGACGGCGAGGCAGGCGAAACGAACGACCCAGTCGACGCAAAGCCTTCACGTGCACGCGAGCTGCAAACTCATATGCTTGAGCTCAGTCCACCCACTCTACGCCACACCAGCTGGAGGTATCAAACGACGTGCGCACTGCTCGAGTTCCACCACCTTACCGACGCGACTGACCGCAGACGCCGCGCTGCACCAGCACCAGTTGCACTCGACGAATTGACGCTCGACGGCCTTCGCCAACGCCACGAACGCGCCGACGCCAGACCGCCACCGACCGCCATACCAGCCAGGCGCTAGCCAGGACCACGGCCAGGACAGGCATGGGACAGGCGGGCAGGTGGGACAGGCCAGGCGCGCAGAGCCGCAGGCTCTGCGTGGATGTGGCTCCAGCGTGGAGCCACATCCGCGCTGTGTGGATGTGGCTCCACGCTGTGTGGATGTGGCTCCAGCGACAGCCGTCCGAGGAGCCACTGCCTTTTTAAAGTGATTCCATTGCTTACTTTTATCTGTATTTTTTTTATCCTTCCCTACATCTGTTCCACCAATCTTCCAATCTCCTCTTCGTTACCGCAATTCTTTCCCTATCCATCCGTCCATCCATGTCCGGAAAACCCAGTGCTCCCTCCAAATCCGTAGTCACCTCCCCCAAGAGGGTGGAACGAAGCCCCGTGCACCTTGAAATTACATGTTCTAGAGGGAGCATTCACTAGACGTCATATTTGTGGGTGCTGTTTAGAGCGGATGCTCGGAACGAGCTCACATCAATAGGCTGCCAAGACCGGCACTTTTGATGATGTGGAATCCACGTTGCAAAAGAACTATGGAAGCTCGTCATCAGCACGCGCTCAACAGTCGCGCACACAACTATAGCCGGTTGCATACGTCGCACAGTGTGCCTACTTCCTGGAATTTAGCCCTATACGTTTTCGTTCTTAGCACCCCCGTTCTAGCTTCAAACAGCAAAGAGCTCCCCACTGAATTATCATACAGCTGTTCCTTCTTTATATCTTGTTCGTGTCCCTGTATATTGTTAAAGTTGATTTCCCCTGCATTCTCTCTTCCCACAATTTCCTCTCAGTTTCCTTTACTCTTTTTTCTACTGATATGCTCTGATCGGCTCCATCTCGGTGAATGTATTTAAATCTCAACTTGCGGGTTCGGTTTGTACACTTAGTGTTCATACTTTTCATATATAGATACTTGCACACTTTCGCTGCCCACCGTGTATCCTCAATTTCAGCTAGTTTTTGTTCAAATTTTACGTTACTGATCGCTTCTCTACTCTTGAAAGATGCCCAAGCCATATCCCCCTGTACTCCCTCATTTGGTGTATTCCCATGTGCCCCCAATGTCAACCTACCCACACTCCTTTGCTGTATCTCTAAACCTGCCTGGATTTCTGACCTCATACACAATACCGCATACCCAAATGACAGTCTCGGCACCATGACTACCGTCCATACACCCCTAACGACTTCATATCTATTTGCAGCCAAGCTTTGCCAGTGCACTAAACGTGTCGCGAATCTTGCACAGGAGCATCACCCACCCTTGAGCGAGCATCGTCTGTTGCCGGCGGGGAAACGTTTTTCTTTGCCACGTGCCGCCACGATCCCAAGCGTCGTCATCAGAGCTTGGAACAACAATCTCTACCGTCATTTCGTCAGCCGAAGCCACGTCACCACCGCGTGATCAAGTCAGAAGGCTACAAAAAGGATCGGCAGGACGGCCGCCTCGGGATTTGCAGCCAAGCTTTGCCAGTGCACTAAACGTGTCGCGAATCTTGCACAGGTGTGTACAGTTGACTAATTCCTTAGTCCTTGCCGTATTTTTTTTTAGTTACTTTGGCTGCAAATCCCATCCGAGTGTATAAATGGCTGTTGACGTTGCGACGTACCGAATACGAGTCGGAAGGTTCTCGCCCTGCTCAAAAAGAAAGACTCTCCAGTTATCACAAAAACAGTTCAACATTTCTGGTTTGGGAGCATTTAGTCATTTCAAACTTCTCGCTGTCCTGACTGTACTTTTTCTACTACTTTCTTCAGCAGGTGACGTTGAGCTAAACCGAGGTCCCACTAATGCTGAGAAAATAGATAAACGGCAAGTATCCATTGATAGTCTGATAGCAAGTAGCCATCAAAACCAGAGGGAAAACTTATCAAAATTAAACGAAATCAACAAAGGTATTGCAGACCTGAGCTCTCGTGTGTCCAGCGTGGAAGTCAGAGTTGCAGAAATCGGCCAAATAAAGGAAAACCTGGCTAACGTCACCAAAACACTTGGTATTGTGGAGCTGGAATCTGCGAGTGCGCATGAACAACTTTCTGGGCTAAGGAACTCTCTGGATGACATGAATGGGCATATGCGCAAAAACAAACTAATCTTTGGCGGTTTGCCGGAACGTGAAAACGAAGCCTGGAGTGACACAGAAGAAGTGGTGTCCACCTTTATCAAAGAAGAGCTAACGTCTAACGTTGGCGAAATAGAAAGAGCTCATCGACTCGGGCCAAAGCGTCTAGGTTCAAACCGTCTAATAATTGTCCGCTTTCTGAGCTTCAAAGCCAAAGATAACGTTCTCCGAAACGCTGCCAAATTTAAAAAAAAAAAAAAAAAAAAAAACGTATCGCCGAGTGTATGGGTTTCGGAGTATTTTTCGCCGAGAGTACGTTTCGAAAGAAAAAAAAACTGCTGGATTTTGCCGCCCGGTTTAGGGATCGACATATTAGGTACAAACTTTCGTTCGATAAATTGCATGTTGGTAATGAAACGTATGTGTATAACTATGCTACCGAAACTGTCACACCTGTTCAAAGACCACCTCAAGTTGTCCGTGCAAACGTCTGACGAATCCTGAATGTACGTCAACGTTCTGTTTATCCAACATTGCTCTTTTTGTTTAAATTTTCGTAGTTTACTTTCAAAGCAAGATGAATTTGAGTACATTACCGCCTCTTGCAAACCTGACATAATTATTGGAACTGAAACTTGGTTGACGTCAAGCGTCGACAACAAAGAGTTAACACTGAACAAATCATACAACCTATACCGTAAAGACCGCCCAAATGCAAGTGGCGGTGCTGTACTCATTGCAGTTGAAGCTAATTTAAACTGTACGTTAATACCTTATGACACGCTTCTTGAAACGTTGTAGATACGTCTGCAGCTGGGTTTTCATTAAGTGTTAATCGGCGCATGTTATCGTCCGCCGAACACAAACCCCAGCGAATTTCATGATGCCATGTATAGTTGTCTGGGGCACTTAACGGAAGCTTACCCAAACGACGATTTTCCTGGTGTAGACTGAGCGACGTTTAGTCTCTCATTTCAGTGTGCAAATCCGGGTCACTGCAATGATTTTCTTGCCTTGGCTAACTGTTTTGGGCTGCTCCAACTAGTAACCACCCATACCTGAGGCAATGCGGTCTTAGACCTATTTTTTGTTAACAACCCTGACCAAGTAAGCACAATAAATGTCCTAGATTTAATCAGTGATCATGCGATTATTCACGCTGAAACTACCTTTACCTCCGAAAACCGAGCAAACAATCGCAAGACAATATTCAACTATGCTCGGGCAAATATAGAAGTTATGAATATATCTCGTTAAAGCGTATTTTTAGAAGAATTTTGGCTCATTAACATGATCGCTCCGTCGAAGAAAAGTGGACCCTATTCAAACACAAAATTTAAAATTTGGTGTCAACCTACATTCCTAAAATCAATATCGCATCCAACCATCTCTCACCCTGGTTCACAAATTCCCTCAAACGTATGTTGAACAAAGAGAAGAGGTTGTTTCAAAAAGTAAAAAGAACTAACAGAGACGATGATTGGCTCGCACATAGTCTTTGGTCAAAAAACATAAAAAAGGAAATTATAAAAGCAAAAAACGTTTTTCGGAGTCAAACTGACACATATGTTAAGAAACGATCCTCGTAAGTTCTGGAAAATATTAAATCCTAGTGAAATTTGAAGTAATTTGTTGTTCACAAACCAAGAGGGTGACTGCCTGTCCGATAGCGATGCGGGTCATATGCTGAATAGCTTTTTCTCGACGGTATTCACTCAAGAACCATTCCCGCTTCCTTCGCCACCGGAGTTTCAATTTGCACCCATGTCTCCCATTTTATTCACAAGTAACGGTATTGCTAAACTTATTGATAAACTACCGTCTCACTGCGCCGCCGGCGATGATGCCATATCTTCAAACATACTAAAAATGTTAAACCATGCACCAGCCTCTTTTCTTTTACCTTTGCTATTTCAGCAAAGTCTCCATCATTTGTCTCGATACTGGCACTGTTCCAACTAACTGGGGTTTCGTTATCGTCAAACCAATCTTTTAAATCTGGCATAAAGTCTGACCCTTGCAATTATCGGCCTATCTCCCTCACTAGCGTTTCGTGCAAGATCATGGAACAGGTCATTTTTACAGCTATTACGTCCCACCTCGACGGCAATGACTTCCTTTTTTCGAATCAGCACGGCTTTAGACAAAACCACTCATGCAATACTCAACTATTTGAGTTCATCACAGATTTGCACTTTAAAGGGATACTGAACCGAAATTTGGATTTCGCAAAGTAAGGCTGCAGAAGTGGTGAACCGGACGCTACGAACTCCAAAACATCACTCGTACATCGATATCTCAAACGGATGGCCGTACTTTTGGAAAAGAAGGGCGCGATCAAGCGAGTTCTTTGACGTAACTGTCCTCCCAGAGAATTTGAGAATGAGGAGAAGCGGCCTCGCTTCTCTCCTCCTCGCTTCTGTTCACCAGCTTGACGGGACGTAGCGAGGAGGAGAGAGAATGGGCATCGTGACGTGCCTTGTCTCGTCGGCCGGGTTCAATCGCGCACTTCTTTCCCGAAAAATACGGCGATCCGTTAGATATATCACCGTATGAGTGATATTTTTTGGTTTTGCAGCTTCCCGCCTATCTGCCCGGCCTTGTTTAGTGAGCTCGAAATTTCGGTCCAGTCAGACTGATGTTATCTACATCGACTTCGCAAAGGCATTTCATACATTTCCCGATTGTCGCCTACTTTTAAAATTGTCCCATCTTCAAATAGACCCATCTATCGTGGAATGGATTGAAGCGTTATGGCGGTGGTAGAACCCAATCAGTAAAGCTAAACGATACCCTTTCCTCAAAACTTCCCGTGCCATCAGGCGTTGCTCAGGGAAGCGTAATTGGTCCCCTCTTGTTCTTAATTTACGTCAATGATCTTCCATCCACCTTAACATCAACAATCAGGTTGTTTGCAGACGATTGTGTTTTATATCGAAAAATAACCAGTACAGATGACAGTCGCGCTCTGCAAATTGACCTTGACAAAATTAGTAATTGGTGCTTAAAATGGCAGCTTAACATTAACATCAGAAAATGCCGGCTAATGAGAGTTACCAATAAAACTAATGTGATATTAACCCAGTACAGCCTCCTCTCTCTCGAACTAGAAGTTGCCACGTCGTATAAATCTCTAGGTGTCCATTTCACATCCAGCTTAACTTGGAACGAGCACATTGATAACATCATATTAAACGCATCTAGAAAACTCGGTTTTCTAAGGCGCACGCTGTACCAGGCACCCCAAGAAACACGCCTGCTTGCCTATAAAACTATAATTTTACCAAAACTAGAATATGCAAATATAATCTGGAGCCCGCACCAGAATTACCTTGTTAAAAATCTTGAGGCCTTGCAAAGTAAAGCCGCCCGTTTTATTTCTAGAAAATTCTCTTATCAAACCAGTGCCACGAGTTTAAAACAAAATCTGGGTCTGTCGTGTTTGAAGATAAGAAGGAAAATTTCACGCTTGTGTTTTTTTTTTTTTCATCGAATTTATTACAGTGACTCTACTTTCAGACAAACTTTCTGTAGGCCTGCAACCCATATTTCGGCCCGATGTGATAACACCCAGAAAGTGGAACCTTTTGCATCACGCACTAATCTATTCCTCTCATCTCCGTTAGTTTTATGTATTTCAGATTGGAACGCACTCCCAGACTCTGTGGCAATTGAACGTGACGAGCTGTCGTTAAAAAAAAAAAAAAAAAATGTAGCGATTTATTGTTGAATTAGGTTTCCAAGCTGATAATCTGATTTCGGTTTGAATGCTCTTGGCATTGTGTACATTACTTGAGCCAATCAAGGGTCCCTCTGATGTTGTTCTTTCTTGTTTGATCGTTTTTGAACACTAAGTTTTATATGTATTATGCTTTTGTACGATTTTTTCCCCCAATCCCCGGGTTTGATAGTTTTTGAACCTCAAGTTTTATACGTATTGCGCTTTGGGGGGGGGGGGGGGGGGGGGGGGGGGGTATGATTTTGTTCCCAAATCCTCGCTCATGTAATACGTCCGAAAGGATGTCTTTGAGCAACAATAAATGAAATGAAATAGTTCCATGGATGGATACACTGATCTCATTGACAATTGCTGGATCGCGCTTCCCCGCTTGTTCTCTGCAGCGCGACTGCGAGTGAAGCCACCGGACGGCCATCTTGCTCGCAGAAGATTTGCAGTTTTGCTAGAGACTCGTTTTCTACTCGTTCATCGTCATTCGCCGAAGAAGTTTTTTAAGACTCTGTGTGACCGTTGAGACTTGCCGTAGTGAACACGTGAAAAATTTTACGAAAGCACAGTGCTGCAGGAAAAAGGCACAGCTTGTCGAAAGGAAGCTTCGCCAGTCTCGCGGCGGAATCAAAGCTTCCTTGGCACCCCAAAGTCTCTGTGCCTTCGCACGTTTGGATACCAATCAAGAATCGACGCCATGTGAATGTGTTTTCCGAGTGCACATGATGTGCGTGAAGCCGTATGTAAAGGCACAACTCGTCGAAAGCAAGTGTCACCGGTCTCGCGGCCTGATCAAAGCTTCCTTGCCACGCCGAAGTGCTGCGTCTCTGTGCCTTCGCACGCTTGGGTACCGATCAAGATTCGTTTCGACGCCGTGTGAATGTTTTACGAGCACAATGTGCCTGAAGCCGTATGTACCTCTGGGCAGCGTTTAACGTTTACTCTAACTGTTTTTGTAACTTGCGGAACTCGCGGTCCACAAATCTGCTTGATCCAGTGTTTAGTGGCCACGGAAAAGGGGGGGGGGGGGGGGGGGGGGGAGGAAAGGGCGGCATCAACGGCGCGTTCTTTTTTCTTATTAGACGCTTATGGCAATCAAATCAGTCGCACAAAATCTTTATTTATTTTTTGTGGCTTTTTCCTGCTGCACTGCGCCTTCGTAAAAATGTCCACGTGTTCTCAACGGCAAGTCTTAACCCTTACATACAGTCTTAAAAATCTTTTTTGACGAATGACGACGAACAAGTAGAAAACGTGTCTTCCGCACGCTGCCGCCAGCCTCTGTAACGCTAGCAGAACCGCAAAGCCTCTGCCAGCAAGATGGCCGTCCGGTGCCTTCACTCGCGGGAGCGGGAAGCGCGATCCAACAATTGTCATTGAGATCAGTGGATGGATACCACTTATTGCTGGATCGCGCTTCCCCGCTCGCTAGGGGGGTACAGATGGGTAAGTAAGAGTGACAAATATTATGCGTCCACTTGTGCGCCGACATCTGGGGTCCCGAGTGAAATTTCAGGGGGGTAAAGGTGGGTGAGGAGGCGTGGCAAATCCCGCGCGCCGACATCCTGGGTCCCGAGTGAAAGATCGCGAAAGACAGCGACAGAACACGAGAGAAAGAAACCAATGTTGCCAGCTGAAGGACGACAGTCGCGAAGACTGAAAACTCTCAGCAATATAAACAGTGATAATTTAACGTTGCAAACAAAATTCTGAGCTATTCTAAGGTTTATAAAACGCAGCATACTCATTACGCTGCATTAACATCCCTTCTGTCGAAATCTCGAAAATCTGGTAGTTGCGCGGTTTCGTATTTCCAAGCGCGGCCACCCGCGCCCGGAAATACGAAAGTAAACCAGATAACCGAAGCCGGTTATCTGGTTTAGTTTAGTGTTGACGGGAGGCCGTACATCTGCGTGCTACGCAAAAGGAAAGCTTCGAAAGGAACGCAAATATCTTTCCACCGGTAAGTTCGTGGATTGTTGAAGTTCATGACACTGCTCTGATGATATATTTGTGAAATCGAAGGCAGTTGGTACCCATGTGGGACCCCGAGGGTTTGCCTGCATACTCCGCCGCTTGCGGCAGCCAGAATGCATGGGAAAATGGCGGACCTTTTCCTTTAGAGTTAGTATGTATGATCTCTGTGTGAAATATAGCGAAAAGGCGCGACAGGACATGAATGGATGGATGAATAGATGGTAATCAGAGCCGTATATAGAGAGTTTGGTCAATGGGAGGCGCGGGCAGAGTCGGGGCGTGCGGCAGAGTCGGAAAGAGGGCTTGGCATGCTCTCTTGACCAACCAGAAGCCGAAAAGAATCCCCTAGCGGTGGTAGCGGCAAACAGTTCTGATCAAAAGTCTATGTTCGTATATGGTTTTAATAAGCGCGTAAGAGTGAAGTGTAGTAACTCTTTGTGGTTGAAAATAGGGTGCACGTGTTGTTTTGATTATAATCATGCAGAAAGATGTAAGAACCGAATGCGCCGCGCAACTCTGTTTTGCGCAGACAGAGTGTGACCGTTCGGACGGCAGATTCCCGGCCCTGGGCGCCTGGCGTGCGAATCATGTCGATCGTTCCGCTAGTCGCACTCTTCCACCATCATTTTGGATTAACGTGATTGAAACATCACGTGTACCATATTTTCAGCCATTGAGAGTTACTCCGATGCAGTTATCAGGTTTGTTTCTCGCGACCACCGCCAGGGTATTATTTCCGGCTTCTGGTTGGTCACATTCAAATTTCTGAAGACGCCCTGGAACACGCCCAGCCCGCTTTCGGCCAATGGCGCCTCCTCATTTGTCTCCTATACTTCCCAACGAATGGCCAAACTCTCTACATTTACGGCTCTGATGGTATTGACTATACCCATTCTAACGGGCGGCAGCTTGCGCCACCTACCCTAACATTTCGTCATTCCTTCTTTTTTAAATTTTGATAAATTTTGTTCTAACATACCCCCCCCCCCTTTTTTTAATGTTTCCATTGCTTATTTGTATCTGTATTTTTACACCTCAAAAGATCTTTTCTACCAATCTTCCAATCTCCTCTTAGTTACCACAATTCTTTCCCAATCCATCCATGTCTGCAAATCCCAGTGCCCACTCCAAATCCGTAGTCACCCCCCCCCCCCCCCAAGAGGGTGGGCGAAGCCCCGTGCACCTTAAAATTAGATATAGACCTTTTCCGAAATTAAGTCTGGCCACCTTGATCACTATCATCATCTGTGGAACGGCATCTGTGCCATACCAATGGCGGCCTTCTAGTGACTGATAACGGAAGACGTTGAAGATGCTCCTAAGCGGATGATGCGAGGCCTGTACATTCGGGGGGGGGGGGGGGGGGGTCAGTACGACGCGACGTAGGAATGGAACGCAAGAGCAACGTAAGCGTTTATTTCTAATAACTTAAATTCAGTCAATCTGTGGGCGGCACACAATCGGCTTTAAAGCACTTTGGTGTATGGAATTTTCTCGAGGCGTCCGAGGTGGGTTTAAGCTTTGTTCTGAATGTAGGTTCGGTGTCACCATCGAACTGAAAATGATCGAGAAAGAACTCACATTGAACAATTCCTTGCGTGCTGTTGACTTGCGAAAGTGACGGTGCGGACACAAGTTCATTTCCGCCATTGATATGGCAAAACCTAAACTGCTGTACGAACCACCAGATGGCACTGAATTTCGGAAAGGGTCTATTCTATAGTTTACCTTTCGCGGTTGCGAAGGTCGCATAAAGTGTCAATTTCCTGGCACACCTGTTCAAGCTTCAAACAGTAATGAGCTCCCCAATGAATTATCATAAAATTGCCCTACTGAAAAAAGTCATATGAATCTATATAAGAACTGATGAAATATCCAAAAACGGATATGTGACATATGAAACTGATATAAATTATCCAAAAAAACGATATGTGACGATTATACTGCAATTAAATGAAAAAAACTGATATGAAATATCCAAAAACTGATATGCGACGTATGAGAAGTGATACGCAACATATGCCAACTGGTATGCAGCATACAAGTTCATATGTAATTTAAATGATAACTTATATGACTTTCATATCAGAATTTGCAATGTGTCAATGAACACATCAGAAATACATTCGTATACAGTAATTGTTTTTCCAGCATACGACGGTGCCGCGCGGGCAAGCAAACACGTGGCTTGGAACCGCAGTGTAGCGGCTTGATTTATTGGCTTTCAAATAATTACGGCAATGAGCGTTTACTTTTTACTAAGAGATTTATCCCCTGGGCCGTTTAAAATACTCGTGAGAGGTATGACACTACTGGAAATAAATCAACATGCTGGGAATATTATTTATTGCTTAGGTGGTCACCGAGAAAATCCGTACCTTCAAAACGACCAGCATAAAAGGCGAAACGCAGAGCTCAGACGTAATTATTGGGTGTGCTGTTGTATTCATTTTTGTTGCGCCGTGTATGTGTATTGCTCACTGTATATGTTCAGCTGATGCTAGTGATATGTGTAATGTACAGTGCTAATCACACTTGTCTATAACGCGCGAGCGTGCGGCTTTCTCCGGGGAGCGCTACACTAGTGGCATTCGCGAAAACTAAGCTAGTCACGTGGTGCAACATGGAACGGGCCGCTTGAGGGGTATCGTCCTGCCCGCTCTATCAGCTGACGGCGAACGCGGAAGGCTGCTCGCACGCTTTTTACAAACATCATTCATTGCTCGAACAATAAACACACTAAAGCATGAAGGCGTATCAACGATTTTGTCATTAAAAAAAAAAAACAAAAAAAAAAACATATATTACAAAGCAGTTTACTTTTATCGCTTATCAAGCTGATAGAGTGGGCAGGACATCCCTCGAGCGGGCCGTTCCATGTTGCGCCACGTGACTAGCTTAGTTCCGCGAATGCCACCAGTCTAGCGCTCCCCGGAGAAAGCCACAAGTGTGATTAGCACTGTACCTATCTACATGGTGGCGTGAGCAAATAAAAGTATTTTTGTAGCACATGACTTGGCGGTACCTAGCGCCACCTAGTCTAGCTGAAATGATATGCGACATATGAAACTGATATGAAATAATAAGTTCTATATGAAAAAAAGATGTACAATAAACATATCAAAAATAAATTCATATATATTTTTTTCAGTAGAGTGTTCCTTCTTTATTTCTTATTTTTGTGCACAGTATATTGTTAAAGCTAATTTCCCCTGCATTCTCTTTTCCCTCAATTTTTTCTCAGTTTCCTTTACTCCCTTTTTTACTGATATGCTCTGATCGGCTCCATCTCGTTGAATGTATTTAAATCTCAGCTTGCGGGTTCGGTTTGTCCACTTAGTGTTCATACTTTTCATATATAGATACTTGCACACTTTCGCTGCCCACCGTGTATCCTCAATTTCAGCTAGTTTTTGTTCACATTTTGCTTTACTGATCGCTTCTCTACTCTTGAAAGATGCCCAAGCCATATCCCCCTGTACTCCCTCATTTGGTGTATTCCCATGTGCCCCCAATGCCAACCTACCCACAATACTTTGCTGTATCTCTAAACCTGCCTGGATTTCTGACCTCATACACAATACCGCATTCCCAAATGACAGTCCTGGCACCATGACTCCCTTCCATACACGCCTAACGACTTCATATCCATTATAGTTCGGCCTCCTCAACCTATGCCTCACGCTATTATTACGCTTCAGCCTCCTCCTCCTCCTCTTTTCCTGTTTTCGATGCGCGGCGGCGCGCGCGGCGCTGCTATTCGCCGAATTCAGTCACGTGACGAGCAAAGAATCCAGGGCCGTGCAGGAAAGCCGGACCTACGGCCACCCGCCGAGGATGAACACGCAACTCTGCGTCTACGCTAGCGCCGAACAGCGGATCTGTTTTCGTAGATAGCGCGAGCGAACACAACGCGACGGGTTTATACTCTGTTTCACCTTGTGTCGTACCGCAGGAAAGGCTACAAACGCGAGCTCCTTGCTCTAGGGCACATCTCGGGGGCACAAGCTCTCGTGCACCAAGGGCAGCTGCCAACGCTATGAGCTCGCGCTTCTAGCCTTCGCTGCGGTACAACATAAGTTGAAACGGAGTGTAGACGTCGGCTTATCGCCCGCACTTGTTTCTGTTTCTTTTTTGAGGGAGCGCGTGTGACACAAATCGAATACCAATCGCAGACTCCTCCAGCATTTGACATCAGCGCCATCAACCGCTTTTTTTTTTTTTTGACTCAGCGGTTATTGTTTAAAACTGCCTTTCTCTTGCCAATAAAACCCTTTCTAGAACTCTCTAGATATACTTGAAAGTGTTGGTCCCAAAGAAATCGATCCCAGCAGTTTCTGGATATGCACTATGTTAATTTATAATGCTATCAAGTCAAGATAATTTTTGTTAGACTGAAGCCTTTTTGAGCAGCGGTAGGAGTGTAAAACGAGACGTAATAAAAAGAAGTGAACGCCGTTTACAACTATCTGCAAAGCCGAATTAGAGTCAAATTTGGGGGTTTTACGTGCCAAACCTACGACGGGCATCTTGCACGCCCCAGCGAAGGACTGAGGATTAATTTCGACCACCTGGGGATCTTTCGACGTGCAACCGAAAGCTCGGTTACACGGCGCCTCCTCCGCAATAAGCCTCCGTCATATTGCGGGCACCTCGGTCGGGATTCGAACCCGCCACCTGGGGATCCGTAGGCCGGCGCTCTCGCCTCGGAGCTACCGAGGCGGCGCCGAATTAGAGCGCAGCTCTTGACGAGGAGGAGGGAAGGGTACTGAGGGTCACGTGTTCTTGGGGGAGTCACGTGACCTGGAGGAGGGGTTACGTGACCTTGGGGGTCACGGCCCCCCGTGGTCGCGTGACCTTGGTGGGGTCACGTGACCTCGGGGGAGGGGGGCCACGTGACCCCCCAAGGTCACGTGATCCCCCACGTGAATTCAGGCAGGGGGTCACGTGACGGTCACGGGAAAAATTTTCCGCTAGATCTAGCGGGGAAAATTTTCCGCTAGATTTAGTGGGGAAACCTTTCCTCTAGATTTAGCGGGGAAATATTTCCGCTAGATTTAGCAGGGAAATTTTTCCGCTAGATTTAGTGGGTAAATTTTTCTGCTAAGTTTAGCGGGGAAATATTTCCGCTAGATTTAGCAGGGAAACTTTTCCGCTAGATTTAGCGGGAAATGTTCCCGCTAAATTTAGCGGGGAAATTTTTCTGCTATATTTAGCTGGAAAACTTTTCCGCTAGATTTAGCGGGCAATTTACCCATAATGCACCGCGCGGTTACGCCGACGGTGACGCCGCTCAAGCTGGAAACGGGCGCCTAAGAGCTGCGCTCTAAAAAACAATACACTTTTCAGACAACTTTCGAAATTTGAAGTTTATTTGGTTTCAGGAGGCAGAGGCAAAAGTCATTTCTGCCCAAACTGCCCCTCGCCCCGCCCGCCCCGCCCGCCCGCCCGCCCCCCCCCCCCCCCCCCCCCCCCAACTCTGCAGTTCATAACGGCACAATTTCATCAGAAATGCAAAAGAAAGAGTTTTAAACAAATGCATATTTCTCTAAGAACAGGACAAAAGAATGCAAACATTTTGGGGCCTTGCGCGGAATATTCACGGAATCACATGGAAATGACTTGACAGTAAATTAGAGACAAACACAACTATAAATGAATGTTTTAATCGCCTAACAAACACTGAAAGATGTACAAACGCGCCGCATAACCAGCAAAAGGTCTGGAACATTTCTATAACTGAGGACGCTCACTGCAAACGTTAAGATAGGGAGATATATTTACAAATCACTACCTGCAAAATTGAGAATACCAGTGTTTACTGCACGAAACAGCGCGAACTCGACATCGGCGCTCTTTCACATTTTGCTTAGACAAGCCAATGACGAGCACGATCATTTTTTTCTTCTTTGGTTAGAGCCCCGGGTCTAATGTCCAGTTTGTATACGCGTTTTCCAAACAAATCTAGTTTATCACTGTACGCTATAAAAGATACACAACATGTAACCCGATATATAGAAATGCTTGATTTTTTTCACCCTGAATCCAGACACTAATGAAGAATTCAATTCGCAAAGTTGCTCGGCTCTTAGTGGTTTGCGTTAGTTGTATTCTTACAAATCAAATACAACATGATAAATTTCTGTCACGCTGCTATTTAAATAATACCGGAGTTTCATGAGATCTATTCAATATCATGAAAGTGGTGAGAACATATTGGCAATTACACGGCCCATATTGGGCAGTTAAACTCTGAACGCGTTAACCAATGACGAAATCGTAACCGACAAATTTTAACGCTCTAAATTGTCTAAAAAAAACAACAAAAAAACGCTTGCTGTACAACAATGACACAAACTAGAAAAAATAACATATGTTTTAGCAGTTTTCTTCAGTTTCACAACACTCACTTTCACAGTCAGACGCACGTATTGCGACCATAGCGGATCAGGGAAACCCTCTCCCTGCGTCCTAATCCTAAAGAAGGCACTTCTCGTACATCCTGCGGCGATGGCTCGTGATAAACGCACTAGGTACTTCTGGGTTGATGCATACGCTTCGATGTGCGCCGATCAAGAGGAGACCCGCCAGCCGATCATCTGTCATCGTTGACCTTGTGAAGGTCACCGTGCGGCGCGAGGTGGAGAAACTCCTCTCGCCTCGACGCTTGTGCAGGGCAGGGTTCCACCAATTCGCAGAAGAGTCTTTATGTTAGGAAACACGCCTTCGACGGTAAGCTTGATCAAACTGTCAATAGACCCCATTTCGAAATTCGCACGCCGATTATTACAAGGTCGGGGCCCCTGCACAATGGCGGAACAACCGACATCGTGGAATGTGCAAGTCATTCCATAAGATAGCGAACGTCGGATCGCGCAATGCTAGGAGCCGACGAGCCACTCAAACAACGTCGAAAGTGCAACGTCATTGCGCTCATCACCTTTTGTAGCGTGAGCTACACTGGCCGAGGTTGAGAAGTTTCGCGTGGCTCGCATAATAAGCCGTGCTCCGTGATGTGCAAGCGCGAGGAGCAGTGACGGCACACGGCGCACAGCTGGCGGGGCGGAGGCCCCGTCGCCGCAAGCTCCGCCGCCACCGCGCGCGCCTCGCCGGTCTGCGCATTCCAGAGGAGTGACGTCATACCCGCGGCAGACGCACTGGCGCCGTCGCGTGCCCAGCTGTGCGCCTCCGTTGCGCAGTAGCCAAGTCTGACGCTGCACCGGAGTCGCTTGACAGCGCCTCTCATTTTGTGCGCATAACCTCACGCTACGTATATCCTGGCATAGCCGAGCTAAGCCACCGCAATTTTTTTTTCTGTGGGTGTGTTTTTCTGTCTTTATATACTTCGACCAAACGCATTTACAATGCCGTGACGTTGCGGTTTTAGTCCGCCATTGTGCAGGGATTCAACAGCTGCCGTCAGAGGGCAGTATTTCGAAAGGGGTCTAGGGTGGGGGATAGGATGGGCCGCACGGTGACTGCTTTTTTGGGGGGGACCGAGGGCCCTGGGGGCACTGAAGTAACTGAAAACCCAACAAAGTCAGGAGAGGCACCCAGAGTTAAAAAAGAGGAGAAAACGTAAGAACAGGTATAAACAAACAGCATAATCAGACATTGGATATAGTAACATGCAGGGTGGTAGAAATAGGTTAAAATGGGAAGAGGTAGAGGAGCAACTAAGAAATGAGGATTTAGTGGTGTATGGCAGGCACGTAGCCAGAACTTTGTTTGGGGGGGGGGGGGGGGCGCCCATGACTAAATGCTGTATGAGGGGGAGGGGAGGCCCCAGCAAAATGGAAGATTTCGGGGGCAGTGATGGAGGAGAAATTTCGGGAACGGGTACATGTGGAAGATAGGAGAACCGAAGGAAGTAGCAGTCCAGCTTGTGACATCGCGGATTTTGAACAAAGAGAATGGGAAAAGGCGAAAAGAAGAATCCCTAGTACCGTCGACAGGCACAGATGGTATCCCAATCAAGCTGGTGAAGAATTTGGGTCCTAAATCTAAGGCAAAACTAAGGGAGGTAGTGAGCACTATGGTAACAAAAGGAAATATTCCAGATGAATGGAGGCTTAGTAGGATGAGTATGATATATAAGGAAAAGGGAGATAAGTCTGATATTAGGAATTATCGTCAGTTATTTACAGGTTGGTAATGCAGATTATAAAGAACAGACTGGAGGAATGGGTAGATTGCGAGGGCATACTGGTCGAGTAACAGAACGGGTTTCGGAAACAACGAAGGTTGGAGGACAATATATTTTCTCTGGCACAGTGTATAGAAATAGCGCAAAAAGAAAACAGACAGCTCTGACTGGTATTTCTGGATATCAAGGGTGCCTATGACAATGTGAACCAAGGGAACCTGTGGGACATGCTGGAGAGCTTAAACCCAGATGAAGTACTAACAGCAATATTAAGGAACATTTACAAATAAGGTGATTATAACATGGGAAGGAAAGGCAACGGGGAAAATAGAGATAAGACGAGGCCTTAGGCAGGGGTGCCCGTTATCGCCTTTGCTGTTTATGTTGTATCTGAGAGGATTGGAGGATAGACTATAGAGAAGAGTGGGCTTGGATTCAACCTTTCGTACAGTAAGCTAGGCCAAAAACTTCAGCAATCCTTACCGGGATTGATGTATGCGGATGATATCGTACTAATGGCCAACAACAGGACAGAGTTGCAGGAATTAATGAGCATCTGTGGTAGGGAAGGAGAGGAATTAGGTTTAGAATTCAGTAGTAAAAAATCAGCAGGCATGATTTTAACAATGATGAAGTTGAGAGGCTGAAGATACAGAATATTACAGTTGAGAGAGCTAGTAAATACAAGTATCTAGGAGTATGGATATGTGATGGTGCAGAATATCTCAGTGAGCATGAAAAGTATATAATAGGTAAGGGCAACCGAAATGCAGCTGTAATGAAGAATAGAGCACTTTGGAATTACAACAGGTATGAGGTGGTGAGAGAGATTTGGAAAGGGGTCATGGCGCCTGGCTACTTCTGGAAACGCAGTGCTATGCATAAAATCCGAAGTGCATGCAAAACAAATAAAACAGCGTGGAGTAGGTAGGCTGGCTTTGGGGGCGCACTGCAAAACGCCAAACCAGGGAATACAAGGAGACATGGGATGGGCGTCATTTGAGAGCAGGGAAGCTGTAAGCAAGATAGAATTCGAAGATCGGTTGAGGCAAATGGATGGGGAGCAATGGGCACGAAAGGTTTTCATCTATTTATAAATGAGGAGTATAGACACAAAGTGGGAGACAGCGCACTAGGAAATTAAGAGGAAGGTTTTTAGGCTATAGTGGAGTTACGGAGGAGCAGGTTTCAGTTAAGAAGAAAGTTAAGGCCACGGAAAGAAATCGGTGGCTAGAGGGAATGCAGACAAAGACGGCTCTGGAAAGCTATAGATTAAACAAAACAGTTATTGTCAAAGAGAGCATTCATGACAATTCTAGGGGAAGCTCATTGTTGTTTGAGGCGAGGACGGGTGTTCTGCGCAAGGTACCAGGAAATGGATACAGTGTGCACTGCTTGTGGAGAGGAGGACGAGACGGCTGAGCACTTTGTACTCTACTGTAAAGGACTTCACGGCTTCACCCTATGCCTACCGAAGACAACATAGTTTTAATAAAGTCATTGGGTTACAGAGACAGCGAAGGAAGAGTGGGTCTCAAGACAGTAGAGATTACCAAGCAAAGATTAAGTAAATGGTGGCAGAACGCGAGAGAAAACTAGGTATTTTCTTATTAACTGATGGCAAGGGGGTTTTATAGCCTCACTTTCTTTTCAGTGTGGAGTGAATATACATAGCTTGCACATTTAAATATTCTAAGCCTAAATGGTAAAACAAAATGGCTAGGTGGCGTAAGCTACCACCCGATCCAAAGGGCTCAGCCGGATGAATCCATCCATCCATCCATCAATATTGGGCTTGTCAGTGCGTTCCTCTTGCGACCAAAAGTGGCACCACTCTTTCAGTTCCATCCTGCGGGAAGACTGTGATACAGGTCTATCTCCCAAAAGAGCAAGTCTTGCCTCTGTTTTTTCCAGGTCAGTTGAAACAATGGCAGGTGGCAAAGGCTGGGGCAATGCAAACCCCACGTTGTCGTTCTTGGAAAAGCGACTGTCCATTTCTTGAATCACATGATCCAGGAAGGGAAGAGCGACATTACGGCGGTAATACTCGCTTACGCTTGACACTGGTGCGTTCGAGCGGTTGCGCTGAATGCCAGCAACTCGCTGTTTCGCAAGGTCGTCCACTGGGCTAGCAAGCTCCTCCGCCAGATGAAACCAGTGGCTGAATCCTGTATCGATTTTGTCACGCACAAACTTAAGGCGAGCGAGGGTTGTGTCGATCATGCTGTAGTCATCAACAATGCTTCCGTCTTGTTTTTGAAACTTTTTCGCAATTGGACGAATAAATTCCAAGGCGTTCCTTGCGACAGAGAAAGACGCAATCATGTCGGACGCTCGCAACCTGCAGGACAAGCGGTTTAGAAATGGAGTTCGAATCGAACTTCTAAATATTCTTGTCAATGCCATGAGGTTCCGTTGTTGTCGTGGCATCGAGGCAGTCCACGACGGCCACGAAAATTGAGCAGAAGGTGTCCAGAGCGGTATGACGTTCCACCCATCTGGTTTTACAGAAGCCCCTTAGCCTATTCTTTGTCACTTCATTACCCGACTTGGAAATGACGAACTCTAAAAGTTACCTTTGTTCACAGAATCGCTTGAAAAGTCGTCCCTGTGTACTTGAAGAGCGATTGATTGCTTGGCACAGAGAAGAACTGTTTCCACGTTACACTTTAGAATATGCAAGTTTTTCTCGTATAGTTCTTCGCTTGCCTTGGTCATGATAGCAGGGACTATTTTCGCTGGATTCTCTAGCGCTGATTTGAAGGTGCTTGCCTGGAGCATTGCGTCCCTATGACCCACGCTGGGCTCATGAGAGTTGAGTGATCCTTCCTTCCCACGCGCCTTAGACAGGTTCGTCTTGGGCGGTCTTCACAAAGATGGTAGGGTTGTAAGAAGATGTGCCGCGTCTTTCGAGGAAATAAGATGTAAACCTTGCACTATCCGCAGTTAAAGTTCTTGCTTTAAATCAGCCAACTGTGCTTCTCCAACCAGCTTCTTTGAAAGGTAAGACGTTTTTGTTGATTTACTTTCCCCTTTTTCAGCGTTTGCGTCAGCACTTGTATTCTTGGGGGTGGAACAAACTGATCCTTTAGGAATCGCAAACGTTGCTCATCTGACATCACCTTCAGGTCGAGGGTCCCGTCAACGATGAATCCGAGGTCCCGGTCTGCTTGAGGTGGCGACAGCTTGTCGGCATTCAAGTAGGGTGACCACCTTCCTGCTAGCGAAATGCGGGACACGGGGGGGGGGGGGGGGGGGGGTAGTAGAGGAAATTTATTAACACACACCACAAACCGAGGCTTTGTTAATACATTTAACATCATGTGCTGTTTATAACCTGCTACTTGTATTGCAGCAATTAAGCTCAATTAATTTTTACTAAAAGTAATATATCTTATGGCAAATGTGTTATTAAATGTGTCGAAGTTGAAAACATAAAAATCGACGGTAGCAGAACTCAATGCATCAGATAAAAATAAGAAACATTAAATCTCTTTCGGGCTATTGTTTCCTGACAACGCTTACTTTTATCAACATAGTCATACACTAAGTTTTACCATTATGTTCTTTTTCGACCGTTGCGAGTTGCAGGCTTTTTGCCTTGTGTGGCTGTGTTCCCAAAAACAAAGATCCACAGCAACCCTTTTGCATTGACAGAGCGATTTGAAAATAATTAAAATATTTTATATTGAAACTTTTTGCATGCAATCTTTTTCAGAATATTTTTCCACCAAGGGGAGAGGCACAAGGAGCATGCGCGTCGGTTCTCCTTCAAGAACGACGGTCGCTTCCCACAATGCTTGAATAGAAAATGGTGTACCATTGCGATTCACACGATTACCAGCGACCTCCGGGCTTCCCCGTGCCCCATTGTTCGGCAGCGCCATAGGTTGCAGAGTGAATTTTACTGCAGTATGAAATGCGGGACATCTTGAAGATTTGGGAATTTCTTGCGGGACGCGGGACACAAGCCCTCAATGCGGGACAGTCCCGCGAGTCGCGGGACGGGTGGTCATCCTACATCCAAGGCAGGGTCGACCGAAGTGCCGGCAACAGCAGGACATTGGTCGGGGCACAGTTGAGTCGTGCCATTGTGCTCCGTGGGTATATCTGCATCGTCCATTTTCGCTGTAAATGAAAATTAGAGGACATATGAGTAAATTATTAGATAAAAATATATTCTGCGGATTTGTTTCCACAGATGTAAAATGTGTAAAAATTGGCTAATTTCGCAAATTTTTTGTAGCAAAAAAACAAAACAAAAACACAGTGAAAAAACAGTAGTGCGCAGGAGAGCTGGTGGATGTTGATCATGATGTAGAAAACCCGAGACTGTGGTAAAAGCTGGGAAACTTGGTCGAAGAAGAAAGACAGGGGAAAAGAACGTCTCAAACTCAGCTACTGCGTTTATTTCCTCAATGCCTTATATATCCACAACCTACTCACCAACCACAGACGTCACAAGGTCAATCTTTGTTACGTATACAATTTTACCCACACTGGTCTTCGCCTCATCCGTAAACGGTGACCTCAATCCCAAACTGAAAACTTGGGACCTTGAACAAAACAAACACACGGACCCACTTCCCTTCCAGCCAAGATCTGGAAGGGCTGTGCTTTATCTAAACAAGAACTGATATGACCTCCAACTGAACCCCTGCCCGCAAAATTACTCATTGCACGTTCACTTACAACTAAAAAAAAAAAAAAACATTACATTTTAAGAAACTTCTTGGAACTACTCCCGAGTTGCATCGAAGCATGGCTGATACAAGCGACAAAAGAGCAGAAAAAGAAAGCACACGAAGGGTTAGGTCGCGACAAGGTGAAGTTGTCCGAGCGCTTGTCAACATCATTTAATTTTGTTAAAGCGCGATTCCGGTGTTATGCTGCAAAGTAAAAGAGAAAATAACAAGGTATAGATCCCACAGGTGACGTTTTGCTGCTTCTTTGTGCATATTAAGGCGTCGCCAGCGATATAGGCGCATCGGGACCGCCAATTGGGACCGCCGATGTTTGCGTCTATATGCCCCGCCGTTCCGAAGCGGCCAAATGCATGGGACCTTTCACTTCAGGGTGATATCACTAAGTTGATACAGGGATGAATCTGTGTACATTCCTCCCATTATCACCTTAGTATCTTGCGTCACTGCAGATCTCTTATGTACGGGCCCAGGTCTTTCTATGGTGTCACGGCCGTAAAGAGCCTTAATATAATAATAATAATAATAATAATAATAATAAATTTATTGACATATCCAGACGAGAGAAGTAGGATGTGAATACGGGTACATCAAAGCCAATAAAGGCTTGTGTGATGACACCCTAAAAAAAAGGACATATGTGTCTGCGTAGGTACAAAATAAAGTCAAATTCACACACGCAAAACAATTTTAAACTAGCACACAACTAACATCTCACAAACAGTCTATACACAGATCCTGAAAAGTCCGTTAACTAGTGTCCAAGTTTCAGCACTTGAGTTCTCGTTTCAGCGTCTTCAGTGATGTAACATGGTAAACAGAGTCCGGGACGTTGAACAGAAACGGGACATAGTACTCCCGCATGCATTAGCCATATCGAGTGAAAGAAAGCTTCACTTCGAATCAAGAGGTGCGACGCAATGTGCGGGATGGAATAATTGGTGTTTTGAAATCGCTATTCCAAAAGTACCGACGCACAACAGTCTGAATAAACAGAGAACGAAAATTCGGGAGTTCAAGGCTTTTAAAGATGTCAGCGCTGTTACACAGATCCGTATTATATGCAACACTTGTTAAAATACCTTTAAGTAAAATATTAATTTCCCTTGCCACAGTCCTGAACAGTTACCGAACACCGTTACACCATAACGGAGTAAACTGTAAGCAAGCGCGTGTACAATAAGAAATCGAATACCGACAGGCAGAAAAACTCGACTGTTAAAGAGCATACAGGCAATAGATCGCAGTTTACCACAAAGGTAAGACATGTGTGAGTTCCATGACATATCATAATCAAAATATACGCCTAGGTATTTTACATGGTCAACTGATTCGATGAATACACAATTACAAGGATTACAGCTTGATGCATGGAAAAAGAACTGCACATTACCCTGATGTTTCTTTAGGGGGTTGTGGAAACGGACAAGTTTTGTTTTAGAACTGTTAATATCTAGAAGGTTGTTCGTGAACCAATCCATTAAATGCGTGGAGTTGGCCTGGAGTGTTTTGAGCGAATCAGAGAAATCAATATGACGCGCGACAAGGAGGGTATTGTCGGCATATTGGTAAATTTTGCATCCATTTATAACACGGGCCATATCGTTCACAAAAATATTAAAGAGCAAAGGTGAAAGAATAGAACCCTGGGGGACTCCCGCCTTTAAAGAAATAAGAGAGATTTTAAAGTCTCTGATTACTACACGTTGGGAACGATCAGATAGGAAGCTTTCTACTAAGGAAAAAAAACGGACCGCAAAACCCTAAATTCTGCAATTTTCTTAGAAGCAATTGATGGCTAACAGTACCGAAGGCTTTAGATACATCAAGAAATAGAGCACAAGCGAACATATTTTTTTTTAATGTGCCGCCGTTCCACTTTGCATACGTGGAACGGGAACTCGATGCATTTTTACTGTAACGGAAAAAGGAACGGCGTTCGTTGTTTTTTTACGTCCAGTAGGGTGTTTTCTTTTTTTTTTTTTTAATTTCTAAGAGGGAAGTTTTAAAAGTATAAAAACAATATCTTTACGAAGAGCGGAATCTCGTTAACTTTTTGCTTACTTATCTTAGGGTCTATTTTGTGTGGTCCTCGCTTAATAACAGTCGGGTGCAGGAGAGCTAGTGGGCAATGATTCTTGTTTCAGTGCCCGAGACTGCGGTCAAAAAGCAAAACTTTTAGTCGAAGGAAAAGACACAGAAAGAGGGACATTTAAAACTCGGTAACTTTCCTTGCTTCCACGAATCCTCATACACCCAGAAATATAAGGCCGACTACAGCCATCACTGAACTTTCACAAAGAGACCTAGAGTTACAACAAAAGAACAGGTCACCAGACATCGAACACACCCTTGTACCCCGAACATCAGACTTGTACGTAACTTAAATACTCTACTCAAGTTACTGTATCTTAAATACTTTTGTGAGTAACTTGGTATCTTGCAAATACTTTCGAACGTCTGTATTTAGTACTCTAACTTAAATACTTTTTTCCAGTAACTTGATCTCTTTTTAAAGTTAATTTTAAGTTACTTTTTATTCATTTTTAGAGGCGGGAAGCTTGGAAAATATTGAACTCCAGTTATTTTGGCTAGGCGCCCTGTCATTGCAGACACATTTCGTGCAAGGTAATACAGTGCACTTCCGTGCTTCTGCTGAAAGAGGTGACACGGAGAAGCAGCTTGCAGCCTCAAGCCGAGCGGACGCGTGCCGTGTCTTCTAACTGGGCAAAACGTCAAAGCAGATTTTCTTATGTTTTGTTTGTGGCCAAGCACAAGAGCAACAGAGATTCCGAAGCTGAAGTGCATGCGGATGAAAGCATAAGATGTGTACAAGGCTATAAGCCAGTGGGAGGACACTTGTGGCGGAGAGAGGGTGGGTTCTACAAATGTGTGGTAAGGGTCGACAGTAAACTGGAGTTTATTTTTCTATGTTATGGAGTGAAAGCATATAAAAGAAAGCCTTCCAGCTTCAGAAATGCCTTTGCATCCGCACGCAGTCGCACACACCGCTCGTTCGTTCCACTAGGCTCTCTTCAAACACAAGACTCGTAAGACGCGACTACACGGCTCCAATCCGGCGGCCCATCGCTCGCGGCGTACGCAGCAATTAGCGAGTTTTAGTAGACCGTGTTTGCCCCTCTGCTAACCCTCCGCTACGAAGAAACCGCCATTGCGCCTGCGTGCCGATGGCCTTGGCTGTAGAGCTCCGGGTAGCGGAGGGGGAAACACGGTCAACTAAAACTCGCTATCTCGCTATGGTCTTCGCTAGCACGAATGACCGCCGGCGCCCACCACGGTGGCGCCCGCTCTCCCCTGGCCTGGACTCCCCGACCCCCAACTGCACGGCACCGCCAATACACTGACGGGGGAAGCGGAAATGAACACCCGACACAAGGGGAGCGTCGGCGGCGAGCCTCTGCATAGAAACTCCCCCTGCAAGCGAGCGGGCCTCGCGCTTAGCGGGCCTCGCGCTTAACGCAGTGAAAAAACATCAAGGGACTTTGCTCGCGCTGCCCTCGCCTATGTCCTCGCCATAGCAAGGGTATAGACGCTTTGCAGCAGCTGTGCATGGGCGCCGCCATAACTGACCTTCAGTTTTTGTTCCCTCTTATTCCGTTCGCTTCACTTCATCATTACCACAGCAGGACAGGTTATTGCCATTTTAGATGCTCTGTGTTCTTGTGCCCAGCATAGGCCCTTGTGAAGACCCGTCAACGCCCGCTTTAGTAGCTCGGCATCTCGGTAAGACAAGAGAAGGGCGGCTATGGCGGCTCAATCTGGCGCGTGTGTAAAGCGTCTATAAAAGAAAAACATTTTTATTTTTGTTTCATTCGTAGTTACTTGGGACCTCCTAGAAGCCTGAGTGGCAGCCAAAGTCTAGCTAAGAGATTTCCAGGAGATTCCATAGTAGCTGGGAGGAAGAATTTTTTCTGACTTGGGTTGTGCTTGACAATGAATTGCAGAGAAAATTGTAACTTGAGAGTATCTTGAAAAGTAACGAGTTACTTTTGTGGAGCAATTTGTACTTTACTCAATTACTTTACAAATTTGAGTATTTAGTACTTTACTCAGTTACTATTTTTCGTGGTACTCAGTAACTTAACTTAAATGCTTTTAGTGAATATCTTGTACAAGCCTGCCAAACATTGGTCACTTAAAGGAAACACAAAAAATAACCTCCATTCCTTTTCTCCTTGCCCCCCCACCTTCATACTGAACAACGAATCCAATATTCACGAATGACTTGTAGTTTTGAAGACTGACCTTCCAAAAGCCCCACACACTTCTTCTCTTGCTCGTTTTGCGGACAGCAACGTCGAGAAGCAACTGTTCTTAAGTTCGAACAAGGGGCTTTGTTAGACTAAAACGTGTGAGGTTGTTGTAAAACGTTCGTGCAATGTGGGGTAACAGTTTATTTGGCTCGTCTCAATTCGCGCCCACCTCAAACATGAATATGGTTAAAAGCTGAGATTTTTAAGGGTGAATATATCAACAAATGAAACCCTGCTTCCGCTTGCCTTCTTCTCCTAGTGCCCTTCAATCACGGCATTCAAATTCGCACGTTCCTATTTAATAGCACAGAATAAACAAAACAAAAGAGCTTTTCTTGATTTAACAAAACATGGTGATCAGGAAACTACAAATGTAACGTATATGTAATGATACGTTATATTTTTCAACTGTAACGGGAACGAGTTCCTTTTTCACAGATGAAACTTGTAACGGGAACGCGTTCCAAAAATCAGAAGAAACGAGGAACGAGCTTTCGTTCCTTTTCTTGAGGAACGTGTACAACACTGGTTACCAGAATGGTTTCTTAGCACGCAACAACTCAAAACAGGAAAGAAAAGTATCGTAAGGCTATTTATGCAGTCCAACTATAACGGGCAGGATATTGTCACGAATGACAATAGATGAGGCGGCGAATAACTGAAGAAACTAAACTTTTAATGGGGCGAACTTGTGCCGAAAACAAAAGAGAGAAAGGCTAGCGTCGCAGGCGTCGATGTCGGCGAAACAGCAGGATCGAGCGCTGGGGCGAGAACTATACGGACCGCCACTCGCAGCACCTTTTGTACCCGCGTATTTTTCTGGAACATTCGGCTTAGAATATTCGGCGCGTAAAACATTCGTAACTCGATCAGACGACAAGGTTTACGAGATTGTCACGTTGAAAGAATAAATAAAAGAGGAGGCCGTTCCCTTTTATCGAACCCGCGGAGGCTCCGCGCGAGAGCCAAGCACGGTAACCATTCGGCCACGCGCTCGCTCGGCAACGCGCGTGGCAATATCACTGATACATGTTATTGTCACAAAGAATTTTTCGGACAACAAGAAAGTGGTCGCTTTAGCTATAGGGGAAGAGATCAGACCGTGGCGCCCCAAGCGGTTAACTTTAGAACTATACGAATGGGCACAACAAATAACAATGACTCAGCGCTCGGCTGACATAACGGAACGCGGAGTCAGTGTTCTCTGGTGAGGGGGAGGATATATATATATATATATATATATATATATATATATATATATATATATATATATATATATATATATATATATATATATATATAAATAAATGCCGAACCCTAAACGTGGAAACATTTTGGTTCGCTCGTTAAAGGCGCTCCTGCATCAAATAATATCGAAACATTGCAGCGTAGAGATGTAAAGTTATAACTATAGGGCTCCGTGTTTTCGGAGTTTATTTTTCGTCAAATTCGGAGGGTGTTTTTCGGAGTTTATTTTTTGCCGAAGATTCGGAGTTTATCGGAGTTTATATTTGTTTGATTCCCAATTCTCCGAAATTCGGAGTTTAATTTTGCAGTGTTTCCTATTGAAAATAAACATTTAAATAATAACCGGATGTAAATTAACGTATGCCAGATAAAAAATAAAACGCGCTTGTATTGATTCAAATTTCTTCAGTTAAATTTGACGTTCGTGCCATTACCATTGGCAATATTAATTTGTCCCACGACAAAAGTCGCACACAAGTGTTGCTTCGATAAACGTCGATACCTTAAAATCAAACTCCCGGGGGCCATCGCTACGAAGCTCGTAGTCATCCCATCCTATTCCATCAATCTAGCCCATAGATTTCACTGTTACAAAAACCTACCTTCTACCTTCTCTAAATCACAAATCGCATGGCTCAAACTGGAAACCAAGAGTGGCTTTTGTCGTGACCCGAATGTACAATGACCTGCTGCCCTGAATCAACCTCGACGATACAAGTGGCAAGACCCCTTTTGACAACGGTCTGAGATTTGAAAGATAATTATGGTGCCATTTTCCCCGGACCATTGAGTCCGTGCTGATCAAATTGTAAAAAAAAAAGAAGAAAAAAATATTTTTAGTTTTTTTTTTTCCTTTTTTTTTTTTGGCCCGGGGGGGGGGGGGGGGGGGGGGGCGTGGCATTGGCACGTAAACATTCGGAGTTTATCGGATAAATCCGAATTGACCAAAATATTACCGGCGGGTGTTTTTCGGAGTTTTTTTCGGATTTATCCGAAAACACGGAGTCCTAGAACTTATAACCAGTCGAGAGTTCACCAATGCGTTCTATGAATATCTTGTAGACCTAAGTGTTAGCGCTGGTGTTAACGCTGATGTAGCTAATGCTTGGAAACATGTTTGTCCCCATAACTGTAGTTGCATTTTTTTTTATACCAACTGATAGTTTGGAAATTCTTAATGTGATTACACACGTAAAGAACAGCGGGAGCTGTGATGCCGACGGCTTACAAATTCGCCCAGTCAAGTATGTAGTTGACTTAATTGCATCAGTGTTAAGTTATATTTTTAATCTGCCTTTGGAAACGTATGTGTTTCCCAAAAGAATGCAAATAGCAAAAGTAGCTGTTCTATATAAACAAGGTGACAAAAACGAGCTAGGTAACTATATGCCTATTTCTATACTGCCCGTTTTCTCTACAGCTTTGGAGAAAATACTTTATGAACGTCTAGTACATTTTTCGAATAAGTGGGACCTCGTAACTCCATCGCAGTTCGGTTTCAGGAAGAAATGTTCAACTGTAACTGCACTTCTTAATCAAAAAAGAGTATATTTCGGAAAATTTTGAGAACAAAAAATTGTTGTAGGGGTCTTTCTAGACTTTACAAAGGCGTTTGACTGCCTTAGTCATGTGGTCCTACTTAAAAACCTTGAAGCGTATGGCATCCGCGGACAAGCCTCGCTACTTTTACTGTCCTACCTGGACTATCGCCAACAGTATGTAAATATCAGGGGCTCCGGAAGTATATATCTAATAAAAACGTCGTCCTGTCTATTTTCTGTCCCTTGAGACGTCGTCCTGTCTATTTTCTGTCCGTTCTACGCTTTGATGCTTCTTCTCTACCCCAGTCTCAGGTTATTTCAACATGGTTAATATATCTAATGTGTGAGGGCGACGTCTGGGGGCTCATGTCGCATCGTGTAGTTCACTCCTCTCTCTCCCTCTCGCGGCCTCACGGGTGGTGAGAGGAGAGAAGAGGGGGGGGGGGGGGGGCGACTGCCCTCACTGCCCCCCGATTCCGGAGCCCCTGGTGAATATATACGGTTATTTATCCACTGTGAGGTTCATCACGTCAGCGGTCCCACAAGGGGGTATTTTGGGACATTTTCTATTTAATTTGTACATTAATGATATCGTTAACGTAAATAAGCACGCAAAATTTGTGATCTATGCGGATGATACGAGCGTATTTTTTTCTTCCGATACTTGCGACGATTTAATCGATATGGCAAATCTGACCTTATCAAAGATAAAAAGTTGGCTAGACAGTAAATCCTTTGAAAATCAATTTTCATAAAACAAAAGCTGTGATTTTTCGCCCAAAAAAACAAGCCCGTGGTGCTGTCTAAAGTACTCACTTTTAGCACTACTCCAATCGAAATTGTTAGTTGTTTTAAAACTCTTGGAGTCATTTTTAGTGAGGGTATGTCTTGGGATAACCATATAAATTATCTTATCCCAAAGCTAGCCCGAGTAGTGGGGATTATAAATCGATACAGATCTGTGTTACCAACAAATGTTAAATTATTGCTTTACAAATCATTATTTTTCTCCCACTTAACGTATTGCCACATTGTTTGGGGAACATCAACATTTACCCAACTTTGAAAAACTGTTTACGTTACAAAAGAAAATATTGAGATATATATGTAACGTGCCACGCGACTTTCACACCGCTGATTTATTTAAGAACTTTCAAATAATCACTATTCACAAGTTCTATCAGTATCGGCTTTCTACTAGTTATAAAAGTGAAAAAACAAGAGGTACATGTCTTTAGGAAAACTTTGCGTCGCTGAGGAAAACTTCTCCTCCATATCCTACCCGTAACCCAGAGAAATGGAAGATGGTCACGCAGCGAACAAATTATGGCTCTCAAATGATAAGTTCCATACACCTGAGCAGCAATAACATTGATCTAGAAAGTCTAACCTTTAGAGACTTGCGCTTATTATATGCTTGCACGTGATAGTTTTTTCTCTTAACATTTGCAAAAGGTGATTTTAGTTTTGTGCACTAATTTGTTACATCGTTGCATCTAGCACGCTTTTATGTTGCTTTTTGTTTGTCTTCCCGCACGCTTCCTGTTGTCCATTGTAGGGGCCCAGGGACTCGTCAAGCTGCTTACTGCAGCTTTTTTTCTTGGGCCCCACCATCATAAAGGATGGGAATAATATATATATATATATATATATATATATATATATATATATATATATATATATATATATATATATATATATATCAGTGTGTAGAACCGAAAAAAATACGGGTTCGGTTACGGTTCAGGTTCAGGTAAATTTACTGTGTTCCGGTTCGATTAATTCGATCCGCGAACCGGTTCGGAAATTATAAATGACAAATTGCAACATCAAAATAAATTACAAATAAAACATCTGAAATCAGCACATACGAAACGGGATACATCGTAGTGTAAGGCTCAGGGATTTCTACCAGGAATGGTTTCTTTATGTGCACTCAAAGGTTACCTCACCGACGTTTACGCATTCGGACTTCATCTAATTGGGTCCGACGCACTAGCTGTAAAATCCGCGACCTCCTTACAAACCCACTTACAAGTAGAACTCGCTAACTATCCCGCCACCTCGGCGTGTAAGCAATTGAAGGAACAGTGGGGAGAAAATACAGCTTTCTTTATTTGAACTAGCCTTCGGTAACTCAAATTAGACCCTTAAAGAAGTTTTCATTAAACAAGATACGGAATATGAAAAACACTTCACCGAACGCAACGCCAGAAGGACGTAATAGGATAAATATTAAAATAGAAGAGTTCGCTGTCTCACAAATATGTTAGTTTTAAGTGCCTATACGAAACCGGATGCATTATTATCAAACTCCACAGCCTTTTCTTTTCTCATTCCGATGGAAGCAAGCTTCAAGAACTCGCGCGTTCTAGAAACGTGTTATGAAATGAGCACACAGCAGCATTTAGGATTTACGAGATTGTAGGAAAATGAAATCCCGTGACGCGATTTTTTTTTTTTTTTTTTTTTTTTTTGCACAGCCTTCCAATTTTTTTCCGTGCAAGCCGCGACCAGCGCAATAGTGGTTCCTATGTCAAGATTCATGGATGCAGCGTTTGTCAAGATTCATGGATGCGGCGTTTATATTCCTAAGACTGAGTGGAGAAGAAAAATATGTAAGCGAGGTGTGTGTCAGTTGACGGCACTTAAAAAACAAATGGCATTGATAGCACATTCATTGTCAACAGCGCGTGGCCGAACCGTTTTGACATGAGCCGGTAACCGTTATTTTTTTTCCGGTTCAGTTCCGGTTCGGGTTCATCGCGATAACAATATAACGGTTCGGGTTCGGGTTCAGTTCCGGAAAAAATACCGGTTCGGTTCCGGTTTTCGGTTCGGTTCGGTTCCGGTTCGACACCCTGATATATATATATATATATATAGCAACTTTGGACACCCCCGCAACGACCGGATGAGAGTGTTGGGAGGCTGTTAGTCTGTTGTAATGTTCTTCACTTTACACGAGCTTAGTGGCACTGGTGGGACCCAACTATATTTGCACGAACGCCGCTGACCAAAAAAATCCTTTGTTGCGGTGTCATTTCAAGGACAAAAGCGAGCGTTTTCTTTCAATTTCTCATTCGCAAAACCTGATGAGGTAGCTGGGGGGTCGCCTCCAGTGACGATATTTGAAGGCGGCTCATAGATTGAACCCGAGCATTGCGTCAGCACTCGATTTGGGATCGTGATAATTGATAGCTCGACAAGACCGCCCCCAATCGCCGCAATGACAAAAATGCCGAACCTTAACAACGTGTGGAACTCAGCTGGTGACCTGTGCTTTGCAAACCCCAGCGCGTGGCTATGAAAAACATGCTCCAGATTATGTGGCCGCTTGACCTGGCTGCTAGTTGGGGGGAGGGGGGGGGGAGGAGGAGGAGGAGGGGGGTGAAGCTATTTTTTTTTCTGCAGCTATTATTGTTTGTGCGGGGAGAAAAACTAAAGCATGTTTCATAAGTTATAAACGTGACGGATTCATTCTAAGCGATATTTGAGCAATGTACAAACACTACTAGGCCCAAGCTTATGTAAAAACAGAATCCAAGTCACGCAAAACTCTGTCGGTTTATCGAAAAAGACAATTACAGTTTCAAGGGTTCACCACGGACACTTCAGGTGCCTTTGATATCGAAAAATATCTGGCAAAGAACGCCATGAATGTTGACACACCTTTCTCGGAAAATTGGCACGCACTCTTGCCAGGAGTTCTCCATGGCTGCGCATCTCACGCATTCAAAGGCACGGCGCTGGACCTCTGCAAAACCTTCTCTGCACGGACAAACGGGTCAGGAAAGCTCTAAACCTAATGGCGCGGAGGGTTGTAGAGTGGCGGCAAGTGGATGGACACTTGGCGCTACTTTACAACGACGCCCCGCAAAGCTCTGCGAGGAAACCTGTCTCTTTCAAAGAGATAGGCGGCCGAAACGAACAATGCGAACAATGCGCGACGTGGGAGTGCACCGAGCGTCTCCTGCAGAGAGCCCGCGCCGTGTGCCAGCCGGGTAACGCGCAGCATCCATCCGGGATCGATGCGGAAGCGTTTCTCCGGAGGTCCGGCCGGCGCTGAGAGCCCCGGTGTGGCAGCCCGGTGTCCCGGTGTTGCAGCCCGGCGGCTATTTTGAGGGCGGTCCCAAGCCGAGGCCCGCTTGGCTGGGGCCCAGCTGCAGCTTGGGGGCGCCCAGGCGGCCCGATTTGGGCAGCGTCGCCCAGCGCAGGCAGGCTGCACAGCAAGAGGATGTCGTCGAGGAGCCCGTCGCCACGGGCGGCCCGGCGGCCCGCGTTCCTCAGCCAGCCGTCGGTCATCAGCTGGCAATCGGACCCGTCCCGGCCGCCCCAATACCTCATCCTCAATCCTATGCACATTGTCAACCTGACGGCGGACAAGACCAAGAGTTGTGCAGTGCGCGTGGCCCAGAGCATCAAAGCCTTCAGTCAGCGCTGGTTCTCGCACATCCTGCTGCTCCTGGTCCTCCTCGCCTACGCAGCCATGGGTGCCGCGCTGTTCCAGCTCATCGAAGGCCCCTTCGAGGACAAGCAGAAGCAGACGATCGTGAACGCGCGCCAGTACATCATCGAGGATTTGGTGCTCGCCCAGCGCACCCTCTCCGTGGCCGGATTCCGGAGGCACGCGCTGCGTCGGCTGCGGGAGTTCGAGACGCAAGTGCGCGTGCTGGAGGATGAGGCTCGCGTGCTGAGTCACTCGGAGAAAAAGATATGGTCCTTCTGGGGCGCGCTCTTCTACTGCGGCACCGTGTTCACCACCATCGGTGAGTGGACGCCTCGGTGAGTCGCCGCGGCTGACGGCGCCTCCATCCCGACAGGCTACGGCAACATCGCGCCCAGCACGGTGACTGGCATGGCAGCCACCGTGCTGTACGCCTTCGTGGGCATCCCCTTGCTGCTCATGGTGCTCGCCGACCTGGGCAAGCTCTTCACCAGGGCCATCAAGTGGGTCTTTCTGTCCGTGCGCCAGCTGTTCCGCACGGGTCGTTGCGGCAAGCACAGGTCCAAAGCACCACCCCCGCAGGTCAGACCCTCGCTCTTTGGGTCGCGTCCGCGTGCTGAGCGTCTTTCTTTTTGCAGCTGCAGTACGTGGCGTTCGTGTGGCGCAAAGTGAACGACACCATGGCATACGTGCCGTACCCGGCCTACCTCAAGGCCGAGCCCACCACCCCGACCTCGGAGGAGCCCGGCGAAGAGACCAGCAAGGCGACCAGCGAAGAGGAGCTCGTCATCGACGATGAGTTCAACCTGCCAGTATCCTTGGCCCTGCTCTTGCTCTCCATCTACATGACGGTGGGTGCCTGCGTGTTCACCATTTGGGAGTCATGGACCTTCTTTGAGGCTTTCTACTTCGTCTTCATTTCGATGAGCACCATCGGGTTTGGCGACTTTGTGCCAGACCATCCCATGTTCATGATGGCCACCTTCATCTACCTTCTCTTTGGCCTGGCGCTTACCTCGATGTGCATCAATGTGGTTCAGGAAAAGTTGTCCGCCATCTTCGACAGGGCAAAGATGCAGCTCGGCACCACCATCGGCTTTGACGCCATGATGATTGACCAGGAACGAAAGGAGCCGCTGGAAGGCGATGTCAAAGAGGCCGTCGCCAAGGATGCTATAGCCAAAGGGGCCATCATCAAGGAGCTGACCTCAAAAGACGCTGTTGCTAAGGACGCTTCCGCTAAAGATGCCGCCGCTCAAAACGCCGCTAAGAAGGATGCTGCAACCGTAAAAGGGAAAAACAAGGAACAGACCTGACCAGGACGAGTGTTTCTGGTTTGGAATAAAGTGTTCGCGTAAGTAAACGGAATGCGCCGCCATTTGTATGCAGAATTGTGCTGTCTTCAAATGACGTGCGTCGGCAGTGTTTGCCCCTCGAAGTGGAAGAAATATTGTTCAAACTTTGAAGCGAGTGCGTTAGGAGGGATGGCCTACGACTTGAATGGGAAGGGTCAAACAGACTATAAGAGCGGTCGAACAACTATCTTGCGGGGCTGTGAGGCGGCCAGTAAGCTTCACCGACGCGTATGTGCATAGCACGATTGCCTTCCTGTCGCTTTTCAACGTGACATTTATGACGAACCGGGGTATGTCCGCACGAAACAAAATGAGCAAGGACCCCATTCATACGTTAGCCTTGCCTTTCTTTGACTTCCAATAAGATCTTGACTTGTTTTATTGTAAGCACAACCAGCCTTGGGCAACAGTGCGCTGTATATGCTCACGCCGCGTTTTAAAACCAACACGGATATTGAAATACTTGTGATATGACGAAATTCCAAGAGGCCCGCCCTCCGCTCAAGCGCAACCCATGTTGCCCAACCTGGGAGTACTTTTTTTTCAGCGCACGAAACAGGTCACATATAAACAGTTCTCTCGTCACGTGTGCCTTGTTAATACGGCTCATGGACAACGTTTCGGGAAACAAGCATTACCTCGAAACGTGGGAGCTCCAGCATTGATGCACGGACAACTTAAGCAGTGAATTCTCCGTTCTTGCTACTATTCTGGGCACGACTTTTCTCGCGGCCTGTCCTCTCGGGCTCCGTTTTCATCAGCTTCTTGCAGTTCGCGGCATCGCTTCCCCGTGGGAACCGGTGCCGCTCTTATCAGGTGTCTGAGGAAAGGTGTTTCGGATGACGGAGCGTTCGCAGTCACCCATCCCTTGAGAACGTTGAAATGCAATATTTTATGTGTACCGGCCTCTGGCCGGGAAATACATGTTTAGTTTTCTCTTTCAATACTCTGCTATACTAGTAGAGTTCTTTTTTTTTTTTTTTTTAATATCGCGGTCACTTCGAAGCTCGAAGCAACCAGGAGAAGTTATCCGCAATGCGACTTTGTACAGACGGCCTCACCGGCTCTTAATTAATTCGCGACAGGTTTCTGCCGAGATTCGCCTCGTCGTTTTCCGCGCCATGAGTCTGCTTTTCAGACACGAAAACATTGAGACTGTTCGACATACTGCCCAAACATGGTGGTGCAATTATGCCTGTGTCCATATAAAGTGCATCTACACTTCCACGGCTATGGCCTTCTCTTTTTGCCGTTTTGTATTACTTGGTCTTCTGTGTCGTGTTAATTAAGGCATTAGGATACATTACTTAGGAAATGTAATAATTTAGTTCTCGTTACAGGTATATCTTCATGCCAGGGTAATCAAAGGAAACTGGAATTACAACTGGCACCAGAATTATGTATTCCTTTTAGAAAAAAAAAAAGCGCTCACTTTACGCTTCTTTGAGAGCTATCGGACTTCAGTGGCGTTGATATGACAACATTTTTGCGAACGTGTAACGTCATTCCTATGGTTTTATAGATACGTTTGAAAAGACTGGTCAATATTTTTAATTCATTTGATATTTTATATGAGATTGCCTGGTGCTTAGTATAAAGGAATTCACAATTATTTTAGCCTTCCCCCACCAAACAAAATTATAAATAAATAAATATATATATATATATATATATATATATAAGTAGTCGAGGGAAGGGACCTTTGTGTCTCGTTATACCAAAGGGCGTTGTTCTAACATTCGGAGCTGCGCTACACGAGTTTTTGTGATCGCGTGCACGGGCACAATGGCGATTTCACTGTAGACTGCAAACCAGAGCGAAAGCGAACATCGATTTTCGTCAAACTCGGCAAATGTAAAACAGAGGCCTCTAAAATCTTTCAGCAGGCTTGTGTAAAAACAAAAAACAAAAAAAAAGCAGTGAATTTTACGAAGTGTTTTAAATGCCACTGGCGCTTCAGGAACGATAAAACGTCGCTGGAAGACGAAGAGCGGTAGGGCGACCTCATTCGACCTCTCCTTGACTTTAGTGACGTTCTGCCATTCTTGAGGTACGTGCGCCACTTAAAGCACCTCGCACACCTCACTGTTTTTTGACATAAGTCTACTAAATCGTTTCTGTGGATTCTGTTTTAGATTTGACGAGTTTGACGTAAAATTGATGTTTGCTCTCTCTTTGGTTGGCAGTCTATGGAGAGGTGGCCATGATACTCGTGCATGTGGTCAAACAAACTCGTGTAGCGCAGCTCCAAATGTTCACAGAGCGACACCATTTGGTATAACGACACATTTACGGGCACCGCCGGTGTGGTCATAATATCGGTGATAACATTAGAATAAGCCTAAGAATGCTTTGAACCAATGTATGGGTGCAGGTAAGTGGTAAAATTAGAAATAATTTTAGGGGCGAGGCTCCTTAGGGCCTAGCCTTGTCCGGCGTCCGTGCTCACATCGATTACCATCCCATCTGTCTTCTTAAAAAAAGAAAATAATGTTTGCGCAGTCGACAGGATTCGAACCTGTGTGGGGAGACCCCAATGGATTTCTAGTCCATCGACTCGGCCACGACTGCGGGACGAGATCACAGAACCTTGCGGTGTCCCGCCTAATAACGTGGACGTGCGCGTCGTTGACTGACTATAAGACGGCATTCAAAATGTAACTCCCACTCTGACACGCTATCGAGATTGCTATCCGAGGATATTCGTTTTCCGTGTTCGGAGATGGGCTTGTTCTTTGGTGCCGAGAAGACGTTCCCCCGTTATGCGGCCGCGGGCACCCACCCGCTGGCACAGATCGGTGTTGTTGAATAAAAAAATCCTTCACCAGCGGAAGGACATCGTATATCTGACGAACATATGTTGCTGCTGTGTTTTCCGAAATACATGTACTCGTACAGAACTTTTCATACTTTCTTTCTCTTCCATTTCGGAGCGCAAAAAGAGGACAGCCTGCCTTTAGGCATGATTCGACGCCGCGGAATCAATTCCCCAGCGTCATCAGTTCCGTAATCTCACAGTGTCTCTTCAAGATTGTTTTTCAATTGTTTTTACCTCTTTACATAGTTTTACAGTGGCTAGGTGTATCAGCTAGAATGCGCAAACGGCGACCAGGCGGTACAAACCACGCTGTCGCACGACTACCGTGCGTACTTTGGGGAGGGTATCTTTACTCGTTGCCTGCTAGACCGCCTGGTCTGTACTGACTGCCTGGTCACCGTTTACGCATTCCAGCTCATTTCGGTAGCCACTGTACATACATGTGCCACCTCCTTCGTGCAAAATTAATACATGTTTTTCTCGAAGGTCTGTCGATGCCCATTACTTAATAATGTATAATACTAGCAGGAAACGTCTCAGCACTACATAAAACTTATTCATAAAAAAAAAAAAACTATTTACAACGTTTGTATATATACAGATTTAATGTACGTACATGTCGCTAAATCAGCATCTAAACGCATTAAGACGTTGTGAAGGAACTCGTCCAAGTTGAAGGGAACTGTTGCACAAGCATTCCTCCAGTTCCTTAATGCTGTTGTCTTTCTCGGACTGTTTTTTGAGTCGTTTGCGAGTCCGGCAGTTGCTGGAAAGTTACAATAGCGATGCTCGGCTTCTCGCCTCATTTTTCTTGAGATCTACATGGCGAAGATGCATGGGTGCGCTTTCCCAAGCACGTGGTTTGTCTTCCTGCAATGAAAAATTGAATTTATTTATTTATTTTTTTTTTTTTTTTGTCTCCGCAGCGATGGTTTAGGTAGGGCGCCATCTTTGTCCCTCTGCGTCTGAACTACCTCCAGGGAAGCCTAGTTCATTGCTGGCGAGTGTGGCGTTCAATTCCATCAGCCCCGAACTACTTCACGAATTGGAAACATCTACTTAATCCCCAGGCCTTTTTATGACCCTCCTTCTCTTCTCTTCCTTTACTTCACGCATCAACTGCATAGACTCGAAAGGGATAGTGATGAAGCCAGGGAACAACGTCGGTCGAAAGCGCGCAAAAGGATTGTGGGACGGCTGTAGTGAGGACGGCGCTTTTGGCACGCAGGGACGAGATGGGTTCATTGGTTGCTGGGTTTTCGAGACGCGGGGCTAATGACATGGGGCGTTTGCGACGGGTGTTTTACGCCCCCCTGAATCACCCTGAACAACTGTTCCGACCACAGGGATTAAAAATATGGGCTAATGTCTATGAAAAAAGAAATCATGATACGAATATTATGTACTTTTTTAAATAATAAATAGATAGGTTTATATTATTTGAATTAAAATAATTTGGTTTAAGAGGGCGCGCGAACCTCTCTTTTTTCGCCCGTTTCAGACCGCAGATGACGCGCGGATTGTTACGTAGTTGACGCGAGATCCTTAGATGGCGGCAGTATCGGGGTGTGAAAGGCCGCAGGCCCGCGTCATCTGAGACGCTAAATAGATCCCCAGCGTGTCGTCGTGCGGATCCTCTCGCGCAAGTGTCTCGATGGCGCGTGCCTCGATGGCGCTCGGCATGTCATCAGCTGTGATTACTGAGGGACGTTGGTGATTCGCTCGGTGGCCGGCACCGGCCGCTGTACTGTGCGGTTGCGTAGGGGGTGGAGCTTGTATAAACTCGGAGGTAGGATGCGTCTCTGTCTGTGTTAGTGTAAAGCCATCTTTTCCTTGTATCTAGTGCCACCTAGCAGATACCAAGATTATTGAGCAGTAAAATGTCACCACTCAAGACTGTCACGTGTGTATTAGGACGTGCACTATTGAAAAAACCAGCACAGGCGGGTCCTATCCCAGGCGGGTCCCATCCCAGCTTCATGCTGGGTTATTGCTACAGTATGTCCAACTTGCCGTGATAGTCCCAGTACAAGCTGGTCCCAGCATCCCAGCTTCATGCTGGGTTATTGCTCCAGCATGCCCAGCTTGCTAACACATCCTCTGCGCTGACACAGTACTAACTGACGCACAGACAGTGGTTCTCGGTGCAAAACAAACATTAAAACTTGATTGCTTATCTCTCAACACGAAAAATACTAGACACACGCCAAAAACAGGCAATAAAAGGCAATACAGAGGCGAGGAAATCCGTGCGGCTTGGATGGGATTGGCGATACTCCTCGGCACCGTCATTCACGAGCACACACGTGTTCGAAGACAAGAAACGACTTCTTCCCGCGCTCAACGAACTGCCGCTCGCTGTCTCCTCAAATCTCGCTTCGCTTGCACCGCCGTTCAACTTTCAAGTAGTCTCCAAACAACGCGCATACAGCCCTCCTTCGAGTCTCGAATTCTCCGTTCCTACCACTCTCTCTCTCTCTCTTTTCTCGAACACAAAGGAAATTCGCAGCGCGCCTGAAGCGCCCGGTCGTCTACCAAAAACGAGAGGACAAAGAACAAAACGTGGCCTCGTCCTAGCCCAAGCCGACTCGGCGCGCGCGTTCCCAGCAATGCCAGTTCGACCAGCTCTAGCCAACATTGGCGTGCGACATCCCAGCAAGACCAGCTTGACCAGCTCGGGCCAGCTTCAAGACCAGCTTGATAAGCTTACACCAGCTTCAGTACTAGCTCGAACCAGCTCAAGTACCAGATTGCCCAGCTGCAGTGCCAGCCCGAACCAGCTTGACCAGCTCGAACCAGCATGATTACTACCTAGACCAGCCCTAACCAGCTTAAAAACCAACTTAATTTTCTTTCTTTTTTTTTTTTTTTTTTTTTTTTCAATAGGGTATACTCGAAGGCTTTGCTGTTTGGCGATTGACCGCGCCCGATCTGTGTGTGGACGGTTGTAAAGAGTGCTGGTTTGGGTTTGGGCTTTGCCGCTTTGGAGTTGCAGGATAACGATCGCATGATATTTCCGAAAAGTAAAATAAAAAGGTTGGTCCCCTTTTTACGACGTTCCTTTCTATAGTTTGGATTGGTATCTGGACGTACATTAGAGCCTCTTCTGAATCATAATTTGCGGCGAGCGATTCAGAGTCAGTTTGGCATTTTATTTTGGTCAGCAGTACTACACGATGAATGAAAACATCCGGCGAAGACCTAAGTATGTGTTGCTCTCCAAAATGTGTCTAAGGGCTGCAGTAAAAATTTAATTGGAAATTGTTTTGGAGCGTTAGACTCACCTTTTTAAATCTGATAATTTTTGCAATATGTTAAGTGTTTCAACACAGAACATGGTCGACTTTATTGATAACCTGTGGGCTGACACTATGGATTGTGTGGCCTTTATATAACTTTGCTTCGTGTATGTGGGTATGTGAATAAATATATGTTGTCTCTTTCCCGTGATGCAAGAATTGCTGGGGTCGAAAGACACGTTATGGCCACGTTGTGTGTGGCGGCGTTTTGCACGCTGACTCCCTATTGCATTCGCTGTGCACTGCATGTGTTCAGATGGAGCGTTTGAAATCGCATTTCTGGTCGATAAGATACATCCACTTTGCTACAGTGTTAATTATACTTTTTTTCTGATTTCAACCAGTTCGTCCTTGATCTCAGCCTACGTTCAAATTCGAAAGTGCAGTCGGCCTTGGTGCCGTAACAGCAATAATGCGAAAAAAAAAATAAAAAATATGTACGAGGAAAGTATGCGGAGGGCAAGTTCGTCTGCTTTTCGCGCAGGGGGTAGCGGTGACGTCAGAACGCCGAGCCCATGATTGGCTGATTTCGACCCCCTATTTGAGCGTCGTCTGCTCCTTTGCAACGTCGTCTGCGTCTGTCTTACCTTTCCTGCGACTTTCAGAAGTGCAGGTCTTTACGAGCGAGCTCGACTTCGCCTTTCAGAGAGGGCAGACGAAATAACTCAAGCGGTACGTTGTTTTTGTCTACCTTCCCTGCGTCTGTCGGAGATTTGTGTTTGTCCTTTGTCCCTCTTGTTCCCCTTCTCGAGGGATTATTTTCGTCATTCTTGCCCAGCTCGCTTGCACCTTAGCATTTTATTGCGTTATAACAATAATTACTTCTTGGTGTCAACGAGTCTAGGATATAACTTCCGCGATACGTTCGACGCCACTCGGGTAGCTCGATCGATCTTGCTCGGATTCTCTTCCACAGATTAGCACAGGTTTTCAATCTTTTGCCGCTTGGGTTTAAGCCACACACACATACCATAATACGCTAACTGACAACAGCCTTCTAGTCGAGCGAGAAAGTTGTGACAACAAGCAGCGATCGAGCACTTTTGGGCTATGATGTGCTCAAAGTACCGATCGCACAGCCGCATTTGTTTATTTACAGTCACTACATCGGCTGTCATCTGTCTTTAGCTGATTATCTTTGAACAACTCATTAAACGCGAGGCACCATTCACGAAACTCGTGCAACTAAACGTTTTAACATAGCGATGAGCATGGTGTTTACTTCTTACTTGAGCGAGCGACTTGCCGCGGCATGCTGCTCTTGGGGCGTTGCAGCCACCACTGTGGAAGGTCCGTCTTGGACAGTCCATTTAGAGGCGCGTAAAGTGCGGTAGCCACCTCGTGGCTGCACTTTGCGGCCTCGCGAGGGCACTCACAGTGACTCTCTAAAATGTCACCTTTATCGGAGAGCGTGATCTTTCCCGCGTAGCTACAATTCTTAAACAACGCCTGGACATTCGCAACTAGAGTGAAATCCTTCACCTCAAAAGAAAGAACGTATCCTTCAAGGTATGTCCTTCCGCCTATCTCGAAGGCCGCGTTCTCGCCGGTGAAAAAGCGGTGAATCTCTGACAGACGTAGGAAAGGTAAAGCAGCCATCGCTTTCACTAGCAGACGTAAAGCAGACGACGTTAACTGCGCCAACCGCGCCAACCCGCCGACGCCGTTAAAGAGTGAGGAGTCTCGCCGCACACGAAAGGAGGGAAAACGTATTTGGGAGGGGACTTGCGGACACTAACCTCACTTTCGGTTCTTAGCTAACAAACTTCGGCGCCTCGGGACACCTCGCCGGTGAGTCCTTTGACTTATCTCCTTGATGCGGGTCTGCTAGTTGTTAGACAAAAACACCGTACCGCTCGAGTTATTTCGTCTGCCCTCTCTGAAAGGCGAAGTTGAGCTTGCTTGTAAAGACCTGCACTTCTGAAAGTCGCAGGAAAGGTGAGACAGACGCAGACGACGTTGCGAGCAGACGACGCTGCAAAGGAGCAGACGACGCTCAGATAGGGGGGCGCGATCAGCCAATCAGGGCTCGGCGTTCTGACGTCACCGCTACCCCCTGCGCAAGAAGCAGACGAACTTGCCCTCCACATAGGATACGAGGTGCCACGATGTTATGGAATTCACGCATGTACACCCGTGAGCGATATGAAGGTGAACAGCCCTCTTCTTGTTTTGGCGCTCCTGCAAGTTTTGGAACAAGCTCTGTTCCAGAAGAGGGCTAGAACGCAAAGTTTAGACCCCAAACCACGTACCATTTGAGACATTGAGAGTTAATATAGCTTTAGGGAGCCGTAAAACAGGCAAGAAACCAGGTAAGGTGTTTACCTTCATATTGCCGGCGGGTGTACGTAGGATGTCGCTGGACGTTTTGACAAGTGAAACGTCGTGACATGTTCATATAAGGATTAAAATACTTAATACATATTATAGACAAGGCTTCTAAATCTTTTGAGGAGCGTTTTCAGACCAAACGACACTGCCGCCAAACTGCAGACGCTCCCGCCTTGTTTGTGGCCTTTTCGACGAGCTCGGCGGTCCGACTAAAGTCGGATGGGAGAGAAAGTAGGAGTTGACGGCTTTGACGAGCATCGCGATGGTCTACCTCGAACTAGATACGGTAACCAAAGCCACATTTTTCTCGAACATGCCAGCCTTCCAAATACATCACGGCTGGAGAACTTCGGTGGGGTGCTAAATCCACAGACCCCCCCCCCCCCCCCCCACACACACACACGCACACATATACACACAAACACACTCTATTTATATAAAACATAATTTTCGGGACGCACCGCAACATCCTGAGTCATCACCCATCCCACTTTTTGGGTTTCTGCTTTGAGCTAACATTCAAAACCGAGAGTACAATCGTACTTGTCACCATAACAACCGTAATGCGCAGAAAGAAACAGGAACGAGGCAAGGATAAAATACGAGGTGCCACGATGTTATAAAAGTAACGAATATAAAAATGATATAATCGGATATTTTTGTGTTCCCGCAAGACAGCGAACGCTTCTGCTCCGTTGGGGATATGGACGGAAAGTCTCTAGATAAGAGCTTCCTACAAGTAGCAACGATCTTTGAAACACAAACTGCGTGACGGTGCAGGTTGTAGGAAGTGAATGGCGGCGCATGGCAGAGGACTGAACTGAACGACGCCATTTCGTTCCCGTAGAACGTGCTTAGTCATTTGTATTGGTGGTCGTTACTCGTGAAATATGGTATCGAGGGACTTTAATTGGACGAGCTCGGCGGTCCTACGAGGCCAGATAGGAGAGAAAGGTAGAATTTGGCGATGACTCATACGAGCCTCACGTTGGTCTAACTGGACACGGTAACCAAAATCGAAGGGTGCGACGCGAAAGCGAGCGGCACGTCACGGGAACGCGGGTAATGTGGCTTAGAAAACACTCTTGATCGCAAAGACAACAGACGGTCCTCTTTGTCGAAGCACAATGGCTTTTACCCTCTTTAGTACCCATTTTTCCGTCCGTACCTCATAGACGAAAAAAAAAAGAAAAAGAAAGAAGTAAGAAAAAGAAATCGGAGCTCATAACAAAACAACGCATTCACTGAGAGAGGCGAATCCAACTTTTTCTGATATACAGAATTGGACGTCTCTAGTTTGAACGAAAAAAATGACCACAAACGTCTGTTGAAAGAGTCAATTTTTATAGTAGAACGTGGAAACGTAGTAAATAAGCCCTCCCAGTGCTTCGAGTTTGAGTGGGAGTCGGCAGTACCCAGAAAAAAATTTCGGGGGGGGTTTCGGGGACAACGGCGGCCATTGTGAAAGTGTCTGTTGTCTTATTTTCGCCTATGAATCATGTGCATCGGTGGTATATAATGGAGAGTTGCAGCAAACCGGAGAACCGGTCCCGGTTTGGTACCCGGTAGCCGACCGGCGCCACTGCGCGTGCGCAGAGGTGGAGATTAAAATCGGCTGGCTGCAAGTGCACCGACCAGGGCCGTACCCAGACAAAATTTTTTTTTTTTTGGGGGGGGGGGGGGGGGTCAGAACCCCCTAACCCCCCCCCCCCCCCCCCCCCCCTGGTTACGGCCCTGAGTGGGACCGATTTCCTTGACCTCTAAATTGTGGATGGTCGGTGTCCGGAACGGACCCAACCAACCTGACCACTGGGACAATGGTTGTGTAGGGATTCCTTTTTTTGTTTCGTTTCCTTTGCGTGCGTGCGTGCGTGCGTGCGAGCGTGCGTGCGTGCGTGCGTGCGTGCGTGCGTGCGTGCGTGCGTGCGAGCGTGCGTGCGTGCGTGCGTGCGTGCGTGCGTGTGCGTGCGTGTGTGTGTGTGTGTGTGTGTGTGTGTGTGTGTGTGTGTGTGTGTGTGTGAGTGTGTGTGTGTGTGTGCGTGTGTGTGTGTGTGTGTGTGTGTGTGTTTTCTTGAGTTCACGTATTTTGTATGGTCACTGTTCGGGCCGTGGAACTATATATGTGTAGAATACGGCATCGCCGTGTTTCGTTCTCCAAGTTCCATTTGCTGTTCGAAGTTCGTACCCGGAAACAGATTCTCAGTTGCATTTTTGTTTTGTCCTTGAGAGAACGTCGTCTGCAGGTTTCCCCGTTTCCCCTTTTCCCTTGTGGAAGTCACAGGCGAGAGAAAGAGAAAAAGCCTGCCTGGGATCCACAAAAGAAGGTCTCGGTTCACAGCTTCCCTTCTCGCTAACCCTTCGGGTTATGTATGCGCCTCCATTTCTCTTCCCTCGTTGTTCCACATCTGATCTGTCACCAGTTGTGTGCTTGTGACAGGTTAGCGAAGGGGAAGTTTCAGTCAGGGAGGCCTCACTGACGGATCAAGGTGCTAGGCGCAGTCTTCGGAAGTCGCCAGCTAAAGTGGTTCTGTAGAGCGTCGTCACGGGACGTTCAACGAAAATACACTGGTGCTTAAAAAAATAAACACCGAAAAATAACCACCGATTTTTTCTCAAAAACAGCCCCCCCCCCCCCCCCAGAAAAACAAAAAAACAAAAACAAAAAAACATACCCTAATCATTACCCACGCCACCTTTTTGGGCAATATATGAATTTCCAGAAGAACGGCAAGTTACCCCCCTTCCCTAGAAATACCCCGACTACCGCGACCCGTTTTTCTCCGCGTCAGATCCCACGACCCCTACGGAGATCAGAGAGGACGTCCGTGAAAAATCGAAAGAAGGCAAAGAGCTGCACGTTTCATCCCCGATTTCCGCGACCCCAAGGCCGAAGGACGTACTCTTACAAAAACCAAAACAAGATACCCCCATGCTTTCGGCGTCAGAAACAGAAACATTTGTTACATGTTACAAAACCCAACCAGTTACAAACTCAAGTGACCACAGAGTAGTTGTCTTCCTCTCGCTAACTAACTACTTAACACAATAAATGTATAAGTTATATAAGACACTTATTTGTTCACGAAGCGTCATTTTGTGATAGAAATATACTCTGTTAAAAAAGTTCTGTAAAATACCAGAAATTGTCTGGCCAGCTGGCCTGCCAGAAAATTTCTGTAAAGCTCTGCTCTGTTTTTAATTTTTCTGTTATTAACCATACTTTTTCTGTTTCTCACTAACAAATAATTTATGTAAAATCACAAGTTCTGTAGAAGCAGTCACAGAAAATTCCTAGCACAGAAACTTTATGTAAAATCACAAGTTCTGTTAGATCAATCCCAGAAAAATCCCAGCACAGGAAATTTATGTAAAACAGCAAGTTTCGTTAAATCCGGCAGAGAAAAATACGAGGGAAGCTAATTTCTGCAAAATTACAAGTTTCGTGAAAGCGTTTACTGTGAAAGCCCAAGAACAGATATTCTTTGTTTTAGTTACATCATTTTACATTTTCTCTCGTTTACATTCGTGCTTTCACTTACTTGTTACAATTATTAGATGCATTCAAAGATGGAACCGGGCATAGGCAAACTATGACCTCACTGCTGATATATTGCCACGCGATATCGCTACTAGGCATAAAAGGTAGTGAAGCATGCATTATAGCAAAGGTAATGAGGAGTATACAATTGCTACTATTTACGCTTTCCTACCTAGATGCCTATGTACGCAAATGTCGCGTAGTAATATTAGCATTAACATATTCGAATCCCGGAGAAAAGCTCACCGGAGAAAAACTCACCGGAGGAAAGCTCACCGGAGATAAGCTCACCGGAGAAAAGCTCACCGCAAAACCGGCGGATGCGGAGAAAAGCTCACCGGCCATTGAGCGTATGCGGAGGAAAGCTCACCGATATTTTTTCTTCTTTTTATATGGAGGCTGTTGGATAATGCGTAACATATATCAATTTATAATCATTAAAATTCGTCAGCTTTGTAAAAAAGAAAATGTCCTTTTTGTAATATTTGTTAAGCTTATTGGGTATATTGCTCCCAAAATAATAATTGCGGGCGAGTGTTTTCTGTGGCTTACTCTCGAGGCAACGAAAGCCTAAATAAAAACTTTATGAACTTGAAGAACAGGAAAAAGTTAAAAAAATTTAATGATATCTGCCTAAAACCTAGAAAATCAAAGCTGTAACGCCGAAAATTCAAAAGTGTATGCGCAACAACGGGGTGCCTGAAATTCTCTTTGAAGCTTTTGTTAACCTTTGAAAACAGGATCAAACAGTGAATAAGATATCGAGGCTTTTTTCTTCCACGGACATGCACGCTTTCTAGCCGTTCGTGCTGGTGTTTTCACACGTTCCCTTTGTTTGATACTGAGTGCCCTTCTACGGTGAGCCACCCATGAACTTCGGAACTGCGCAATGGCCACCGTTGTTACTCGTAACCTCTAGAAGAAGTAGTCTTCTGTTATGCAGCGAATAGGGCGAATTGGTAAACGTTATACAGGATGAAAACCGCTCAAAAACGACGACGACGGTGTGAAGAAAACAAACATGACAAGCGAAGCTGTTCTCGGAACTAAAGTTTTGTTAGTGAAATAACAGCGTTGCCGACACTGATTACATCAACAAACGCCTTCTTATCTATTAGGCACTACACAATAATTGGAGCTGAGCCGGTTCACACACCGCTATTCATATTAGCTCGCAAAGAACAAACCTCTTTATCTGACAGAGCTAGCGACGGCGCGCTGTCAACTGTCAATAAATTGTTGCCTTTTTTATCGGTGTACGATGTTTTGATTTTATGCTTGCGGCTTCATTAATTTATAGAATGGGTGATTACTAATTTCTGAGGAATTGGTAAATATGCCCAATGAGCTTCAAGAATATTACAAAAAAGCGTACATATTTTCAATGAAGTGACGAATGCGAATTGTGTTAAATTGCCACTTTTGACGCAGAATCAAGCTAAGCTAAAAAAATATCGGTGAGCTTTTCACCGCATCCGCTCAAAGGCCGGTGAGCTTTTCTCCGCATCTGCCGGTTTTGCGGTGAGCTTTTCTCCGGTGAGGTTATCTCCGGTGAGCTTTTCTCCGGTGAACTTTTCTCCGGTGAGCTTTTCTCCGCCGCCCAACATATTCGCAGAAAGGTCATCTTTCGCCGACGCCTTGTTCCAGCGTCAAGTATAAAATCTGCCAAATGTAAGAATGATTTTAATAACTGTTCTTTACTGTGCCGGTTACTGCTAAAATGGCAACTAGGTGTCATGGAAGATGGTTGTGAGAGTTTAATTTCGCTTAGCAGTGGCAGTCTACCAAACAACGAGGGACAACTAACAGGGCGGAGGAGACACGGCGCAGCTTGCTTTTTAGTTTTCCCTGCTTTGAACGCTTCTCTCAGGCTGTGCTGTGTCCCGTCTCCGGTTTTTGTCCGTCCTAATTTCGCATTATACCTGCATCAACCACATAATCTCTGCGGAGGAATGCTTTGTTCTCACATGAATTACAATAAAATATTATAATTTTTATTAAAAAAAAAAAAACAGAAAGCAAACAGTCTAAGCAGCTAGAACGTCTGGGTGGCACATGTGTCTTCATGTTTTCGATGTTGAAAAGTTATAATCATGCGGTGTTCTTATCGGTGGTGCAATCTTGGGTGTCAAGCAATGCTCTGTTTTTCGTCCGTTGAGCCATCGTGCCTCTTCCTGGGTTCACTGTATAGCAGTAACCCTAAAGCAAGAAGAAAAAAAAAAGTCAAATTTGGGGGTTTTACGTGCCAAACCAACGACGGGTATCTGGCACACCCCAGCGGAGGACTGATTATTACTTTGGACCACCTGGGGTTCTTTTGACGTGCAACCGAAAGCTCGGTTTTACACGGCGCCTACTCCGCCATAAGCCTCCCAAAGAGACCTATCTCACCAGGAGTTTCGCGATGCCACTTCTGCCGCGGTGCATTTTGGTACCTGTAGTTCTCCCCAGTTCTCCGGCCGTATCAGCGCGCGTTGTATGCCCAGCGTTTGGGAGTTCGGGTTAGCACGAGACTTTTAATCGGGTGTCTCTTCACGGTTTTCAATGGGTGGCATCCCTGTCATGTGCCAGGCTGCTACAATAACAGCACCGGGCAAACATGAATAGGATTTTTTTTAATGTCTTTTCGAAACAAAGCAGCCTCCGACAAGACTGGCTAAGGATAGAAATAGCAAGAATAGAACGGAATGTAAGAGAGCGCTTTTATATTTATTTTGCGATTTCTTTCCCGATTTATATCTACCACATTGCACGTTAGCTAGATGGTCTGAGGTTGTTACAGGGCACGAGACACAGTAGGGCACGCCGAAGTGTTCTGTACGTTGGAATCTCCCTGAGCGCTAGCATGCACCAAACATCCCCCGCCAACGCGCAAACCGCAGGCCCCATCATCCGGAACCTAGCCTGGAAGTAATTTAGTAAGGTGCTTCCCTTTGAAATTCAACACGCTTGTAAAGGTGAGTCTTTTGATTGGTCCCAAATAAATATACCGGGTGTTTCAGCGAAGACTGTCATAAAATTCCTAAAATTAGCGTATTCCAAGTAAAACTATAGTTTTCTCGGGACTGCATTACTTATGGTGGCGGACGTCAGAAAATGCGCGACACTTACTAATTAGTTCGATAATTAATTATAAACGACTAATTAACTTTTAGATTAGTGGAAATAGGCATATGGGTCCGATTAGAAACTTGCTGAGCGACATCGAAAACCGTTACACGAGTAATTTTCAGAAAGACTTTGAGCGCGTGAGAAGCGTAGTCATGCGCTAAAGTTACTTCTCGTCGAGCAAGTACAAGGCTGGGGCTCGGATAAGAGATGAAAAAATCACGCGGGCGCCTTATCGTAACCGCTAGTCTCGTACCTGCACCATGAGTGGTAACTTCAGCGCACGACTATACGCTTCTCACGCGCTCAATCGTTCTGAGGATTACTGATTTAGTGGTTCTTGATGACGCTAAGCAAGTTTCGAATTGGAGCAATATGTGTATTTCCCCTAATTAAAAAGTTAATTGGTTGTTTCTAATTAATTAGCGAACTAATTAGTAAGTGTCGCGCATTTTCTGACGTCGGCCACCACGAGTACTGCGGTCCCAAGAAGATTATATTTTCTACCTCGAATACACTAATTTTAGGAATTTTTGTAAGACTTAGCTGCAACGCCCGGTATGTATTAGCCCCATGCCTGTAGAAAACAAAACCGCTTTCAATTTTTTTCTTCGTTTTTTCGCTCACAAAACATTTAGAGGTGGAGCAAGGTGAAAACCAAATTTTGTGTTTGCAGTATCTGTGAATAGTTTGGCTGGCTAACATAAATACAAAAAACGTGTCAAACTTGAGGTATTTATTGTCTGAATGGATGCAAACACCAGATTTCTAAGGTAGAGATAACTATTAATTTGGACATGCATTAGAGCAGAGATACAAATGCTAAACATTGGGCCTTTGACAATCTTGTACATATTGGGAGCATTATATCTCATGATGCGTCATAGCTACTGCTCACTAAATAATATCCCCGCCCTACACTGTAAAAAATAACCGTCAAATTTACGGCGCTATACGCTAATAAAAACTGCAAGAACTCCGTGAAGAGGAATTACCTGAAATGCGCCGTAAACGAGCAAAAAAGAGCGAGAGGGAAACGCAAAACTTCATGGAGCAAGAAAACAGAAAGAAAAGACGCACACCGCTAATTGGTCACCACGCTTGACCTTCGGAAGCTGGGGGAACCCAGAGAGCCTCCTCTCGCCCCTTCACCTCCTTTCTTTGTCCGCGCCAACGCAGAACGTAACTGCCTTAAAGGCCGCTGTACAAACGGGACGTTCTGCAGGGAAGAACCTTCTCTCCCGAAGCTGGAGACGGGGAGGGAAAGGGCCAGCATTGGGTGGAAAGGGCGTCTAGAGAATGGGATTAGCCTCGGGGCTAGCCATCCTCTCGAGAGGGAGTGGGGACGGAACAAAGCTGCCGTGGGTAGGGAGCCTTCATGTGCGCTTTGCTGGGGGTTCCGGCTACCAGGTGGAAGATAAGCTTGTCAAACGGCGACCTCGGATGCGAGGACGGGCACGTCAGAGAATTTGAAAATAGCTGCTTGATTAGCCGGAGGACCCAGTGCGGTCTACTGGCTCTAGAAGGTGACTCAGATGAAGAAACTCGTTTTGCTCCAAAACTCTAAAAGCATTCTGGAACGTGAACTCTTGACACAAATAAAAATAACACATGCATGAAAAACTACGAAGGCACCTAAGCTTTCTCCTATGATGTGAGAATGCGTGAGCATTACAAGCAGAGTTATGTTGGCGCAACTTGCAATAAAGAAAGAAAAAAAAAAGTTATGGCGCAACTAGGCGCAACGAATAGCGCGCTAGTTTCATGATCAAGAGGGCCTAGCTTCGAAACCGGGCAGGGGATGGTTTTTTTCTCGTGTTCTTTTTTTACTTCGCTTATTTTTTTTTGTTCGGTCACGTGACAATAAAAATCACATGAACAGAAATTTTTTTGGCCACGTCACCAGAGATTTTTTTTTCTTATTTCTCCTATTCTTCTGTCTTTTTTTTTTTTTTTCCCCTTTTTTTCGGTTTACGCTCCCCTTTTGCAACACTCTTTGCACCAATTTCGCGTTACTTTGGCGTCAGCCAAATAATTTTATTTATGGAAAGGAATTCTGCCGTACGTATCTTACGTTACTATAACCAATCCTGGCTTGCAATACGCATAGAGAATTTCGTCCGGCAACCAGTTTGGAAATGACGAGGCCAAATTTGTGTTATAATTTTTTTGAGGTATAAGCATAATTTCGGCCTCGTTATCCGTCGGTTTCTAAGATTGGCTCGTCAAGTATCTTTTCGGAAAGAGTAGACGACTGGCATTTTTAGAGTGCACGTGTGTCGACCAGAGTGAACATTGCTGAAGCGCCTCCAGTGTGATTTTGGCCGTAAATAACTGGAGGCCCCGGGCCAACCCACCCTATGTAGAAAAGTATCTACCTTTCTGCTAATTCTTCGCAGCGCACAACAGACAACACACCATCAAAACAGATACACACAAAGAAACCACACACAACACACCATCTGTTTTGATGGTGTGTTGTCTGTTGTGCGCTGCGAAGAATTAGCATGTTTAACCAACTCGCCCAAGCTGAAGTATCTACCTTTCTGGTTTCATAGAGAGCTATGAAAGGGACGAATCCCAGCCGAGTCAAACTACCGGCTTGCAAACGCAATCGTGTTGGCAATAGCTCTAAGGAGTTTGTATGACTCTCTCTGGCGGTGTGCAGAGGGTAAAGGTACGGAGGTAATATATGCTTTCGCCTAGTCACCTCGCAAACGGTTGGGTATTGGCTGCAGAGATCCATTTCGCTTTGTTTTATCACCGGGATTATAGCTTGATTTCTGTGTTCCTAATTTCACAGACAGAACGAAATCGCTTTTCTCGTGTGGCGTCACGGCGGTGAGACAGAAATCAATCAGTGTACAGGAATTCGACGCTTGTGCTCGTTCTATAGCGCTTCTAAAAACCGTGCGATCACGGCTGTGCAGCGTCAACAATGCATAAACTCCAGTTACTTGTACACGTATTGCATCGTGAGGGAACGACTATGACTGGGTAAACAGGAATAGGGAGAATGGGTGCGTGTGATTTGTTGAAGTTCGAATCAACAAATCAAGCTTCAACGAATGCGATAGTATTGCATTCACTCAACCAGCTATATGAGTTTTCAGACGGTATATACCTTCCAAGTATGCGATTCGTGTTCTGCCAGTGGTATTTCAGCTAAATTACAAGGCAAAATCCACGTTGAAAAAAAAAAAAAAAAGTTTACGGTGACTCGAGCCGCTTCCGCGCAGAATCATGTTTCACGTAAGCGTAATCTTGGGGTCGATGCACGACGAGGGGTCTTCAATAATAAAAATAGTTTGATTACGATTATTGGCAACGCTAAAAATTCGAAAGCCAGCAGTGAAGACAACGGTGTTCTTATAAATATTATATACATTTCATTTTACACTGTTTGAATACGCTGCCGTCGTTATGTTCTTGAATTATTGGCTAGCTTGTGGCGGACAGGGAAGCCTTGCAGGACCATATGATAGGACCTACACTAAACCTGCCGCGCTGCGAAAAATGTTAGTCCAGTGCATACAAGCTTGTTCAAGGCGGACGGAGCGTTGCGCATCCGGCAAAGCGCATTCAGTCGCTGCCCGCGGCGTTTTTCTTTTTTTCTTTTTTTTTTCCGAGCAGCGAAATAATTTTTGGTCAAGCAGCAGGCCCCCTCTTCGGCGGGTTAGGCCGGATTAACGGAGGCGTCTCCTAATCCATTCTCCGTGTTGTCCCCTCGGGGAAGGGCGGTAAACAGGGGGGGGGGGGGGGGGCGGTGAAGGAAGGAAAGGAGGGCAGGGGAGGAGGAAACGCAGAAAAAGTGGAAAGCGCGAACTGTACGGCGGCCTTTAACTGTAAAAAAAAAAAAAAAAAGGTCTAAGAGCAAACAGTAGAGCAACAATGCGACGAGCTAGAAGCGTCGACAAAAGAAAGCAACGTTGGTTGGGACAACGCGGGAAGAAGTGGAAGAAGCGAACGTTCGGTTCATTTTCCCGCCTTCCCGCCCGTCTCCGCGCCGTTTTGTCCTCGTTCGTTCGTGGAATTCCCGGATTTTTGTGCACCTGAAAATTTGGAGCGGAAGGCAACTGGATACTCGAGACAGGTATTTCATTATCAATCTGCTGCTTGCTTGGCAAGGATAGTGTAAAGGTGGCATAAATACAACACCCCAAAATATGTTTACTTGCAGAATTTGTAGTTTCTGTTCAAGCACGCTTGCTGGTTGCGCAATTCGATGAGCACGTCTTGAGCTCTCGAATTCTTCCGTGTGTGGACGAAGGATGCTGTCGCTGGTTTGCTACGTATGATGCTCTCAGGTGTCATATTTTGAGAAGACATAGGCATTTGAACGCCTAGGGTAAGTACGGTTTGCTTCGAAGAGTTTGGAAAGCTTTCAATGCACTTTGCCAGCATGCTTAGAGGAGTGCCACACAAGGGAGGCTTTGCTAAAGCATCTAAAAGGCCACATCACCGACGGTATTTTGGTTTCGTGTTCGTGCTCCAACTGTCAGAAGGTGTGAAATCATAGTTCACGACACATTTGAACTGGGCGCATTTACGAGCGACGGGTTTCTTGGGCGACAGCGCATCGCCGGGAGGCACTCACTTGATCGAATGACGTTTTAGCGAACGCCCACGTTTCATCGAACGACACTTTAGCGAATAGTCGGACGCCGCGAAGCGGAGTTTTCGGGTGGGTCAAGTGAGTTTATATTTTTGTAATGAGTTGCCGTAGACTGTCGCCGCGAAGCGGCGTAAAGCGCAGCGCGACGGATGGGTTAACGCGCGCCCCCGTTATTCGCTAAAACGACCATTCGCTCAAATGTCGCCGTTCGCTAAAATGTCATTCGCTCTTGTGATATGGACCCGCTGTTAACGTGATGCAATCCCCTGATGATAACTACGACGTGTTAATGTCTCTGTCTGCGGAAGAGAAAAGAACGGCCGTAAAATACGACCTTGTTTGTTTGTTTTTTTTTTGTTTTTTTTTGTGCCTGGAAGTTCAACGGAAAGCTTCTTATGCCGGTATCAACAGTTCAAAAAACCATTTATGAATTTCAACGTCAGCATTTCTTGTACAAACAATACCTGTTCGGCAAACTTGCTGAAAGCCTTCAAAACGTGCTTGGTTCAGTCGAGGTTCAGAACATCATTGAGTTCATAACATCATTATACAATGATGTTACGAACCTGAAATCTGCCACCTTTCTTCCAGAACACATGAAATCTGCATATTTGAGAAAGTACTTTCCTTGTGTGGAAACGGTGAGTTTGTACATATGACGTAGTTGTGGTCAAAAGGACCGGTTTGCTCCGTATGTCCCCGTTAAAGAGGCACTGAATTACCCCTAGAAAACAAATCTATGGGCCAGGTATTTACCGAGCCTCGCAGCGAGTCCCACTTACCCGGTGTTTTGGAGGAATTTTGTGATGGTGCCTGTCAGTAAGGCCAGTCTGTAACTGAGATGATTCAAGATGCACCACCGATCTCCCCATGCGTTCTAGTTCATGGTGAGCATTCGCTGATCACTTTCCGAACCCCAAGTAATCAATATTACCTATAATTTTACAATGATTTTGAACTACAATTATAGTTCTGCAATTTACTACAATTTATATCTGCCTTCACGCCCTTTGTTTTATCCTTTCTTTTCTAGGGGAAAGCATCTACTCAGCCAGCATGTACTCGATCTCAATTGATGGAATAACTGTGATGGACGAAATTCACATGTTCGACCACGCACTGGCTGTACTATTCAGCGCGTACTACGTTTTCAACACTGCGTACACAGAAGAGATTTGCATCACCTTGGAGTTTATTCAAAGGTATTGAGCTCATTTGTGCTTCTTGGCATCATTCGGTGTGTTTTTTTGTTTGTTCCTTTGTATACTTCATCTGATCTAACATGTTTCAGCAACGGCTCCAGACTGAGCTCCTTGTTTTAGAATGTTCATTGCTTGCATGAAAACTTGTGCAGCGAGAGTTCTTATCAATGCTAGAGGCATGCTATGATGAGATATTGTAGAATAAAAAGCAAGTCTGATTATTTTATTTCGTGTTCCCTGTCCTTCGCTTACTCAAATATATTTTGTAGTGTGCGAATACATGCTACCAAATGATATTTTAATGAGTGGTACTTTTCGTTTAAAAAATTCAAATATAATTTTTTCTTCATAGCATTGTCTCCGTTATAACTTAGGATGAGCTATATACTGTAAGAAATGACTGTACCTGCCTCACGACGCCACTGGCGACTAGTCTTCATTCAAAAAGACTTAATTGTTATTCAAAATAACGAGGCTTTTATTTCCACTTTTAATTTTTACAGAACAAAAATATAAATCCGTTCCAAGGGCTGCTGTTGCAGCTTTGGATCCAGTAGAGATATATATTCTGAACTTAAACATTTTCAATATCCCCAAGATGTAAAGGTCTTGTTAAAAGTGGCTCGATTGAACATTGTTGTTACATAATAATACCGGTGTGCATATTCCAAGATAGGCAAGTTGCTTAACATAAAGACAACTAATTTGAGAGTAATTTATTAGCGCAGAACGAGGAAAAAAAGCAATGATCTATTATACAGTTTTGAATGCGGTTCCCTATATAGCAACCTTAGTTACTATTGTAAAAGGTTATAATGTGTTGCTTTATAAACGACTATAGTTGAGAACTGGCAGATATTCCCTTTCGCTCTTTATTTGCATTTTACAAGTCAACAAAATATGTAATTCGGTGAATGGCTGTTCGGTCCTTAGCCTGGTATGAGTTTGGTAAAAAAAGTGTCTATGTGAATTTAGAAGTTCATATGGGGGAGTTTTATTAACTTGCAAGATTAAGTGCCAGGCTACTTAGGCATATTCAAAAGATCCGTGTTTCAAAAGCTTTAGTCACTGGCCAATTTAGGTATTTATTGTCTCATTATTTTTTAACGCGTATTATAAGCTGAGATTGTAAAAAAAAATACTTCGTATATCTGTTCTTACAGATGTCGTTGGGATCAACCCTGATCGACGAACCCGAATAAAAAACAAGGAAACATACATAAACAAAAAGGTTCTTGAGTTAATTGACATGTCGGAATATAAATGTAAATGCAAATAGATATAACATCTTTTTACTTTTCTTTGACAGCACGGTCACGAATAATAAATGCATCGGGTGCTGCAAGAGCAGCCGACCTCGCCGCAGACAAAATTTTCTGTGCATAACTGCTTATTTACTTTAGATATGCGCGATTAAAGTCAGTTGAACAGTGCAACACAACAGCCCCAAAATACTCGGCCGACCTTTTTTTTTTTTACGTTGTATGTTTTACTTTGTTCAAATGACTATAATGGCGTGGTCGAGTATCATAGTTTTCAACACTTTACGGTCGCATAAAAATGGACCGTAAAATTTACGGTCAAATACCAGGCAGCTGATGCTGCCAAAATTGTGCAGTAAAAATAACGGTGCACTGTAAATCTGGTTTAGGATAAATTTAAACGGGGACCGTAGAAACCTACGGTCGCCGTTTAAATTGCACCGTAAAAATAACGGCGCGCTGTAAATCTTTTTACCGTAAATTTGAAGGCCGACCGTAGATTTCTACGGTCCCCGTTTAAATTTATCGTAAACCAGATTTACAGTGCACCGTTATTTTTACTGTACAAGTTTGGCAGCATCAGCTGCCTGGTATTTGAACGTAAATTTTACGGTCCATTTTTTACAGTGTATATTTCGGCTAGTAACTGGTTTTATTTTTATTTGTTGCAGGATCAAGAAATTTTCACATTAAGTCCGAGAACTCATGAAAAGTGAAATTTGACAAACGTTTGAACACGAATAGAAAGGTCATGTTGAGTTTTCTTTATAATTTATTACTTCTCTTGATATTGCCTTCCTAGTGGCAAACCCTCATTTTCTCCTTTTTGTTGTATTTCCTGTAGAAGCGGTCAAATAATCACCCAGGCACCAGAATCGGCTAACTGGTAGTTTTTGCTGGTGGGCTTTTTGGCAATGATACATAAAAATGTCACCACTAAATATTATTTGCCCGTAGTTATACACGGGCTATCGACCGGCAGTATTTTAGTTCTATTCGTTATCACAAAACGTTTTATATAAATTTTGAAATTTGAGAAAAATAAAATTTGGCTATATTTTGAGTTTTGTCTGTTTGTGTGTGAGAGAGAGAGAGACATTTCCATTCAATACTACAATAAATATTGTTGATCGCATTCTCTTTATTTGGGTAATTTCGACTTCCCCTTTTCGATGTATTTTTTGCAGATGCGGTCGAACCCACACCCAGGCACTGGAATCGAGGTACAAGTAGTTTTCAGATTGGGTTCACAATCCCATCGTGGTCATGCATAATAATACCGTTTAGTAAACGCAAAAGGCAGATGGTCCTATTCCTGAATGTCGACTAATGTTCTTTTCTTTTTTTTTTTTTAACAAAGAATTTTATATTAATCTCAAATTTATCAAAGATTTTGTTGTGTTCGTCCGTTTTTTTATCGTTCCCCATCTCAGGGTTTACAAGATGTCGATTAAATTCAGTCATCCTTTAAGTTTTTTTTTTTTTAGTTTTTTCGCGAAAAGAACTTTTATCTTCCTCGTATTTTTTTTAATATTTACCTGTCACTTCAACTTCACTGTTCTATTAATTTAATCCACAATCCGCTTTTTAGTAAGTATTTTTGTAGAAGGTATCAAATAAATACTGAGGCACCGAAACCGGTGTGGCTCTGTGTAAAAGTGGTAATTTCCGCGTGTTAACTTCAATTCAAGGTGATGCATTATTAATTTAGCTCGCTCAATACCATTCGCGTGTAATTCTATACCTGGACTACTGGCTGCCATTTCTGTTTTATTTATTACTCCCAAAATGTTTCACAATAAAAGTTCAATTTTATCAAAAATAAATGCATTTCTTTGCACAGGCTCTACTAACCGCCCACACATCCATCAATTCATTGAATGGCCGTGTGGCTGGCAGCGATGATGTGTGCAACGGAATATTTTTGCTTGGGGGCATGTTCTTGACGTTTTTTTCTGACTCAGTTACGTGAAACGTATTTTTTAGTAAAAGCGTATTTGTAAAACTGTATGACAAATTCATATTTAGAACACTGTAGGGAAGTGCAGAAAAACAAACCGGCAAAAACTACAATGTTTCTCATCCAGTTACCTGAATACTTGTTAGACAAATTCTTCATAAAATAAAAAAAATCAAAAATTAAAATAACCGAACAGAAACCTATTTTGATTGGACATATATATAAAAGTTATGAGCTAAATAAAACATAAACGTGTTGTTCTACTAAATTGTACATTTAATATCAATTAAACGTGATATGAGATAATGAACAAAACTAAGAGATACCTATGAATAGTCCAGGTATAGGACTAAAGGCGAATAGTATTTCGCAATGAACATGTACAATACATCACTTTGAAGTGAAGCTGAAACCTAGGACAACACTTTCGCACGCACGCACGCGCGCACAGATTCGGGTGCCTCGATCAGTGTTCATTTAAAGGTTTCGGTACAAAAACAACAACAAAACGAATGTCGGTATAAACCCATAATCTCAAATGATGGGTAAATATTATAAAAATTATCAGAAGACAAATGTTCTTATTGAATGAAGGACCCTCAATTTTGTGTACGTATTATTTTTGATAAATATTCAAATTATTTTCACTCATTTTTTTTTATTAAGAAAATAACACTAGTCAACATCCCACCCATAGCACCATCTGTGTATATCACTTAGTAAACGATGCTTATTATGTATGATTTAGATGTGAAATATTTGAAACTTAAAACAGCGCAAAGGACGATGGACCAGACGAAGAAAGACCAAGCTGCGGAAATCACTCTTTTACCGATTCCAATGCCTGGGTATAGGTTCGACCGCTTCTACAGAACATGCAACAAAAAGGGGGAAAGGCAAATCATTACATTAGAAATGTAATACAATCAAACTAATGATAAAAATTGGAATTGAAAATATAATTTATTTGTATACAACATATTAAAATATGGCTAAATTTTATTTTTATAAAACTTTACATTTACATTTTCGTGATGATAAATACAAATCTAGTGCCATTCGATAGCCCGAGTAGAGAACTACAGACTAATAGTATGCAGGAAACGACATGTATAGTGAATTACGCTGAAGGAGAGCCAACAAGCCGAAACTACCAGCTCGCCGATTGGGGCGATCCCGGTCGTTTGACAGAGACGAATTCGCGCTACCACACGAAGAATACAGTAATGCAGCCACTATTTTCAAGATGACATAGCTGAATCAATAAACTGGTTCGCTAATAACTATATTGTTGTTCATTATAATAAGATTAAACTGATGTGCCTTCGAAATCCCCATAAACAGATTACATTTGATGTCCCTCTATTTCCTCGTGCTCGACATTATGGTGGGTGTAACTGCAGGAGATTGGAGAATGTTGAAGCAGCATGTCATCTTGGACTGCATTTTGACGAAAATGTTTTCTGGTGTGATCAAGTTGATTATACGAAAACTTCGTATTGTTTCAGCGTATGTCCATAGACTTAAAAGTGGTTGCGAAATCAACTTGATGCGCGAGGTATACCAATTGTTAAGAGCGTCTGTTATATAATGGAATTACTTGATATAGAACTTGACCTAAATATAAACAAAAATTTTATAAAATTATTTATAGATATATTAATAACATAGTATGGGTCAAAATATAGAACTTACGAAAATAACGAGAAAATGAATGCAGTCGGAATACTGTCATTTGAATATTTGTAAACTTGTTATTTTAAACAGTTGCTGTTTTTCCAAGTATTTAAGAGAAGTACCCACATGGTTGAAAAACCCCGAAACAGCGGGTAAACGACACAACACTAAAAAGTGTTGTGTCGTTTATCCGCAGTCTCGGGTTTTTTTCAACCATGTGCAATGTACACTAGCTCGTTTGCGCCCTTACATTTTGTTCAGAAGTACCCAGCAGACTAAGATATCTCCGACACACAAAAACCCATGCTATTCCAAAAAAAAAAAAAAATATATATATATATATATATACTAACAATGGAAAAAGGCAACGCCAGTATTATGTTCCCATTATATTTAATAATATGCATACAGATCGTGTTAACCCATCGCCCAAGAAGCAGAGAAAAAAAAAAGATTAAAGAGTGGTGTTTTTCCCAACAGATCTAACTAGAGGATCGATGAGTTGAACGTTGAAACTTTGTGTGAACATCTCTATTCCTATTCATTGCCGCTTGTTATTGTACTTATGGTGATCTTTGCCATTACATATAAAAATGTGCTTAACTGAATCATATCATTCAAAAGCTTCAACACGAGCTAAGTAAAGCGGGGGGAGTTATGTGCTGTGAGGAAGCTTTTAAAGTTGGTGGGCCGCAACTACGACGACAGCCAGAACAGTGAGCCACCACGCCCGTATTCCTGTAAATGAAGTCTGCTCCGCTTTGAAAAATGACAATGCAGCTTTACCCGTTTTATCTTAACAGCCCCCCCCCCCCCCCCCCCCCCCCTAATCTTTGCCTGAGCGTCCGTACCACCGAGCTCACCCTGCGTCATGGGGGGGAAATGCCGCTGACCCTTACCCGAAATAAAATCCTGGCTACGCCACTGCGCGGATTCTATGGTGCGCGCTCGCACCTTTACCGTTTTTTTTTTTTTTTTCAATCTATCTAAAAGTCCATCTGCTCCGAAATGACACCTAGCGGCTCCGACGTCACACTTCAGCTGTCGCACTATTTCACCTTACGCTTAAAGGGATACTTCAACGAAATCATTGAAATCTGAAATCTACCCGTCGTGTTCAGAAATAGGCTGAATACGATCCACAATATTCGCAAATGGCAATCGCACGTTTGTATTTTTGAGCCTGATGGTCGTATTTTTCGTCAGACTGGCAAGCGCTCGGAGAGCAGCCAGAGGAGAGCACGTCACATCCGGCACAATTGTGACGTAGTCTGTCTCGGGATGAGCAAAGCTGCGGCGAGGCTGACGTCGTCAGGATTCCCTAGCCGTTCCAGCCACCGAAGCGGTCGAAGCACGCCAGCGATCGGGCCGCCGCAATTAACCGCAAAGCTGCTTTGTGTGAATTTTGAGTGACGGGTTAATTTTCTCAGTCTGGGACATATAAGAGAGGGTCCCGTAGAGTGGGGTAGTGCCTCCTTCCCCTCTCCTACCCCGTGTCCCAAATGGCGGCCAGGCTTTTTAAATAGACCGCAAAAATCGGTTTCTTAAAGGGATTGTCCGGTCGAAACCGGAAGTACTTAAGTTCTAGCGCTCGTTACGTCGAGGGAGCCTTCATGTAGACAAACGGCATTTTTATTTTGATATATGATCTCCCGTTATTAATTAAACCTTTCATGAGCCTATGTGCGAAACTGCATCCCAAATTTCGCCAGTGTCAATGGCTGACATCTGTAGGTGCTGCGTGACGTCACAAAACGCAAAGGTTTGTCGGATGGTCGGGATAAGAAGTGTTGGTCGATGGATGTCTTGTATTTTGTTTCGAATTATATAGTCTCCTAGGTTGTACCATACTTAAATACGGTTCTTTTAATGCAGTTCCCAAGCATGTGCAAAAAAAGTCACGCCTTTTAGCAGGAAATTACTCGCAGACAGCCATAAGCTTCGAGCAAACGCATGCCGTTTCGAGCAAACACAACTGCGACGGCCACCGATCGAACTAGGGGCGCTTGAAAAGCAAAGGATGCAGATTTCGCCCCTGAACCGGCACCTAAGTACACGAAGCGGCATCTGGGTACACATGTCAGTGGATCCACTGGATTGGTGATGAGGCAGCGGGTCGTTCCCTCAGAGGCGATGTCCGCGGGTCGGAGACAAACAGCGAATCGTTCAAATGCATGTCGTCACTTGACTTGGGTGGGTTCGAGCCCCACCCCCGCCCCTTTCGATCTGGATGAGCATCGTACCGGCGTGCGGTCGTGTATCACTACTGCAGGTTAGCAGTCGTACTACTGGAGAAATTGCTCATCTACAGTGTAAACCAGTGTCGCCCCAACTGGTAGACCGACCTTACGCTGTATAAATCACTAAAACGTCCAATTTGACTTTGACTTGGACGAGCTTGGTGAATCTTAGTCACGCTCCATTTTTCCACGCGGGTCAAACAGAATCGGGCTGCACGCGTGCTAAATGCAACTTCTGGTATCGTTTCCAGATGGCCTAGCTGTTGGTTTCGGTTTCGCTGCATAATCAAATTGATTGATCCGATTTGGGCGAGGAGTTGATGGACGTACTTTAATATCGTTGGCCCATCATCACACCTCAGCTTACGAGCCTTCTGTCCGCTTAGAGCTTAGCTCGTAGCTCTTTTATGTGAGATGATTGCTGCATAAGCGGGATCTCGATCTTGACGGGAACCTAGTCCCTACGCACGGCGGCGATCCACTTCGTTCGACACTGCACGTCTCGCGGAAAAGTGTCGAACGTCATGTCTTGGCTCGTACGTGCTGCACGGTGGTTGTGACACCCAACCGCGCAACAAAAATCTCACCCAACTAAGAAAAACAAGTCGAGCACAACAACAAAAACGAAGCACGCTGAGGCAGACAAAAATGCTCGCTTTGTGTTTTGTGACGTCAGACCTTCAATGTTGCCAACGAAAGCAGCGTTTACGCTAGAATGCGATTGGAGCAGCAAAAATTCAATAGACCGATCTCACCAAGCGTTCGGGGCATGCGTGAAGCCGCCATAACTTTAGTTCTCAGAAGGCAGGCGACAGTGCCCGAAACAGCTGGTGCCTTCTCGTGCTCTGGACGCGCAGACCTCCAGCGAGGTTCCCGCACTGGCAGAAATACTAAAGTTCCCTCGATGCATTGCGGCAGCGGTGGCGTTGTCAAACTGGCTGGTGAGATCGGTCTATTACTCACGCAGAGGGACATATGAAATTCAGATATTGCACGTACGATCCGTCTCGACGCAATAACAATAATATTCAATTGTTTTCTCGATTACAAAATTTGACCGGACAATCCCTTTAAATGGGCCCTGCCATCATATTTAAGCGTCTACCTTTTTTTGCGGTTTCCATGTCCCTCAGGGTTCGGGCAAGCCAGCGGGCACGGAGAGAGTAACTAAATATCAGTGCGTCATATTTTAACCGAACGACGCAGAAACCTCCTCCACCTACGGGGGCGACCCGCGGTGCCGAAAGCGCGCGATATGTGACGTCTTAGGTCCTGGGCTTAGTACTGGTCAGAGCCGCTAAAAGCCTCTCTTTTTTTTTTTTTTGTCGAAATACAAAATATAAGCGGCGCGAACCGTTTCATTTATTTATATAAGTAGTTTTTGTTCAGTATTTTAGATCACAAAAGTAACAAATGCAGTTTATAAAGTACGCAAACAAGAATTATGACCCGTCGACATACCCGCCACCAAGCGGTGGAAAAGGCGGCGCACACTAGAAAGGTGTAGTGGGATCAGACCACTGATCTCAATGACAATTGCTGGATCGCGCTTGCCGCTCCCGCAAGTGAAGCCACCGGGCCTCACTCGCTTGGGATACGATTTGCCGTTTTTGCTAGCCTTTGCTGCGGTTTTCCAGCGTGCTGACGACACGTTTTCTACTCGTTCGTCGTCATTCGCCGAAGAAGTTTTTTGAAGACTCTGTGTATTGTTGAGACTCGCCGTTGTGAACACATGGAAAAGTTTACGAAAGTGCAGTGTCGCAGGAAAAAGGCACAACGCGTCGAAAGGAAGGGCTGGCGGCGTGTTCAAAGCATCCTTGGCACGCCGAAGTGCCGTGTCTCTGTGCCTTCGCGCGCTTGGATACCGACCAAGAACCGACGCCGTGTGAATGTGTTTAGCGAGTGCAATGTGCGCTAAGCTAGCCCTAAGCTAACAGTGTTGTGGAAGCTACGTGCTCCTTGGGCCAGCCACACGCTCGTCACCCAACGGGTACTTCGAACGGCTCGGTTGTAACGCCTTGACGCTATTGACACCACCACAACGCTGACAACGCTACCAACGGTAAAGCTCATAACCACGCCAGCCTTGCTACGCCACGAATGCGGGAAATCTTTTCTTTCTGTTTTTGTTTGCGTCGGATATCCCATGACGCATTGCGCTGTCCGTTCGCTTCTCTTGGAGCGCTTGCTCGAGTGCACCGTTTGGAACGAAAAATATAGCCAGTCGTTCAAAATACAAACGTGCGATTATCATTTGCGGTTATTATCAGTCGTGCTTGACTCATTTCCAAACGAAATATGAATATTTCAATTTTAGTTTCCGTACCCCTTTAACTCCTATAGAAACGCAGCGAAGCCACCGGTCTTTACTGGTTGGAAGACCGGCGGCTTCGCTGCGTTTCCATAGGTGTTAAGCCTTTTTCTTTTTTTCCCTTTTTCATCAGGTAAGTTTGCTCTTTGCGAATTTTATAGAAAAAAAAAAAATGCACCACCTGTGGCCAACGCTGTACAAAATCGGAACGCGATAGGTTAAGAAACCGATTTTTGCGGTCGATTGAAAGAGTGCTTAAAATCGAAAGAATAAAACACGGAGGACAAGCACGGGACAACCGCGTTCTTTCATTTATCAACGACGTTTATTTTGGGCAAGAAAATTGCATCCTGAACGAGATCCCAACTAAGATGGGGTGATAAGGGGGAAGGAAATATTGGGGGATGAAAAGGGGGAGGAAGAACCACGAGGCGCGGGCAGAACTAGTGATGGTGTAATTTTCTTTCTTTTCTTTTTTTTTTCTTTTTTTTTTTGTGCAGGGAGTTGCGATATCTTTCAAGTTCAACTCGCTCGCACCACCAGGCCGCTATTTGGGACACGCAGTATAGAGCTGTCGGGATGACGTCAGGTGCAACGTTACGCAGAGCTGTCGGGATGACGTCAAATGCAACGTTACGTTCTAGGCAGCGTTATTAGGTTAGCTCAGTTACGTAACTGCTCATAGACCAATGAGGATAGAAGGGTAGGAGAGGGCATGACGTCAGTCGCGTAGCCTCCACAAGCCATGCTCCCTTGACGCCTCGTCTCTTTCTCATTTTCCTCCTTACTCTCCTCACTTATCAGCGCAACGTGACTACATCACGTGACCGTAGCTAGCCTTCTAGTACACCCTACCTTCGTCTAGCCTTCGATCTGATAAAACCCACCGGACGGAGCGCACGCAAGCAAATACGATCTAGCTTCGCCAATACTAGAAACTCCTGCGAAAACCTATGGGAGCGGCGGCGAACGTGACAGTGGCGCCTCTAGCGGACTCGGAGTCTACGGAAGCAGACGACGCAACGTCCTCGAGCTTTGCGTGTCCCGTTTCTTCACCCCAACAGCTGAAACGATTCATTACGGTCAGTCCGCTTGCAAAGCGGAATCCACTGATCGCAACTGCAACGACAAACAAATAACAACGCGCGCATAAACAAAGATAGAGCAGTTTATTTAGAAGTCTCAAACGTCACTCAGGGGGATCACACGCGTTTGAAGCGCATCTGGGAAGCGGAAAAAAAGGCGTTTAGCTACTCGAACTACGTCGTAAGAGAGAGGTTACTGTTTATCCGTTACGAGCTGCGTTGTCACAATTTCTTACCCGAATAGGTGATAATTAAGACGTGCGAAAACAACATGTAATATTACCAGAGCAAGCGCACCAGCCTCTGCAGCATTACAAAAACGAAAAGTAACGAGAAAAATGACCGTGAAAACACTTTCCGAACTTTGCAGAAATGACGGGGACCTCGTCCCAGACGAAAATAAAAAGAAATGGGGTACAGTCGTGAACAATGGCGAATATGGAACAAAAAAACAGTCGATACAAAAATAGAAATCACTCTACAAAGACCTCCTTCAACGACGACGATCGCACGGGGCGTCGGTAGAAGCATTGAAAATTAGCAGGTGGTGCTCGCCGTTGGTGTTGAGTCCACAACAAACAAAGCGGAAGCAACACAACGAAGCTACTAACAAAAAAAGAGAGCTTCAAGGAGCTGTGCAACGATATTCAATTGGAATGTTTTTCTCTCTACCCGAGCTCACTGGCACACCTGGGACTCAAGGATACTCACACGCAACGCCACTGGCCAAGAAACGCCTTTGTTGCGGTGTAATTTCAAGGACAAAAGCGATCATTTTCATTCAATCTCTCCTTTGCAAAATTTGATGACGTAACTCGGGGATCGCAGTACACCCAAGTGACGATATTTGAATGCGGCTCATAGATTGGACCCAAGCATTGCGTGGGCACTCGACTTGGGCTCGTGACAATTGCTATCTCGAGAAGCATTCGGGTTGTAACCCGTGTCCAATCGCTGCAACGACGACAATAGCCGAACCATAACAATGTCTGGAACTCAGCGCGTGTCCTGCGCTTTGCCAACCCCAGCGCGTGGCTATGATCAACATTGGCGGCATATAATCGGCTCCAGATCACGTGGCCGCTTGTTCTGGCTGCGAGTTGAGGGGGTGAATGCTGCTCGTTGTTCTTAAATTTTTTTCTGGGACTTCTATTGCGTGGGGTGAAAAACGAACGCGTGTTTCATAGGTCATTAACGTTAGGGATCCGTTTTACGCGGTATTTGTACAAAGTACAAAAATTGTTGCATTGCTCCTTTCAATTATGTTTTTATAGCTGCTTGTTACACGTTTGTTTATTTGCTTTCGCGGCGTTGGTGGGAACTAAGAACAAAAAAGAGGAAAGGAATAAAGTGGTCCAGCTCACACTGCCCGATATATAAGAGTCGTCGCACGCTGCAAACTGCTTCGTGCTAGCAGTGTGTGACGTGTTTTTGCTTTCGCATTTCTTTTCAAAGTGACTTTGGCAAGATGTTTGTTTTCTCGCTTGGCGCAGCAGTTCAAAAGTATATTCCAGTATTTGTTGACGTACTTTTCTAGCCAATCCTTGCACACCGTGCCTTTGTTTTGAGTGTCGATCAGCGGCCTCAAGTGCGTTTTCAGCTTAACTCTTGTTTGGTGAAATATTCTTCTGTTGAGGCGTCCGTGGCGATTTTGAAGCCAGACTTAAATAACTGTTCCAGTTTAATTTGAAATAGCTTAATTACACACGTTTGTTCGGTCTTCGGGAAGCGGAAGAAGGATTTTCCACCACATCACAAAAACTTGTCTTTGCAATGGAGATAACAGCCACATGGCATGCCTGCCATCTCCAAGTATGCGCTGGTGTATGCCCGAAGGCGGCCGGTTGATCAACCAACGATGACCCATAGCAGACGTGACCGCGTACTCAAATAAAATTTGAATAGAAATGTATAACGAGCTTACACTTCTTAATATACTGATCCTAAGGTACTGATCCTTTTGTTAAATTTTGGGGGAGATTGTAGAGTTATCTTTGTGAATCGGCACGAAAGCCGTTTATAGCGCTACTTTGTGTATTGGAGGGTCTGGCGTTTGGACTGTTTAGAGGCTGCCCCTTTGTGTTGGTAGGGACTGATTGGAGGGTTTGGCGTTTGAACTGGTTAAAGTTTCCCCTTTGTGTTGGTGGTGGTTGATTGTGGGCTATATAAGGAGGAGGACTAAATAAACCTGGTAGCTGAGTTTGAGACGTCGTCCTGTCCCTTTCTATTGCTTCGACTTTTATGTTCATTTCCCCCATGGAAAACCAATGCGCTATGGAGAATTCGTCTGCTAGCGGAGACTCCGAGCTCGCCAGGAGCGCTGCGATCACTTTTCGTCCGCTATCCGCGGGAGTTGCCAGTATTGGCATGCATGGTATTTGGTTCCAGTGCGTGTGAAATGGTGTGAAACGACCTCGCTATTAATTTTTTATGGCTTCGCCAGCTTCACTACTCCAAGCAACTTGTGTTAAAAAAAAAAAAAAAACACTTGCTTGAAAAGTTAATTGTTTATTTTTTTAATAACGCGGTTAGTTGCTAATTTGAATTCCTAATGTACTAATTATAAAATAAATTGCTAACCCACCCAAGTAATGAGAGCTCCTCACCACGGATGACGAATTTGGCGCTACTGTATAAAAGTTGACTCCGTTAGCCCGCCCACTGACAGGTGGCTCTGCCACTGACAGTGAGCCCAGTAGGAGTTGCCCAGTTCTGGACCAGTCTGGCATGAGACGGTGATCTTGCAAAATGTGTGTGCCGCAAGTGTTTACACTAACTTGATAGTGCGCACGATGTCGGTCAGGGGACGAATTTCGAGTGCCCTGGACGTCCTCCTAAGGGTTCCGCCAGTGTTTGTGATGGACGCTGTCTTAAATTCCAGCCTAGGCTTAGGAGGCGAAAATATTGTCACGACTCACTACTCTGCCCGTAAAATAAAAGCCGACAGCGTTGACATTAATGCGACGAGCCCCGAATTTGAGAACGATCATTTTGCGTATCTGGACGTGCCGACGTTACTTTGGTTCTTGCTATACCTTCAAGGTAAGGCCCGTCATTTTCATGCTTGTCGAGTTCCTCCATTGCACGCAGTTAGCCACGATCACTGGTTTTACGCACGTCTGTTGCGTTGCTTCAACTTGCATATTGAAACCCCCTCCCCCCTTAGTCTTATGTAATGAGGGACTGAACACTGATTGCAAATAAAACAAAACTACAAGAAACACTACTCATGGAAATTGAATCCCGGAAAAAAATATCACAGGAGAATAATAGCCTACTGGAGATGAGCTCACCCAATTACGTGCGGGTCCGGAGAAAAGCTCACCAGTCTTTCGATAGACTCAGAAAAAGCTCACTTGGAATTACATTATTCAATCTGGTGTTTATTTGTTTACTATTTATTTAATGGTGTGAATTCTAGCGCCGGGTTGAATGTTTGAGTGCAGTGGTGACAAAATCTGCAGGCATGTCCCATGTAGGTGTTTTCCTCTTTCATGCCGATCGTCTGTACGTGGGTGTTGCCATAGTTAATTAAACATGTAAGGGTTAATATTTAATTATATCAACTTCCTTTATTTAGCCATTGGAAGAACTTAGAATCTTAAATGTCGAAATGTGAAGTTTTGGAAATGCAGTGTTGGTTACGGGTACTGGACATTTCATAGAATAGAATAAGTAGACAATTCATTGACGTTTCATAGAATAAGTTGACATTTCATTGACGTTTCATAGAATAAGTTGACATTTCATTGAACGCCGCTTCATTGAATTTCACTTCACCGAATTTTGGAGCATTTTGCAGCATTTTAGTGCTTTTTAGATGCTTTACTCTCGCTTCTGATTTGTTTTTATGCTGTTGTTAAATCTCCAGAAATAGAATTACCACCCTGGTCACTTTGCACCAAAACTTTGGCTTTCGAATCGTAGGACATAAAACTTGAGTGGGCATGCGACTTGTTGTTTTCAAATAAGGCTGTACTCCACCACATGCCTTGTTCCCTATTGGTTCACGCATCAAAGGCGCATTTGGAAAGGAATATTGTTATTCTTTGTTGTGCCTTTTTTTATTTTGTATTTATCTGTTTACTTGTGTTTTCACTGTATGTATCTAGGAGGATAGCTTCCTTTCTAAGAACATATGTTAAAAAGCCGGCAGGCCCACGGCTCTGCCGACTATGGAAAATGAACAAAAACGAGAGACAATTTTTTTTTTTTGTTTCACGCGACGTGGAGACATGTCATTGCTTCAAGGACTGCTTCATACTTGAACAGAATACATCTCTTCAAGGACGAGGATACACCCTTGAAGGGACAGACCTTCATCACTGCACCCGATGACCACAGGTTTCACGAAATGTCAAGCAGCGTTCTGTTCATTATTGGCCACATTAGCGAAGCAAGTTATCATTTATGATTAAAAAAATATGAATAGAAGGTGTAGGGGAGAAAATAAAGTTTCTTATTATTAGTTTCCCTCGCTCTAGGAAAAGAAAGGTCTGCTGTTCTTCCGGCGTTAAAAAAAAAACCTATTTCCTAGATCAAAAATTCCTACTGCTCAACTGGGCGGTGTTCAATGAAACGGCATTCCATGAAATGGCATTCAATGAAATGGCGTTCAATGAAACGTCCGGACCCAATTGGTTACTACATACAACCTACTACATTGGTTATATTTTGCCCGAGCTTTCCTTCAGTTACCATTCGATAGACATGTTTTATTTAATTTTAGTCGTGCAACCCATGATCTGTATATACAGCATGTAATCTAATGCTTCTAAGGCACTTTAGATGGCCTGCAAAAATCTTTTTCAACGTATCGCGCTGCAATTTCCTACAGAGATGCAAGCAGGTCGTGGTGTTCTGGGCAATCTACCCTTTGCAGACGATGGACGTGTAGAAAGAAGTGCTGCCGACAGATGACGTATGGTGCGTCGAGGGAGCGTTGGCCTATTCAGGCTCTTTTGCGAGATAGTCTGCTATCAACCTGAATTGGCCGGCGTTCTCTCAACGTGGCGTACGCCATCTGTTGGCAGCACCTCTCTTACGCGTGCATCATCTGCGAAGTGGTGGCATAGATTGCTCAAAACAAGATTTTGTTGCGTTTCTTTTGAAAGAAGTTCATTCCTTGGATTCTGCAGTAAGTTGCAGTGCGATACGTTGAAATAGGAATACATGGTATAGGGGAGAAAATAAAGTTTCTTATTATTCGTTCCCCTCTCTGTAGGAAAAGAAAGGTTTGCTATCCTTCCGGTGTACTTAAAAAATAAATTAGTTGTTAGTGAAGTCCAGAACAACTGCATGCACGTATGGCATCGAAACATGCGTTCGTTGAGTGAACGCATGTTCACTCAACGAAGAGATTCGTTGGTGACCTTTTCTCCGCATCCATCAAAAGGCCGCCGCCCATAGAAATTATAGTTAACGACAGGTTAATAATTCAGTAGATATTCTGCCTCTAATGCAAAGTCGTTTTCTTCTGCCTGACTTTGGCTCTGTGTGCGCCGATGGCACAGCATCTACTGTCGTCTTAACCTGTCACTGACTGTAGTCAAACACCTCCATACAATGATAAAGTTTGCCCTTTCCACAGCACAACATCCGGTGTCTCGCTATTGGCCGACTGCACAGTATGTCATGGATACTAAAGACACCAAAGCACAAGTAAAAAAATGTCTTGCAGAGCAAATGCAACAGACTGCATCGAACTTTGCAGCAATATTGTTTGCTGCTGCTATAAGTACTGTGTCCCCTGCCAAAAATAAAAAAAATGCATTACTTTTTTATTTGCAAAAATAAAGAACAATTCATCAAACGCTTAGCTTCTGCCTAAATGTAGCACTAGCGGTTCGAACCAGAAGCCAGAGTTTCAGAACAAACGGTTGTCTTGTTCAAGTTATAGGCAATTCTTGAACATTTTCAATGGTAAAATGGTTTCCGCAACGCCAAGAATACATGGGGCTGAATGGCGCAAACTACTGAGATCACAGCCCCATCTTCCTAGTGAAAGTTTAAAAAAGTCGCCTCAACTTTTGAATAATGGTTCGTTCCGAAACTTTGGCATCTGGTCTGGACTGCTAGCGCTGCATTTGGGTGGAGGCTGAGCGTTCAGTGATGCATTATTTATTTTTGCAGTAAAAAAGAAGGAAAATAAATGTTGTAAATTTTATGGGGGGAAACGCCGCATGTAAAACGTTTTGAGATAAAAAACTTGTGATCCTTTCCATCTTCATGCCCCAGGGCACATAACAAGTTAGAGCCAATAAACATCAAAATGAGATCTTCCAACCTGCCCAGTGAAATGCCTCAGTATTAGCGAGAATTCCTGGACAGGAAACTGTACAAGACGTTGACACAGTAAGAATATAAATTTGATGCAATAAATTGAGTTGCCACGTAATTATTTTGGGACAAGCCTTGGCAGAGGGGTGGACGGCCTTCTGTCGACTCTGGGATGCTTCCTCCCAGCAATTTATGTGCACCCCCAGAATTTCCTTCACAAAGTATACAAAGCCAGGGCCAGAGCCCATCCCAGAAATTTGAAACACCCCCTCAGATTGTCAATCCTGGGTAAACCCCTGCAGTTCCTTCACTTCATTTGAGTGAGTATGCTGACCAGACGAGCATCAAACAATTCTAAAAAAAATAGCTTGTAAAAGTGGGTGATGTCAACCAATGTTGTCACCCATATCAATGAGATGCAATGCCCATCGCCCTCAAATATGGCATCCAGTGAATGGGGTATTCAGTGGACACCATATTTGAGGGCTATGTTTAGAATGCATGCTCAGAATGAGCTTACATTAACAGGCTGCTAAGACCGGACAGCTTGATGGTGTGGAATGCACGTTGCAGAAGAACTGTGGAAGATTGCTGTCAGCATGCGCTCAGCAGTCACGCACACAACTATGGCCGCCAGTGCATACTCCCTACACTCGGGTACAACTTTGAGTGGGAATTCAGAAGTGAAGACGGTGTTTGCATGGCCTTGATCGGTGCTCGAGGTGGACGTGCACTCGGTGGCAATTGCTTGCTTCGTTATCCCAGAAAGCTGCCTTCGAGCAGTATCATTTAGTGAAGAGCTTCTGGTCGGTGCCATTCTCGGCGTTCGCACATATGGCATATTTTTACTTTCTTTCCAAAGCGATTAACTCGGGCCTTCGGGGCAATGAGGATTGCATGCTTGGCTAAACGTTTGTAACCCTAGATCGACGTGCGGTCGTGTTAGTAAGGGCTAGGAATTATTCTTCACTGGCAAAATTACTCACTTAACACGTTAACTGGTGCAGCCATATTTGAAGGGCAGGCTGACGACACAATGCCTAAAGAAATGCTTTTGCATTTAAAATAATTCCTGTAAGCCATGTTTTTTTTTTTTCAACAAAATGTTCAGCGACTGGATAGAAAAACGAGGGAAATTCATGAAGCGTTTGGCATCAAAACAAGGGGTGTCGATAAGTGTATCAGTGAGCCCTCTGTGGCCCTGTTAGCCAAGGAAATGTTATTTTTAGAGAGAGAGTGGGGTGGCCAGAAGTGACGTGGTTTTATTAAAGTATCTAAGTCAGTGTGTTTTCTAATAAACTTTCAGTTGCGAGTGCGCTCGTTGCCTTTTTCACTTTGTCCCCGTCCTTTAATACTTCTATGCAGTCAATGTTTTTTTTGTTTTTTCTTTCGTCAACTCAAATTGCCCATGTGGCCATATCTAGACATTAGGTTCATTTCGGGGTGAAAATCTTCAAGCCCCTCCGTAGGCTGGCAAGATATTGTAAAGCAGCTACGTATCGTCATTTTGAATTTTGTCGAAGTGCAGATAAGGGTTGACATTAACTTTGTCTGACATGCGTCGGACATAGTCCCCGAGTTCATGTTTAAAGAAAACAATGAATAACCTGCGGCAATTGGCTGGTAAACTTTCGTAGCCAAGTTCAAGTGATTTTAGTATGCAAACTACTTGTGAACGCTTCCACGACAACCGTCACAATGCGGCTTGCACTCGTTACAGCACCGTGCAGGAAATAAAACACAACACGTTTTTCAATTTTCATAATAACTGACCAGCTCTTCATTTCAGACAATTCTTGTAGAGTGAAATCTTGGAATCGTTTGGTAAAACGTGCGCCAATAATCCTGTTTAGTCTCATGCTCACCGAGGGAGCTCCCCATCACGGCTTGTGTGAACTTTTCTTAGGCGAGTCGAATTACAAATCTAGTGCCCGTTCGGAGCCCAGAAAGCAACGAGCTTGTGATTTTAGAAGCTGCTTCCAATGTGTGTCCTTGCACGCAGCATGAACATCTTGTTTGGGCATTGACCTCGTGCCAATTGTCTTTGTTCTCAGGCACATAGCCAGGGGAAAGGCCCGGCTCACCCCCCCCCCCCCCCCCCCCCCCCCTGAAATCTTCCATTTTGCTGGGTCCTTCTCTCACCCCTCCTCTCGTACAGCATTTTGTCATCGGCGCCCCCCCCCCCCCCCCCGAAATCTTCCATTTTGCTGGGTCCTCCTCTCCCCCTTATACAGCATTTTGTCATCGGCGCCGCCCCCCCCCCCCCCCCTTGAAACAAAGTCCTCGCTATGTGCCTGTTTGTTCTGCACTACAATAAAGTAGAAAAAAAAAAAATTTGGGTTAGGGGTGATAGTTTAGTGCAGCAGAAGCTACAGCGAGCTCCGATCTCTGGGCTTCTGCCAAGCACGCTTGCTTGTGTAGTGCATGCATTATTTATGGCAACATGCGCGTGTTTGTACCCTCGACCTGACCCTCACATAAAGTGAAAATAAATGTATTAATACAATATACTCTCGATGATTCACTCGGATATTTCATACCTCTGGTTAATTCACAAAAATTTTGGTTGTCCCACTGTTTTTAATGTATTCATAAGCCGCTTAATTTGAACGGCGTTTTCGTGCAATTCATACTTTTTGTTCTCGTGACCCCGCTGAGTGCGCTTATTTTCGAGCACCGGTGCACTGCCGAGAGGAAACACCCACGGAGCTTGCTTCTGCGTGTGTTGCTTCTCCGCAGTGCACCGGTGCTCGGTGAGAAGCGCACTCAGCGGGGCTGAAGCAGGGCACACACGAGCTATAAAAACGAGCACCACGCGGTTATTTCCGTCGTAACTTGCGCGGACGCGGCGTCGTGGAGGCATGCCATTAGTCCACGTCATAGCGTCCGCACAAGTTGCTGTGAAAACTGCCGCGCGGTGCCCGTTTTCGTCGCTCATGTGTGCCCTGTCTAATAGTTATTCACATTGGACAACTTCTTGGCTTGAACATACTTAATGTTGTTTTGAGTTTTCATGTGCTGTCTAAGCAGTCCACGATAAACAACATTTTTGAGGGATAAATGAACTTGTCATACATTTCGCAATGTTTCGTGTGTGGCATTGTCTGCTTATGATCGGTAGGCCTATGTAGAGGAATACATCAAATATCTTGTGTTTAAAAGGGACGAATTTGGAAAGTGTATTGTGGACAAAAACTGAAATAAACTATTCTATTCTATCTGCTTTGTATGTGTAGCCATTCATATGGTAAATCCTAATTTTATGGTGCATCATATTTAGATGAATTTCTGATAATTCAAACAAAATCCATGGCTTCCTGGAGTTTGAATTAATGAGTACTGTATTTACAGGCAAAGCAAAGGTGTGCAAGCCTAGATCTGCCGAATGCTTTTGTTTGCACAAGATTTCAGGCATGAACTGCACTTTCCAAGGTCACATGCTCAATGCCGTGCTTTTTTCAGCTGTGGAATTGTTTGTGAGATGGAATACAGAGCATGCACTGCCTGTAACTGGAAGCAGAAAAAAACACCTCTAGAAAAAGCACCTCATAAACTCCTGAATAACACCACCGCAGCAGCAGCGAATTCCTCGCGGCAAAGTTATACTGCACTGCACTAGCTCGTTGACCACTGCCACGTGGTGTTTAGCGAGCATGATCACGGGATGACAAAACTGCATAGAGCCCAAAAAATGGTGTTTAGCAGACGGATGTTTTATTTTACCGAATCGCAAACTTTCTCAATTCATTTCGTAACGACAGTGCATCAAGGAATTATACTAGCGGATATAGATTCAGAAACGCATTTCACGCCTGTGATGTAGTACAATTTGTATTTATCCTTTAATTTAATGTTTCGGATGCTTGAAATTTTTTTTGGGGGGGAATTTGAGTTTTCATAAATTTTGCAAAGCTGTTGAGTTTTTTTATTATCTTTCAAATATAACCACTGACACCAAAGGTTCAGTAGCTGAGAACAAGGAGCAAAAAAATTGACCGCATCTCCACGTGGTGAATGATGTTAATTGGGGCAAAGCTCTGGTGGTGCTTGTCTGCGTATACGCTGAGCCGCAGCATGACGAGCCTTTCATTCGTTTTTATCCATGCCAGAAAGAGAATGTGTGGTATGGAACGTGGTTATGTACGCATTTGAGCATTTGACCACAGCGCCCTCTCGTCTATAAACATTGAGCCAGTGCATGCAAAGTTTAACGCGATTATATACGCATTTGACCGCAGCGCGGTCTGCTGTATAGACGTTGGGCGGCTACATGCAACGTTTCATCCATGACATCCCCAGCTCTTGAGTTACTACCACATTTCAGAGCCCCCTACTCGTCCCGCAGCTGTGACCGAGTGGTTAAGGCGATGGACTAGAAATCCACTGGGGTCTTCCCACACAGGTTAAAATCCTGTCGACCGCGCAAAATTTTTTATTTTTTTTTTGCCCTACACGAGCACGTGAGCTCACGAGCACGAGCACCAGCAAGATTGATGTGAGCACGGACGCCGGACAGACAAGGCTAGAGCCTAAGGAGCTTTGCCCCTAAAAGTTGCCGTAGGAAATGCATGGGCTCTTATTGTGATATCCTCTATAGGGGCGACTATGATCTCTGAGGATCGGCTTCTTCCGAGAGCAGGTATGACCATTGAACCGCAGCAATTTCTTCCTCTTCTAAGAAATTTGTAGGAGTCTTGAGGGCCGAAAAATAAATAAGAAAATATAAACGAGGAAATAATAAATAAATAAACCCAAATAAGCTTTAAATACAAAAATGTAAACTAGAGCAAACATTTTAAGAAATGTAAGGTGGATATCAACATATACTTAATCTTGAAATTTCATGTTAAATACGACACTGGAATTTAACTGTGGCCCAAGAAACTCACTTGGCACAGATCAAAGTGCATAGGAACTTCGGCATATTCACACAGGGCAGAACACTAATGACAAAGGTCGATCTGATAATAACAATATGCAATAGTTATGACATAGATCACCAAGCACGATATACAGGGTCATCGAGATAAATCCAGACGTTTTCCTGATTTCGTCTCTCATCAATGCAGTGAAGCTAACCGGCTGTATTGCGCTTGTGGCCACGTGATTCGACAGAGCGGACCATCGCATGATAAACAATTTGCGACTCGTAATTTCCAGTTTGACATCCACTCAACATGCCACAAAGCGTCGGTAATTCGGACACTCCTGTCCAGGGCAAAATCTATTTGCACATCAGACACCAACAGAACAGAGGAGTAAACCATCATTACAAATCAAGAAAGTGGCTTCTCTAATGGTTTTATTCAGCGCATCACCCGTTGCCGAGGTCATGCTTTTAACATTCCAACAACTATCAGGTACAGAGTCCTGACACTGCCAGGTCTATTAGTGTCCCCTACAAATAAGGTGCTAGAGAAGCACTGGCACACCTTGTAAAAGAAGGAATACAGATGGCTCACAACCATGTTTCAGTACTTGGGTGCCATATGCCCTGGCCAAAAGATTGCACTATCAAGAAAAGAGCATAGGGCATCGTCTACGAAATTCCCCGCTAACATACAATGGCAAAACTGAGAACTTTCATGAAAGGATTTGCCAGCACAGAAACAATGTGCACAAACGTGACCACGAGTGCAGCGCTGTTGCCGAGCGCTCAGACGTCAACAATCACCATATTAAGTTCAAGAAAATGTCCGTCCTTGCAACTAAGACTCACTCTTGGCAGAGACTTTAGTAGAATCTTGGCATTCAGACACAACCAGGACACGCAAATTAGTGCTTTGGCAATTTATCTTCTGTATAGACACTCTGCAACAGCTGTGCACTGGCATCGCCATAACCGACCTTCAGGACCTTCAGTTTTGTTTTCTCTTATTACGTTTACTTCACTTCATCATTACCACAGCAGGGCACGTTACTGCCATTTTAGATTCTACTGTGCCAGCCTCAGCATTGCCCTTTGTGGAGGCTCGTCAACGCCCACTTCAGTGGCTCTGCATATGGGCAAGACAAAAGAAGGTTAGCAATAACGGCAGTAATCTGGCGCATGTGCAAAGTGTCTATACACCAATGGACTGCGTTATGTGGCAAAGAAAAAGACAACCTCCTAAGAGAAAAAGAAACTACTGTGGTTCAACGGTCATACCCACTTTCGGAAGAGGAAGCTGCTCCTCAACAGTGGCAGTTGACTCTGAAGAAACCAGATCGGTTTCTAAACGTTGGACCCCCTCACATTTAGGAAATGGTTGGTGGCAATTTGAGTTATCATACGCCCCGTGGTTATTTTGAACATTCCAGACAAGGAAACGATCCTACTGAGCTTAAATGACCATAAAAGCCCAAAGAGACAGGCATTGCCAGTGCTTGTTTGTTTAACGCAGCCTTCTTGGGCGCTCTGGTGGTGGTGCTGTTGCCGACGCAGCAGCTCGTGCACGTGTACACCTGGCTGACGACTCTGGGTGCTGTGGCCTGGTCCTACCTGTGCAACCAAGAGTTTGTGGCCTATGCCGAGGCCCTGTCACGCCAGGGCAGCACCAGCCTGCTCCTCGAGCTGCTGCGCCTCGACCGGGGTGCGCTGCTACGCACGGTGGCTAACTACGGCCTGCAGCTGGTGCTGGCCTTGCTGCTTTCGGCGGGGCAGGGGCAGGGCCCCGCAGGCGCCGCCGTGCTTTGCCTCGCCTTCCTGGCCCCGACCCTGGCAAGCCTCTGCCTGCTGCCGGCCAGCCCCTTGGCCGCTGCCGCAGGTGCCCAGCTGCTGCTGGCGCTGCAAGCCCTGGCACGGGGCGGGCCCCTGGGGGCCCTGGCCGGCGCCCTGCGCTCGGGCCGGGCCGCTGTGGCCCAGCTGGGCGTGTATGCACTGCTAGAGGCTCACTGGGCACGCCTCAGGGTGCCCCAGGTACTGCGCCTCTTCTGGCTGGCGCGCATGGCAGGGCAGGCGCTACGGCTGGCTCTGGCCGGCACTGCCCCGGGCCCGGCCGTCTGCGAGCTGGCCGTGCGGGGCTGCGACACGGCCGTGGCGCTCGTCGGCATGGCCAGCGTGGTGGCCGCCCTGGCTCAGGGCCTGGCCTGGGCTGCCCGGCGCACGCTGCTGCTCGAGGGCAGCCCCGAGCGAAGCCTGGGCACCGTGGCAGGGCTGCTCTTCCTTGTGCTGGCCCTCCAGACGGGTCTGACGGGTCTCGAGGCGCCCCGGCGCCTGGCCCGTCTCTACCGCAACCTCTGCCTCCTCTTCACCGCTGTGCTCCACTTCGTCCAGGGCATGCTGGGGCCGCTGCTTGTATCCCTGGGTGCCTCACGGAGCGGTTCGCACCGGCGCCACGCCCGGGCCCTTGCCCTGAGCGCCCTGCTCGTCGCCTTCCCCTGCGGCTTCGTGGCTTACCTGTGGAGGCGCCATGCGGTCAGCCCCTGGCTCCTGGCCGTCACCGCCTTCAGCGCTGAACTGACGGTCAAGGTGGTCGTCTCCCTGCTTGTCTACGGCCTCTTCCTCGTCGACGCTCGGAGAGAGACGCTCTGGGAGCCTCTGGACGACTATGTGTACTATGTGCGGGCTGCAGGCAGCGTGCTTGAATTCTGCTTCGGTGTTTTTCTCTTCTTCAACGGTGCCTGGATATTTGCCTTCGAGTCACGGGGCACCATTCGCGCCTTCATGATGTGTTTCCATGCCTACTTCAACATTTGGCAGCAGGCAAGGGCTGGCTGCAAAGCTCTGGCACGGCGGCGAGCCGCCTTGCACAAACTACACTCACTCCCAGAGGCGACGCCCCAGCAGTTGCGCGACTTTGACGACGTGTGTGCTATCTGTTTCCAAGAACTGCAGGCAGCACGAGTGACGCGCTGTCGACATTTTTTCCACGGAGCTTGCCTACGCAAGTGGCTCTACGTGCGTGACATGTGTCCCCTGTGCCACTCGACTCTGCACAACCAGTGAACGTCGCAAAACAGCATGCACATTATTTATTGCCCTTCTGATTCATTCCACGATGTTACTTGCGCCGCTTGGCCTTGCGCTCACCCTCGGTGGGTCGCGGTGCTGGCAATCCCATGTAGCCACTGCAGTTGCTGGCCCCACAGGCGCACTTGATCCTCTCGTTGCCCCGGCAGTCAAGGTTGTAGTTGAAGGTGAGCTCCGTGCCTGCAAAAAAAAAAAAAAAAAGGGCCAACCATTCCACCTGTAAGCCTTACCAGCTCTGTTCATAGCACATCACCCACTTATCATTCCTGGCAGTTTCACTGCTTACACGGCCTGCTCGACTAGGCCATGGCTGGCTTGACAGGTCAATTTCACCAGAGCCTTCACATTCACGATTAATGCTTAGTTGTGAAATGACTCAGAGTGCCATTTTGCGGCTCTTGGAAAGCGTAGAGGAATTGTTATTGCTACCGGCACTCATATGCCTGGTCTGTTCGGGTCGCGTCAATCATTTCAAGCAAATGTGCCCTCCTGTGGCTAGTTGGAATGCTGGCTGAGCCATCCGCCATGTCAAAGGCTAATTGCAGTACTTTCACCGTGGAAATTCGGTTCACCGTGAAAGATTTTCAGGAGTTCTAAATGAATACTCACTCCTGTTCTAAGGCATCCCTCATGCTCATCAATGGTTTGCAAAATAAACTATTTTCTTCCCCAAAAATATTTCAGTGTGAAAATTTATAACATGTACATCACATTTCTGATTATAACTGTATGCTAGCTACATGGTAGCGTTTGATAATGACAGTATCTCAAAGCTTTTCCGTAAGGAGGCCTATATTATTTAGTCATAAGGGCAAGCGAAGCAAATGCTACTAGAGCAAATTCTATGCTTTTAATGTGCCTGCTATGCACACTCACCTGTGCAGTGCAAGTGTCATTCAAAACAATACATTTGCACTTGTAGTGATTAAAATGCAATTAAATGCAAAGGTGCAAGCGTAGCTTCAGCTTCCCTCCTTGTCAAGGTCAAATAAGGTATAGTAAACATTACTACATAGTGACGAAAGCACTTGTGTCTAAACACAGCAGATGTCATTCTATAGGGAAAAACGCCAGCTAAACGAGCACTTTTCATGCTGTGCGTATCTTCCCTTTGAGAAAAACTGCGGCAGATATCCGCATTGCAGACAAGCTGTTTTCTGTTAATTTGGCCAATCATTTACTTGCAGATTATTATTCTAAGAGCAAAGTCACCTGGCTTCTTTTCAGCACCTGATAAACCTTAACCGCTGGAGGTGAAATTAGAATGCAGTTCCTAGACAGGCTTGTGGAAAGGTTGCACTGCTTTGCAAGGTTGGCAATGGCAGGCCAAATATGCCAGCAACCAATAATTGAGTCTGGTGAAACAAGTCTCCTGATGCCCAGCATAGGAATACCCAGTGCATACTAATGATGATGACCCAGTGATAGTGGTTACCTTCAAGACAGCTATAGCTGGTGAATTTGATCCATTCATTGCCCACGGCAAATTGGGACTTGGGGACCTATATAAACCTTGGGCATGCCATAATAGCTCAAAGGATTCGCCTCCAGATCAACCTAGAGGTGGCACTACTGTCATGCTATTATCATCATTGTGGTGTGAATAGTAATACGATTGCCCCATAGCTTTAGAATTTTCCGTTTATTTTGTTGCATGGCGTCGTTGGAAAGACAATTTTAGCAGAAAATGGTGTGGTGCTAATCGCTGCTTCATTGCAGATCGAAGCATGTTGCGGCATACGGCTGTAATTTAAAGAACTGCCTCTGTGGATGCGTCGTCTGCTGTGGACCAGAGGTCGGCATTTTTGTTAAATTCGTAACCAGCTAAAAACTAAAAAAAAAAGTCCATTCCTTTATCCTTAAACTCTGGACTAAAAGAATTGAAAACCCTCACCGTCTCACTCGCATTAAATTCCTCATTCACAAATTCACCAAACTCCTGAACTCTCCCGGCCTCACTCCCATTTATTCCTGTTACAAACTCGCCAAACCTGTGCCCCTCATTGAACTTACCAACCTCACTCATGCCGCAACAATTCGTGCCATCACAGTAAACGCGGCACTAGCGCTTCTGTTGCGCACAAGCTTTTACAGCCCAGTCATGGTCACCACAGTCCGCCGCTGCTCCAACACCAGCTGCCACATCGCCAAAGGAAGAAATGGCTTGTCTTTTTGTTTGGTTCTCTTTGACTCCTTCCACACACTGGCTGAGCGCTTGAGAGAAACACTTTGTTGGGATGCAAGGGTGCATCATCCCGAGTCTTGTAAAGAAGTATTCCTTATGGTGTGCAATGTTCTTTTCAAGCATGTGCTGACAACTTCGTGCAAGTATGGAGTGAACATGTGCAGAATTTTTTTTATTTGGGCGTAAATTATTGTTCAAACATGCACCACCCTGGGTGTGTATGTATTTTTCTGCATAAAACAAGACTGCGGAGTTCTCCTAAAAGGTAGGATGGTTTGCTCGACAATTATTTGTCGAGTAGAACTATTTCGGAATGGTCTGCCTTTATATTGAACATAATTGCTTTCACACAAATTATTTTGCCTAGAGCAGGGGTCTCAAGCATGCGGCCTACGACTCGCTGGGACGCGGCCAGTAGAAAACCAGCTGCATTTCCCAATTCCCATGTCTTGAGCGCGACATGAAATCATTATGGCATGCGTCATAATGATCTCGTGTCGCTGACAGTTATGGGCACAATACTGCTAAAGAGTAACTGTTACTGTTACAGTTACTCAGGGGAAAAGTAACCCTGTTATCGTTACAACGATTGAAAGGTTAACTTGTTAGTTACTGCAAAAAAATAATGCCATTACTTATCAAAAATTAATAAAAACATTCAAAAGGTACCTCCATTATTAGCCTTTCAAATAGTGTAGATTTTTGATAAAATATGTTCTTCACAATAATGAATTTTGCTTTTGAAGAAACTACGGTTTCCACATTTGTAAATATATTCATACGTTTGGTCCATCCTATTTCAATTTTCCATAAATAGAACCCTGAATTATCATAATTTAGAGCAATATTTAGCTTAGCTCACAGCGTGACTAGACATCGGTAAAGAATTTAGTTTTTTCTTAGGAAAAATTAGAAACAACTTTCATTCTTGACAATGGAGAGCCAGCTAGTGCCAGCAAACAGCCATGTCCTTCATCCCTATCACTCACATAGAAAAAACTTGAAAATAATCGCAATCACCATAAGGTTTAGATGCGCACCTGGACCTCTATGCTTGGGTACATCCAAACATGGTGTGAATTTAGGTCAGTCAACCGTAACTTAGGATTTCTTCAAGAATACATCAAACGACGAAGAAAAAAAAAAAAAAAAATCTTGCACACGTGAGGTAAAAAAGTAATGTAAGTTATACATTGCAGTTAGCTTTGTAGATGGTCTCTTAAGCCACTCGATCCACTTAAGCCACTCGATCCACTCTTAAGCCACTCGATCCATCATATGGCAGCGGAGTAAAGAAAGCTCTTACCCAGGTACAAACTATCGCTGCGTCTAGACATCCAATTGACTGTTGCAATCTAGCTTGACATAATTTCCTTCAACTAACCAGACCGGGCACGTCTGCACTATCCCACCACCGCAACTAGAAGGGACCACTAGGAGAGCCCACGACACAGACATTGATAAATCAACGGATGCCAAATGCCCCTGGCCCTAGTTAAGGGGACACATCCCCTAGGAGGGTCAACTTCTGAACCCTTGGTTTAAAATTAATGAAATTTACAGGGTACTTGTGTTCTAGTTATTTCTAAAGTTCAAGCTGATATATTTACAAGTATGTACCAACAAGCTCAACTCTTAACCGTTATTTACAGGGTAGGCTGGTGGTCATGGTAGTGGGTGCATAACAAAATTTCAGGTGTCGGTTCAATGGGAAGGAAATTAGAGCAGCTTCTATCAGCAACACGCCTACATTGTTTAGTTAATTTATCGTTGGAAAACTATCACAATATTCAAGATTTCTATTCGCTAGATATGTAGCAGAATGCCTAGGGGATGTGGCTATGGAAAGTATTTTGTCAAAAATAATTATTTCTATAAATTTTCTTTCCTGCAAAATTGGTCAACTTTTTAGTCTTCCGTGTCTTCGACAAAATGTCAACATTTTTTATAGAAGACATCTGTAAAGTGACAAAAAGATTCCTAGCTGCATTCCTTATTGAATTTCAGTCAGGAAAAGTGAAGAATGAGCCTTCCCTGTATTGCCATTATGAAACGATAGATTGACTAAAATGGAATTTATACCAAAAAGTGGAACGGAGAAAAATGCATTCAAAGTGCTCCAACCCTACCTTTTCATCAGCTTTGGTGAACAGAAAATAATTTATAAAATTAACTATCCAGGGGGGACACTACCCAAAGACGTGAATGTTTGAACCACTTGTCTGATTTAAATGACATTTACAGGGTTCGTTTCTGTTGATGTTGAGAACAGTTGTGCCAAATTTTGTTAACCTGGATGAAGTACAAAAAAAATTGCAAATGTTCAAAGATGAAACTGGGCGTGTCTGTGTAGAAAAACTATCTTTGTGAAATTACTTACAAATTTGTAGTTTCCATGAGTTAATATTGCTTTAGGACAGTTGAGAGCAAATAGCTATGGAGCTATATTTCTAGATTATACAGTCATGTCTCGTCAATATGGACCCCGTCATATGGAAACCCCGCTATATGGACACCACTTTCGGGGACAAACTGGGAAAATACATTCATTTTTGTCTCATTAATAGGGACAACTCACATTACCGACGATTCTCTGGGGGAACAGAGGCGTCTATATTAACGAGACATCACTGCACCATCTTTCATGACAAAAAAGTCACATAAACACAAATACAGTTTTTTTTAGATTTCCATCTTTAGTCCAAAATTTTAGTTCTTGAGCATGAAAAATGACAAAAATGAAAATACAAGCTCATAGTTATCTTCCCCTTATAATTTCGCCCCAGAAAAGCTAATAAAAATGAACCAAAGTTACGTAATAACAAACAATAGTTTTCCTAAAGGGAAATTTATGCCAAAAAGTGAAATGGAGAAAAATGCATTCAAAGTGCTCCAACCTCTACCTTTTCTATACCATCGGTGGACAGAAAATAGTTTACAAAAAATTAACTATGCAGTGCAAACTAATGAAACTTTCTGGGAATACTCTCTTGATGTTGGTGGATGTAAATACACATGACATTTTTCAAACCCAACTTTTTTTGGCAGAAATTGTTTTTTCTGGGTAGTGTCCCCCCCTTAAGGGTGGTCTTTCAATTTCAGAAAAACACACAAAAAGTCAGAACGACTCAGATGTTTCAAACGAATGCTCCTCCTCAAGTGACGGGACTTGGCATGCAGAGAAATGGGCAACAAGATGGTGATAAATGGGAGAGGAGGCTAGGCCGGTAATTGGCTTGTAAAAAAGGGAAGACAGGTGGGGTGGGGGAATAGAGTCAGAAGTCGAGACCCACAGAAGTGCATCTGGGAGTTGGACGATTCCAATAAGAGGGAAACATATGCTTAGCACCAAAAAATACAAGGTCTGGAAAATCAGCTGTGCCATAACTCACGGGCGTTTGGGTGACAATCACACAAAAAAAATTCGAAAAAAAAGAAAACTCAAACCAAAAGTTTAGAAACAAAGAGAAGGAGTCAAGTCGACCCCGAAACGTTGGGAACTCTTTGTTTCTAAACTTTTGGTTTGAGTTTTCTTTTTTTCGAATTGTTCCCCAAACCAGACAGATTTCTGTCGAAGATGTTTACTTTCAAGACAAAAAACTATTTTCCGTGAAAACTATTCAATCCCTTAGTTGGACAAAGAAAAGAGAAACGCTTTAAAGATGTCGCGTTTTGTTCCATCTATGCATGCTGTGGGCAATATACCATACAGAAGAGGGGACAAAATCGCTCCTATCCCCCACTGATGTGACCAGCTTGGCTAAGCAAAGTAACAAAAGAAGTAGTTGTTTTTTTTTTTTCTTTTTTAAAATTTTTTTTTTTTTTTTGCTCCAGATGGGTTTTTTAGCAGTTTCTTGCAGTGCCCTCTCTCACGAGTTGTGAGACGATTTGGTGGTCATGTTTGGAATAGTTTTGTGCCGAAACTGAGTTACTTCCAAAAATACTAGCCCTGTTACAATTACAAGTTATTTCTACAAAACAGTAAATACAGTTACAAGTTACAAAAAAATATAACTCGTTACTGCTAACATATTACTAGCAACTAGTTACTGCCCAAGGCTGGTCGCCAATTCATTTCTGCTCGAAACGTAGCTCTGCTCTTGTAACATGTTCACATAATTTGCACCATTCTGTTTTCTTCTGCCTTGTGTTTGAGTTATTGCTTCCCAGCTTAATCATCTGTACAACAATTCTGCTGCTAGACTGCAGGCGCGAGCTCTTTGCTCAAGGACACATTTCGGCTGCACAAACTCTCGCTCAGCAGGCACAACTGCCAAAAATAAAGCTATGAGCTCGGGCTTCAAGCCCCCAGAAATACAAGTATTTTCTCATACTGCTGCTATTAAAATTGACAGGAAAAATAAAAACTGACGTATGAAGAGCTTTTCTTTTGAGACCAATTGAGCTAGATTAACTCCCGAGTGAATTGACCCACAGGGAACGACAGTGTGCTTGCTCTACTGAAAACTTTCCCAACACGTTGGCGTGGCGGTGCAATTTTAAATCTTGTTAACACGTCAGGTAAGGGCTGAAAGTAGTCTTACAAACAAATCAAAGCCAAAGATGTACCTCGAAAAATTACAAGTCTATAAAAATCAGAGAGTATGAAGTCCCTTCTCTATGAAATTTTTTGTGTCACAGACTCGGCTGGATTAAAACGTAAAACACTATCGCAACTTTTTCTTCTTCTGTCACATGCCTTCCACCTCCTTGTCCTATGTTGGCCCTAAATTTTTCTTGACCTTTCTTTAGGACACAAATGAGTTTGAGACCCCTGATCTAAAGTAACTGTCTGGTGAATACCTTTTCTGCAATAATTAAAGGGGGGGCTGCAACGAGTTTAAGATTAAAAGAATTTGCATCTCGTCATTTTTGTATTGTTTATCGTGTCCCGGAGGATAGAGAAAGCAAAAGTCTAGCTTTTTCCCCCACCTGCAGCCCCAAGTGGCAGCCGAAGGAACTACGCCGAGAAGACTATGTGACCTTGGTCGGCTCCAAGCTGCAGCTAACGCCCGCTAATGTCAGCAGAGAGAGGGAGAGGAAGCGTCCTCCGAGGGAGCACACGGGAAGCTACACGGCACCCCGAGTTACGTCACTAGGAGGGGGACCAGGTGTGACCCTGAAGGCTGGGAGTGAGTTGAGGGGTGCCAGAAATGCCAACATTTATCTTTATTTCTTTTTTTTTTTTTTACGACTAGGACACGCAGGCGAAATCGGCTTTCTGTTCTTTACTACAGAAGTGTCAGAGGGCAACTTCCACGAATTTTTGACCGAAGTCCGGAAATCATTGCACCCCCCTCCCCCCTTTTAATGTTCGAAGTACATGTTTATCATATTATTGTATATGTTAGCTTTTTTTATTGTGCCTCATTTTCTTATATTTATTTATTTATATTTATTTTAACATACTGCCATTCATGAGGCCAAAGCAGGCCGTTAGGCATTTTAAAAGTAAAAGCACCATTAAGCATTAAAAATGTCAAGAAAACCACACATATTTGCATCATTCACAGCAAACATGGATAAACAGCTTCATTCGTTGATACACTTAACAAAAATAAGGCTTCGAAGAGTCCATGTTACAGCGATGAGGCACAATAAATTTGTATGTTTCGTTTGAGTTGCATTGTCAAAGTTTCCATGTGCAGTGATGTGATTGGCCTAAAGCATTTTGGAGCACCTTTTGCAGCAGCCAAAAAAGTGTTTTGGAGCAGCTAGCAAATGTGAGCTTTAGATCAACCAAAACAGTATTTTGGAGCAGCCAAGACAATGTTTCGGAGCAGCAAAAGTGGCTTTTGGAACAGATATTCTTAGAAAAAATAAAAATATTTGTTTTAAGTGCTGTACAAACGAAGGGCACTGTGTGTTGTGTTGTGTTCTGATGTGACGTGCTCTGACGGAACTTGCTACTTGTGTTTTCACTGCTGAGATATCCCACAAGTGTACAGTGCTGTAGGAATTGCCGAGCAATTCTGAAAAACCGCTTGCCACCGTTTTACTGCTTCCCGACGTACCAGATTTTCGTCAAAAGTATGCAAACGTAAAACAATGGATTGCAAGTGTCCCGGCTGGTGCCTATGTCGTGCAATCATGTTCGCATGCACTTGAGGGCAACTTCGGCAGGCTTGCAGTTGCGCATGCCTCGCCGCGCGAGCGAAGGCAACAACTGGTCGACCGAAACCGAAAACATGCCACTCCGCTCCGTCACCAACTGCTTCCCAAAATTGTATTCGAAATGTAACTGTCGAGCATACAACAAATACTGTACAACGGCACGTGCTTGCCAGGCCGGCAAACAAGGTCCAAGATAAACACACACACCCAAAAAAAAAAAAAGAATTTGAGCGCATTGATGCAAGACATCGCGAGCCTGGGTCAAAAAGTTCTTGGAGCGTTTTCTGCAATGACTGAACTCGAGAAAAACAAGCGTGTGGTGTGGGTGCGGCGTGTAGACATTGCCTTCTTTGCTTTAGCCATAGTCTCCTCTATACTGACAAAGCCTGGCAGATCGCCACGAGATGCGGCCGCCGAAAGTGAAAAGGTAGAACGGTAGACAAGAGTCTAAAGCCCCTTTATGTTTCAAAAGAAGCGAAAGGTGCGTCGATGCACGAGGCACGTGCAACGTGTGGCCCTTGAGAAGATCATGGCGGCGCAGCGCAGCACTGAGCTAGATTTCAGACGCCACGTTCTTCCCAGAAGTGGCGCGCGGCACGTGTCTCGAGCATCTCCACAACAATAAATGGCGCCATTTTTCCCAGGATAGAGGGGTTTTACAAGAGTTATGCAACGGGCGGCCTGCTGCGGAGAGACGCCATAACACAGTTGTCCCGAGCGATGGAATGTCCGCTCGTGCTTCTCACGTTCCTCGGGCTACTGCTTCTTTTCTTGTCGAGTTTAGAAACCATGTTTCGAGTCCTCTCCGCTGCAAAAGCTGTGCGCTGAATACCAGACTCCCCTAAAGCCCTCTATCCTGAAAAAAGTGGTGCCATTCATTGTTGTGGAAATGCTCGAGACACATGCCGTGCACCACTTCTGGGAAGGACATGGCGTCAGAAATCTAGCTCAATGCTGCGCTGTGCCGCCATGATCTTCCCAAGGGCTGGACGTTGCATGTGCCTCGCGCATCGACGCACCTTGCGCTACTTTTGAAACATGAAGGAGCTTTAGACTCCCCGAGAAAAGGTCTGTGCTACCAGATCCTCGCGCTCCAAATCTGCGACCAGGCACTCTATGGCTCTATCATCGAACTGCCAGGCTTTGTGAGTATAGAGAAGGCTTTGCTTAAGCTCACTTCTCTTCACCTTTTTTAAGCGTCAGATTTTTCACGTACCAGGGTCCCTGTCGAAAAAAAGCCCACCGAGAGAAACCTAGGAAATCAATACTTCGACACAGCATTCTTTTATTTCAAGAGGGTATTTTTGTAGTAACGCATGATTTAAACAAGAACAGTAATGTTGATAAACATGCGGCGGTACTTAGTTTCATTCTAGAAAGCGCACCATATCTGCAGCGATGTGGGTACGGCAACACCCGACGTCGCGCGACCACGGTGACTGGAAGGCAGAGACCAAATATATGATGATAATGCAATTCAATGCAAAGGTGCAAGCGAGCTGGACAAGAATGACGAAAATAATCCCTGGAGAAGGGGAACAAGGGGGAGAAAGGACAAACACAAATCTCCAAAGGGGACAAAGGACAAACACAAATCTCGAAACACAGCTAGGTGACTGGTGCGCGACCGAAAAAATCCACCTGGTCCTGGTATCGAACCAGAGACCTCTCCATTTCCATAGCTTTCCCACCGCCGTTGCTTTCAGAAGGAAGTGCTTCAGCCTCACAAAGTAACCTCTGCCGCGCAAAAACTTGGTTTCGTTTCACTGCATGATGGCATGGCTAAGGTCACTGAATACTAAGGTATGGCTGGTACCCGGCACGCTAGTGTCTGAGCATCTGCACACACCCGCGTGTATCGTTGAAAATATAAAAAAAAAAAAAAAAGACGCGAGACGAGACCCACAAGACGACGACAGCGCGAGACGGCGGTAAAACCATGCAAGACCGGCCGGACAGTTGATGCAGGGTGCTTTGTGTTGGGCGGCCGCTTGTGTCACATAACACATGCATGCTCAATCACGGTACTCGGTTTAGTTTAGGTTTTGAAAGGCGACCGAAATTGCATTTTTGGCGCAGGCTTGGCACAGATTATCCATATTTTGGCGAAATGTAGCAGGATGTAGCAGGGTTTGCCCCTTGGTGCAATTGGCGCAGCAATCACATCACTGCATGTGTAACGTTTTGTGAATATCAATGAAGCAAAGACCATTTAGCAAATTAAAAAATAATTTCATCTCATTCAACATCATCCTGGTAGTTATGGGCAGAAGGTTTGCTTAGACTTCAGTAGGGAGACAGTCCAAATCGATAGCAGTTGAAAAAAATTGGCAGCGACCTCTACCTTCAAAGTTCTATGATGCATTAAATGCAGTGTTTCACAAGTAATCATTTTAATTTGTTTACAAGACCAGTCTTGTATAGTATAGGTCACGTCACGCCGACATAAATTTTCCCACTAAATTTAGCGGGGAGACTACATTGGTGTACAGTTCACGTGACATAAGGTTACGTAACATCAATTTTCCCGCCAAATTTAGCGGGGAAATTGAATTGATGCATAGGTCATGCGACAATAATTTTTCCCCTAAATTAGGCAGAAAAATTGAATTGCTCTGCAGGTTTCGTGACGTCAGGTCATGTGACATCAAATTTCCCACTAAATTTAGCAAACAAACTGAATTTGATGTATAGGCCATGTGATGTCAAGACATCAATTTTCCTGCCGAATTTAGAGGGGAAACTGAATGGATGTACAGGTCATGTGACGTCAATTTTTCCACTAAATTTAGCAGGGAAACTGAAATGGTGTATAGGTCATGTGACATAAATGTTTCTGTTAAATTTAGCGGGGAAAATGAATTGGTCTGGTAGGTCCCGTGATGTCAGGACATGTGACATCAAATTTCCCGCTAAATTTAACGGGGAGATTAAAATTGTGTACAGGTCACGTGACATCAAATTCCCGGCTAAATTTAGCGAGAAATGTGCGGACGGTTGGACGGAACAAATTTGGGGATTGGGGGTAGCATTGAAAAGCATTTCAGGCTTCTATATATCGGACAGTGTTACTTCGTATGTATTCTATTTTGTTCATGTTTTGTTGCGAGAATGGCTTCCAAACTGGGCTCGCATATTCAGTCGTTTGTAATATCAGTGACTCATATGCTGTTAATTTGAGCTCTGGACTGGAAAGTTCTAATTTCCGTAAGTGTTCAAAGTTTTTTAGTGCCTCATTGGAAACATTTTTCTATGGAAACATTTTCTAAACAACAGACAGAACCATACCTCACCTAAGTACAAGAAGGACAGAAGTAGAAGATGACTACCAAAATCTTGCAACCTTGCAGTAAACCTTGAAACCACTCTCGCTGGCTGACACCACCCAAACCGCTCGACAGATCGTGATCTGGGGGGTGCGTATAGAAAATGCAGAGAACTGCTCGAAATGCAGCAACTTGATATTTTATGCGCTTCTTGATCCCTCTGCATTTCAAAATGAAAGGGGACATCCTTTCAAATGGCCGCAAGCTAACAGGCACCGATTATAGCATTGGGGAAGACTTCTCTCGTCCAGTTCAAAATATTAGGAAACGCCCTGTTACTTTTGCTAAAACTAAATCCGCACAATTTTTATTGCATCTTCAAACATTGATTATCGGTTCAAAATGCTACATCTTTGATGAGACTTGACAAACTGTGAAAAAATTGGGAGATAGATAAGATCATGCACCCAAGTTCGGACATATTTTTTGTTTTTGCCAATTTTTTATATTACTCTTCAACATGTGTGGGAACGTTACCAAAACAGATTTTGCAAAAAACATATTTGACGAGAAAATTTTTTATTTTATTTCTTAAAATTAAAAAAAAAAAAAGAAATTTAACATTTTATTTCTAAAGTTTTCTTTTGTCATGTTTAGTGATACAGGTCTACTACGCAAGCTACAAATATCAAGAATCTCAAAATATTTTCACTTAGAACAGATCATGGGAGCTACTGACACGTCAAGGGTCATATTCTTTTTTATTGTCTAAAACGATGCAAGCTGTAGTCATAAACACGCAAAAAAAAATGCATGGCAAAAAAATTTTTGTACGCGCACGTGCTCCTTATTTTTGGCACCCTCCCCTCTTGCTCTTCGCCTCCTCGCTTCTTTTGATTTGCGACATTAAAAATCATGAAATTTAGAAGCTTTGTAGGCGACATTTCTATAACATTTAATAACGGCAATCATAAAACATGTTTTTTAACGCAATTGCGAACGCACTGCGGCCCTTCTTTTTGAAATACCAAAAATCGGAGTCCGGTGTGATGTCGCCTTCTGGAATTAAAACATGCCGCCTGGGCAGGCGGCACCGCTCGCACGGAACAAAACCGGTTTTTCTCGGTCCACCGGAGCCCCTATCTCCCGCTCCTTTCCTCCTTACGCCATCAGGTTGCAGGGGCAACAGCACGGAGTCGAGAAAGAAAGTCGACTCTCAGGACTCTGCAATATTTGAAGTCAATGCACCGGCGCGGATTGCGCGGGAACTTTGAATTCGGCATTTGGAAATTGTTTTTTTTGCCTCACAAATACTGAATTCCCAAGTTTCGAATTTTGAGGGTAATGTCCCGGCATCGTTTTCAGTTGATTCGGATAATAAAAAAAAAAAAATGATTTTGATGTGTCAGTGCCCCTTTAAATATGCACAATGGCCCAATTTTTTAATAATATCAAGCGAGCGTCGACTGCCACGACAGCCAGTGCCGTGCCGCGGAGGCATGCGGCGATACGGGAGTTTAAGCGCGTGCACACAAAGACCTTTCTGGTGGGAGCGTCGTCTGCTAGGCTATTCCGTTGATTGCACACAGCCCCTGCTTCGCAGCAAATGAGGGCAGGGCACTTGCAATGTCGAAGTGCAACGCCCCTCCTCTTGGAATGCCTTCACAATCCTTTTGACATTAGCCTGTGTAACCCCGACTGTTGTTGCTATATCCCTTTGCGTCATGCCGCCCATCGACATTCTCACATCACGTTCCCGTATTTCTAGGGCACTCGAGGAGGCAAAAAATGTGCACGTGCCTGCTGGTCAAAGAAAAGTGTGGCTACCTGGCTGCATAAACTAGATCACGACAGTAACAATGCAGTTGATAATACAAAACACCAAGCGGAAACCCTGATAGTTTGTTTCATTTTGTGTTGTATTGCAGCCGCCGCTACGAGCCATCTTGGCCAGTCCATTGCTAAAAGTGTGTCATGTGGCCTTCCAGTTGGGCACAACTGCACTTGGAAGCACGATGTAACAAAGCAAAGTGAAAGCACTGGATTGGTTTTGATGGTTCGTTGCATTGTTTGCGGTATATAGTGTAATGCATCGTTGCATCCAGTTTGTTGCGTCACCGTATTTTTCATTTTTAAAGCACAGCTCTTCGGTGCCCGTTTCTGGCTTAAGCGGCGTCGCCATCGGCGTAACCACGCGGTGCATTATGGGTAAATTTCCCCACTAAATCTAGCAGAAAAATTTCCCCGCTAAATCTAGCGGAAAGGTTTCCCCGCTAAATCTAGCGGGAAAATTTCCCCACTAAGTCTAGCGGAAAGGTTTCCCCGCTAAATCTAGCGGAAAAATTTCCCTGCTAGATTTAGCGGAAAGATTTCCCCGCTAAATCTAGTGGAAAAATTTCACCGCTAAACCTAGCGAAAAAATTTCTCTGGGGGGTCACATGACCCCCCCCCCTTCCCCCTGAGGTCACGTGACCCCCACACGTGGACCCCCATCTCCTGAGGTCACGTCCCCCCCCCCCCCCCCCCCCCCCCGAGAACATGTGACCCTCAGTACCCTCCTCCTCCTCCTCCTCCTCCTCAAGAACTGCGCTGTAATTCGGCATTACAGGGAGTTGTAAACGGCTTTCACTTTTTGTTGGTGTTCACAAAAGTAAACAACGCAAACATGAAATGAAAAGAAAAAGTAAATTCAACTCGAGATGATGTGTGGTTTATGCCACGCCTGAGCAGTATCACACAAGCACGCTCTGTTCAGATCTTTGCTTAAAGGCGGTTGGCTATGCCAGCACATAATGAACAGGGGCTGTGTGCGGTCAACGGAATAGCCTAGCAGACGACGCTCGCAACGGAAAGAGCTTTGTACACACGTGCCTAATCTCTCCCGTGACGCTGCATTTCTCCACGGCACAGCGCTGGCCGTCCCGGCGGTCGATGCTCGCGTGATATTATTAAAAAATTGGGCCACTGTACAGCATTGTAGAGGTTATTTATTTTGTGTCAAACATGTGTAAACATGGCTCCTTTCATCTTTAATCACTAGATTTCTCAGCCGGTACCTAAAAAGTTAGCTACAACATTTAAACTTATTTATGTCAAATATTCTTATTAGAACATTCTTTTGAATTATATATAAATCATTGCTTTATCTCAAAAATTTAATTTTTTCTGTCACTCCAAACTTGCCTTAAAGTACAAAGTTAAGAAACTTCAAGGGGCAGTTAAAAAAAAAAAAGCCCATCTTCGATTTTTCTTAAATTTAGGGCGTAGTTCATTATACTTTTGTGTTTATTCATAAAAAAAACATGTTGCATCATTTTGTTTCCTTTTTTTTCCGACCCTGTTGATTTTTCTCTCAGTGTATCGTCAGTGATGATTGTTTACTGCCCACCCCTACAAAATCTCCAATCGGAGATGTAGTATCAATAAATAAATAAATAAATAAATAAATAAATAAATGCATTCTTTTGGCGTGGCGAAAGCAAAGCAATGTTTTCGCCCATACTGAAAGTGACGATATTTCAAGATGGCAGCGCCCTGTGAAAAAGGTCTATAGGTAATGTGACATCAATTTTCCTGCTAAATTTAGTGGAGAAAATTTATTGATGTGTCACACGTTGTCAGGTCATGTGGCGCCAATTTCCACGCTAGATTTAGCAGGGAAACTAAAACGGTGCACCTATACACTTTTTCAACAAGGGCGCAGCCATCTTGAATGTTGTCACTTCTGGTATGCAATAAAACATCGTTTTGATCTCTCCAAGCCGCTGAAAGGCGTTCACGAAAAATGTGTGATTGTCACACATTCTTGTTTTGCCTCACCTTATTTTTTTGCATATTCCAGATTGCGATGTTTTTTTTTTGTCCTGGACATCAGATATGGAAGCCACATAAGTGATAACAAAAGGATACGAAAAACGTCTATAGGTCACGCGACACTGATTTTCCAGCCAAATTTAGAGGGGAAGCTAAATTGGTGTATAAGACACGTGACATCAGGTCACATGACGTTAATTTTTTTTGTACTAAATGTAGGGGGGAAACTAACTAGCTGTTAAGTCTTGTGACGTCGGGTCGTGTAACATCCAATTTCCCGCTAAATTTAGCAGGGGATGTGAATTGCTGCCTAGGTCATGTGATGTGAAGTAACCTTACGTCAATTTTCTTGCTAGGGGGAAAATTAATTGGTGCATAGGTCACATGACGTCAGGTCGCGCGACATCAATTGACATCACGTTAACTAAACACCAATTAAATCTAGCGGGAAATGCATGGATGGACAAAATATTGGTATTGGGAGCTTTTGCGAAAAGACTGAGGTCTTTTTAAAGTAAGGCTTTTGCTCAACTTTAAAATTGTAGTTTTGGCATTGCAGGCCCTTGAGAGCCTAAACCGCTAAATACTACAAAGCCGAATTGTTTTCTTTGGCCTAACAACTACCTCGTCCTATTTTAATGACAGGCTATAAATTAAGACATGCCAGCTAAGATGACTATTTTAAAAAGTAATTGAATTTTACTTCATTAATTAACCTTTTCTACATATAAACGGCACGTAGCAAAGGGTTCACTAACCGACTTTTAGAGGCAGTCATGTGACCAGCTCCAATGGGAGAAATGATACCTAGAGGGACTAGGGTGCCTTCATGTGCACTCTGCTTAGGGTGGAGACATCTGGCCATTTTGTCCCACACATTTATTTTTATTTTTTGTTCAGAAGTGCATGAAAGAGTGTGTCCCTGCACGTGTTTGTGGCGCTGACTGTGCTATGGCAACATTTTGTTTTGGTCAATTTCTTTGTATTTTACCCGTGAGCGCGTGCTGTCGGCATCGGGTACTGCAAAGGGTGGCATCACCCTAAACAGAAGGACATTGATGCACCCTAAGAGGGACTGTTGTCCCTGAGCACTTTTCTGAGAAGACCTACTATATGTGTGTGCGCTGTTCTGCAGGCTCTACGAGTTCGCCCTGCTTTTCTCCTTACAGAAGTGGTCACATGACCTGAAAATCCCTCGTCTCCCCGTTACTGAAATTCAGCAAATTTCTTTGCACGAGACGTGCAAAAAGCGTAGGCCTCTGTTGCTTGCCATTCGGTTACCTCTAAAATGTATAATGTCGCTCGTGAGGTATGAAGTCCCTCTCGACGCCACAGTCATAGCACAAAAAAGTCAAATTTGGGGGTTTTACGTGCCAAACCAACGACGGGCATCTGGCACGCCCCAGCGGAGGTCTGAGGATTAATTTGGACCACCTGGGGATCTTTTGACGTGCAACCGAAAGCTCGGTTACACGGCGCCTCCTCCGCAATAAGCCTTCGTCAGATTGCAGGCACCTCGGCCGGGATTCGAACCCGCCACATGGGGATCCGTAGGCCAGCGCTTTCGCCTCGGAGCCACCGAGGCGGCTGCACAGTCATAGCACAAAAAATCCCAATGATTCCCATAGAAATAGCCAAGATGTTTGCTAGCATTGCTTACAAGTTGCCCATGGTGAGTTTGCATACACCTCTTCTCGGTAAAGGTTCACTGTCTAATTATCCCGCCACTCCCGTGCCCCGTCTGCTGTGGCCAATAACATTATCCCCAAAAATTTATTTAATATTTAGAGTGCTCTCTATTCTAAGAATATTTTCATCCTCAAAACAAACATACCACATACCACATACACTAACATCAGCCATATGAAACAATCTGCATTTTGATGATGTGTATTGCAATATGCAAGGATAGGAGAGCACAGAATTCCAAGCCCATCCCACTTTCCTAACGCACACAAAGAATGCACATTTTCTCGAATATTCTTCAAAGGCATAGCGAAAGCAAGAGTGAGAGAAGGATGAAGGGCCCCCCCCCTCACCTGGTGCGATGTCTCGGATGGCAAAGATGCCGACACGGGTGTCCCCGTTGACAGTCCACTTCTGGGTCTCGCAGTTTGGATCGCAGGAGTGGTTCATGAAGCGCGACAGGTTTCCCCGTGGTCCCGCGTCAATGATGCGGTCCCTGTCCAGGGTGAGGAAGTAGAAGTTGCTGCTGTGCTCCAGATGAAGCCGAGACAGGCGGCGCTCGCACTCCTGCTCGTTGATGATCTCCCCGACGTACTCCATGACGAAGTCGCCCGCAGTCAGGGCCTGGTCGGTGCGCAGGCCCCAGCCCCTTCCCTCGGCCCGTATCACCGTCACCTGGGCGTACTCGCGCCGCAAAAAGTGCTGGTTTTTGCAGTGTTCGCCGGCGGGGCACAGGTCCGGGCGGCACTCGTACAGCAGCAGGCGGTTGAGGCAGTCTGCCTGGCATGGATCCTGGGCGGTGCAGACACAAACCGACACCGTGCGCAGGTCCAGTGCCGGCACCGCCACCTGCCCCACGGGCCGGTTGACCCGGATCATGCGGAAGGGCGCCGGCTTGGCTGACTGGTCCCTGGCCCGGCGCTGCTGCTCCCACGCCGCCGTCGCCTCCTCCAGGGCCGTCTCAAATAACCGCGACAGGCTCTTGCTGCTCGACGTCAGACTACCGCGATCGCCCTCCTCAAAGAGGAACACGTGCCCACGGTTGGTCCAGTAGTAGTCGTGCGAGCCGTAGAAGCGCACCGCAAACTCCCCGACCGGTCGGTGCTTGAGCTCGGCGATATTGACCGGCACCTCTGCAGGGCTACACACCTGGGCGGGCCACCAGCGGTAGCAGCCCAGCTTGACCCAAATGATGTGGCCATACTTAGGGTGCTTGAGCGCGCTGCAGTCACTGCACAAGAAGGGCCCTTTGGGGGCTGCTTTGAGGCCCAGGCAGCTCTGGTGGAAGGCAGCCGGACAGCCCTCGCAGCAGAGGAGGTGGCCCCCCCGTCGAGCAGACGAAGCACCAGTTGACATTGATGCTGGGCCCAAGCTCGGCACCATGCTGTGGGCACACCACGGCCGTGGGCCCCAGGCGGTACGAGCCTGCCGCCAGGCAGCCCACGTGGAAGGCCGAAGGGCACCGCACGCAGCGCAGCAGGCGTCCTGACAACAGAGTGCTGTTTTGCATTCCCAGCCCCACTTTGTCCAGCAACAGATGTCGACTTGGTATTTCCTGCCCCCAACCTTCATGAGCTTGGTAATCCTCATTTCCTTGGGCTCCACGGAAGGATGGTAGCCAAGTAAAATCTGCTAGATTTATAGGGTTCAGGAGATCACTCCAGACCCTCTCCAAGAAACCCTGAACTACCTGAGGGTGTCACGGATGTGTTGTGCTGCTTAGTGATCCCGCAAGATATCTGCACGGCTTTCACAAAACGCTGCTCTTAACTTTACCATTTTTCCACAATTCTGAACAAGCATAAGAGATATAAGCAACCCATCAAACTCAAAGGCATATTTCTCTCAACAAATTGATTGGATGCAACTATTCCTTCACATGTGCTGGGAAAAGAGTGTAGCCCTCGCAAAATTATTTTATTAACCCCTCAACCGTTTTTAGTTTTGGAGAATTTCTGACCCTCAACTGCTTAATTGTTTTCTTAAAAAATTACATTTGTTGCCTTCTAAATAAAATTTCGAATCACAAAAAGAACGGGAGCAAAATTTAAAAAAAAAATTCAGTGCTGCCAGTTGTTGGTAGAGCCAAAAACTAAGCCATGAACGAACCGGGTTCGACCAAAACGATTGAGCGCATGAACCGGGGAAAAGAGACAAGCTACACTCGTCCTGAACGGTTTGGGGACAGCTCCACACTGACGAGCTAGGCTCATCCAAAACGGTTAAGGGGTTAATGCTTGTACCAACCATTTGGCCCCGACTTAAAGGGCCCATGAAACGAAGAAGAAAATAGATGGTGTAATGGAGAATTTGGCCCGTGAAACAAATGTTTGTCTCGGATAAATGAATTTACATTGGCATTTTACTAATAGCATATTGTTTAGTGGGCCAAAAGAAAGAAAGTAGAATGTCAAAAAGCCTGATTTTCGGTACGAAAATTTGAAAACACGGCAAACTTTTTCGTACCTCCTTCCCTTCTTAAGCTCTCTGCCTTTTCACTGTGATACATCCGCGATACCCAAAGCATGTCACCGAGTCCAAACGCACGTCACACGACACCGGACCTTACTTCTTCCCTTCACCCCTAAGCTGACAGTAAGGTGGAAGCTATGCACTTGCTGGACCAATCAGCCGCCTCCCTTTTATTACCTGACCTCATTCTCTGCGCGGGGGGTATGCGTGAGGGAGCATGATCACATGGCAAAAGTGTGGCTGACCCAACGAGCATGTAGCCTCTACAGCACTGTCAGCTTAGGGGTGAACGGGGTGGGGAAAGCAACCTTTGTTCCAGTTTTGAGCGACGGGCTAATCTTCTAGGAGGAGAATGGTGGTGTCCGGGTACACAAACGAGGGTCTGAGCAAGAGGGGGCTCCCTCCTTCCCGTCTTCTTCAACTGTTTGGTACAGTGCGCAATTTGTGGGTTGAGGAGGAAAGCTAAGAAGGAAAAAGTTTAAAAATCGTTTCATGAGCCCTGTAAGTTCTAAGCAATATCTTCCATCAGCTAACCTCCAGGTGCATTAGCTGGTTCCTATTTGTCAATGTGTTGTCCACACATACTTCATGCAATATATTTCCACTCTGCTCTCGTAGCAGGACAAATCAACACTGGGACTCATCAGCAGCTGCTTTATGACAACAAATGAGTACTCAGTGTTCCAGAGCATGTGCATATACAAGGTATCTAGCAAATTATTATTTTGAAATTCCGACTTTTCCAGGTTTCCCCTGACAATTTCAGGTGAAACTGTAGAGGCAGTTAAATACATAAGACCACTACCACACAAGGCATTAAGCATTGAGCACCGTGAGCATAATTTTGCTAGGGCCATAATCCAACTTACATATACTGAAATATTCGGGTTCGTGCAGTCCGGATTAAACAAGCACTTTCTTGCCGCCGACATCTTCAATGAAGAGGCCACTTCCAGAAACACAATGAAAACACAACGCTCAACCACACACGTCAAGAACCAAATGGCAGAATGGCGCATGGCCACCAGGTGCACACTTTCGGATACTTTCGGCTTAATGCTTGGATTGGGTTGGGGTCTGCGGCTTTCCCATTTGCTACTAAATCTAGAAGCTCTAACTGGATCAAGCTAGAGCCACTAAATGAGCTGCGCTTAGAGTATCGATACTCCGTTCCCCGACATTGTTGTGGGCACTGCCATTTTGGTGCTTGTCCAGAGCAGACGCAACTGCCGATCATCATGATTAAAAAATGCGACTTCCTCAGCATCAAATTTGGAGTTAGGAAGGTCAATATTGCTTTGCTCTGTCGCGAACTGTTTAAACATTTGTGGAGGGTGGAAAAGCATTTCCTCTGATTTCAGATAAAGGTTCAGATAACTGGCAACCAGGATTTTAAGACACAATATGGCGAAGTGTCGTTACTCTGAAGCTTAGCTTATTTAGCGGCACTAGATCAAGCCGAGTGTCGTGCCCTCAATCAAATCCAATCCAAGGCTTGGACTGGATTTGTCGGCTGTCCCCTTGCATCGGGTAGCACACTCTACATCGGGTGATCAGAGCCCGCGCTCCACTCTAAGCAGAATTTATTGCCCTTTTTTCTGCCCCAAAGTCTTCAAGTCTTTGCTCAAGGCACTCAATGGCATTTCCGGCTCATATTTCCTGACTGGTCTCGCTTTTTGACAATTTCCTTGAACATTTCCACAATTTTTTCTGGTAATTAAAATTTCCCTGACAATCCTGGTTCTCCCGGTCGCTAGTCACCCTGATATATAACCTGAAGCCATAAACATGTTATTTTGGGGTCACTGGTTTTAAATTTTCTACTAAAATCATAAGAAAAGGTAGCAGACGCAGTGCAATGGGACACATTAAGAAACAAAAAAGGAATGTTTTTCTGAAGTGTTAAGTGTGAGCCAGCGACAGCATGGAAGGAGGCAATGGAACGAGAGCAATCCACCTTTGGCATTGAGAGTGGTAGGCTTCTCCTGGAAGCAGCCGAGGCAAAAGTGCCTTGGGCAGACGAAGGGGTCCTGCTTGAGCGGCAGGGGCAGCTTTGCCAGGCACTTCTTGTGGTAGAAGCAGCCGCAGCTCTCCAACGAACACTTCTCCGTCTCTCCCAGGTCTTTGCACACGAGGCATAGGTGCTCACCTGCACCATGGACAGGACATTACATGCTTCAACCATACATTCGTGGCATCATTGAACGGTAGCTCCGGCCAAAAAGGTAGGCATTCCCTCCAATTCCCCAAAACTCCACCCCATCAAGTTTCAGCCCTATATCTAAGAAAAATGCCACTTCACTAGCACCACAAATGGAAACAGCCTCTGTAAAGTCTCCCGACCTCACTGAATGACACATATATCCTTGCAGAGTGGGGGGCACCAAAGCTGAAGTACACAAAAATTGGGTTGCTGCTTTTTGTCCTGCACTGTTTACTGAAGCCTCAAATACCCAAAAAAAGGGTGTGGCTCAATGAAGAACAAAAGCTGTTCCTACTCCTTCCTGCTCTATCCCACCAGAAGCTTCATAGCATTTAGATTTTTTTTTTTTTTAATATATATATGGAGGGATTAGGTTCAGGCTCCTAGAGGATACACTTCGGACCAGAAAAGCATCATGTCGTATGTGAAAATTGCCTTGCTAGGATGACGCCAGGGGGTCGCAATCTGGCGTCATCCTAGCCTTGTTTACATAATTCAACAGTATTGTGGCATATTTTTTGGACCTCAAAAGCTCTGGGGACACTTTAAATGATGTCATAGACGTTGCCTAACAGATGGTTGTCAGTAAGCATCACTATAATTTAAAAAGCCGTCCTGAGCCGGCGTGCACTTTTGTTCCCAACAAGGCGGACAAAAATGGTAAATATGAAGGCAATGCAATCAAGGCTATGACAAAACGAAGGCAGAACAGAAAGAAAGCATTCTGCTGGGGATGTGAGGTGTACTCTCTGTGTTTAATCAATAGAAGCATTCCTTCGTTGAAAAGCGCACGTGTTACTACAGAGGCCAACTCTCAGATGAAACTAAAAATAGACGTCAGTTAGAGTAGACCAATTTTTATAAGTAATAGCCGCGAGTGTGGGGCACATTTTGTATATTCTGTATTATTTTTTATTTGTCGTTTCATTCGGATAGTTGTAGAAGTGTAAACGTTTATACGCCTTCTGCACATACATTGCATTTTAAGACAATAAAATTTTAAAACTTTTTCCCACATTATACTAACCTGGTACTTTCGAAAAAACAACTAATTCGCCACAATTTGATGTGTCACACTGCTGCATACCCAAATTAGTTAGGAAAATAAAAGTGTTTGCACAGATCCTTTGAAAATCGCTACTCTTCCCGTCGACAGGAAAGAGTTAAATCTGGTCTGATCAAAATGCTTTACGAAACTGCCTTTCATGTGAACATGAAAAGCTACAAGGCTCAGACAACTGCAATGGTATAATCATCCACTATTTCCACTTCAATGAACTGAGTCTGCTCCACTCTGCCTTTTGCACAAGGCTTCTCTTACCCTTTTATGATGCAGGATGTAATCTGGAAAAGGGAACAAGTATTGTCAAACACACTATCTCATCTAAATGGATAAAGGATGGGTAGACACCGTCAAGAAAGAATTCGGACAGCCCTGTGGCTCAACTACACGCTCTATATCAAATCACTAAAACGACAAGGTCGAGTTTACGGAAACACTCCACAAGGTATACATGTTACATGAGTGACAGGGAACCCAATATTCACAATGTTCACCTGACCTGTGCATGCCTAGTTTTTGTTTTGTTTTTGAGCATAGCAAGCTACATTTTCCTTCGGTTTTATCTGCTTTGTTTCATATGTTGTGTTCACCTTGCTTAAGTGTTCCTTGTTCATTAAATTCAGAGTGGGGGGTCAGATCCCTGTAAAGTTGCAACTCCAGAGCTTTTTTTCTAGGCTCCTATTCACTGCAGTTGTATACTAGTGGTGAAAAATGTATGGTACTGCTATTTTTGGTGTGGCTGCTGCAAAATTAAAATACAGCAATGTAAAAGAAACGTGAGTCCACATACTAGTTGAAATAGAACTGCTGAATAAAGACAGACAAATATGGTTAAAAATGTGTGTGGACTGTTGTTATGTAATCTAATTCTTGCAAAAGCAGAGGTCGGCTCATTTTGGATAGAAATTTTGATTTTTAGCCAGTCAGCAGAGCTGTTCTGGCAATCTTATTTAACATAACCACAATTGCAAGGACTAAAAAGTAGTGTAAAACCACAATCTTAAGGTAGAGGCTGGAGACCTGTCAACAAAAATTCCTTGAAAAAAAAAAAAAAACTATGGTAAAGCAACGTTTTTTCAAACTTCGCTATTTGCCTTATGAAAACAAAGACAGTGCCAAGGGCCATACAGAAAATAGGTCAGATATGTGTGTGTGCGCAAACTACAGGAGCTGCTTTTCTATCATCATCATTTCTGACATAGCAGGTAAAAGAGAGCGTGCAGGTGGCGCAGACTGCTTGGCTCGTCAGCTCACTAAAGCACCCGATAATAGTGCTTTCCCAAATACAACACCCAACAACAGGGTGTAATTTTTATGATTATCTGAACGACAGGAAACTGGGGAAGGAATGGCTGAAGTTGAAAAGAGGCCACCCGGGCTCAAGAACCTCTCATGTGACTAAACAGCTCAATGAAAGCTACTTTGTGTACCCTGTTGGTCCTATTGTGCCCTGTGAGTGCCAGTCTCAATTGTTACTTTCAAATTGATTCTTTTTTTTTTTTTTTTGCATTCTGCAAACCAGTAAACAAACGGTTCTCCAGTACAACTGTTAACAGTTGGATTAACTGTTACAAGGGCCCAGTTAAAGAAAATGAAGGGAGGCCCCTTCATTTTGTAACTCCTTATATTTTTGCATTGATTTTAGCTAAAACAAATTTCAATCGTTCTTGGTATTAAATTTCTACATATATTTTAGTACCCAAAAAGGTGATGTTAAATTTCTGTAAAGCCTACACTCTAAAAAAAGGATTGAATCCTTTCTCTGCAGAACACAGAGACAGTCAATCACGTTGAACAACAGAATGTTCCCAGGTAATGACCAAGCTCAGAATACAAGTAGATTTGAAAAATGTGATGTGCGCAGGGACAGTGGGCGAGGGAAAGGTCCTGCTCACTGCGCCTGCGCACATCGGACTGTGTTGGTCTAATTGCCATTTGCTGGGGTCCTTCTTATTTTCGCCGAATTGGGCTGTTTCATGTTCTGCAGGGAAGTGAACAAATTCAAACCACAAACTTTTTCTCAGCCAAATCAACATCACAAATATACCAGAAGCTTTTATTACTTCTCATCACCTTTAAGATGAGAAGCAAAAACTCTCCAAAGCAATATCAGGAGAAATTAGGCTCCGGCATATGTCGCACATATATCTAACTTCATTAGCATTTTCCTTTAAAGAAACGCAATGTATTTATTTACATTTTCTGCAAAAGTTAGTGTTTCTCTATTTTCAATAGAACACCGGTAATTCTTTCAACCTCGATCTGTGAAAAAAGGCAATTCTTCACAACCTACCTATATACTGCATTTCAGTTATATGCCAGTAAAATTAATGCTAGTACATTGAAAGTTAAAGTTTTTGTTTGATGTCCTATGTGTCAAGTGAGAACTATTACTAATATATTAGAAACAAATAGGCAAAGAAATTAGACTAAATATTACAAATAACCTACTAAAATATCCTGCAAGAAACTCGGCAAAGAGCCATTAGTGCAAATTAGCATATTCACTTTGAGCAAAACCTCTGAAAGCAAATTAGGCAACTAGAATTCAATTGTCTGTGTTTAATCCAACTGCCCGGAAGTTAAACAGCAATTGAGAAGTGTCGTAAATCATGGCTTAAATTAGCATAATACTGTTCAATTATTTTATTGCTACATCACTCCTAAATAAATCATAAAAATTAGGAGTTTATCAATTAGTTCAGGGGTCGGCAACCCTTTTCTACAGCGGGCCGAATCGCCGCAATGTGGAGGCGGAGTGGGCCGGATAGAAAAGCGAAGAAGGGCGGTCTACTAGCCCATGGAACTAAAAAATAAAACAACTGTCACAAGCTTTATGTTCAAAAAATATGTTTACTTAATTTTGGCACACATAATCTGGTTGCTCAAGCCTCATTAAAATTTTTGGTATTTAATATTACGGCCAAGATGTGAATATTCAGGTCAAGGGCACTTTGTTAGATATACTCATCTGTCATTTGCAAATGCATGTTTGACTTTACGGTCTTTCACTTCAAAAAGTATGCATGCAGATATACATGCTGCAGCAAACACTGCGATAAGATGCTGCAACCTTTCATAGATTTAAAACCTTTGATTCAGGGAAGTTGCCACAAAACTTAACAAAGTCGTTAACTGCAAATGCACACTTCAACTTGTTATCTGTTTAGCGATCAGTAAGATCCTTCTGATAAATATCTTGAACATGGCCGTAGTCTACCTTAAATAAATTCTTCGAAATGTGGATGCCATAAGAAAATGTGGATATAATTCAATTCACCAGACCTCGAACTCCCAGTTCAGATTGCATACTATATTGCAGAGACTCCCTTTGTGGAACAGTATCCTCATTTCTTCTATATATGTTCCCTAAAAAGGAAAATTAAAGAGATTTCTTATTAATGAAAATTCCTAGTGCTGAATGAGCTAGAGCTTCAGCTCGAAAACTTGCGCGTCTGAAAGCATTTCCGCCACAAGTTTTTCTTTTCTTTGTAGTCTTACGCTCAGTTTATTAAAGTGATGTGAAATATCATCAAGTAAGGCCAGGTTGCACACCCAATCAGAATTGAGAAGATCCTGTAAGGACTTCCTTCCACACCCAAAAAATGCACTCTCTTCACCCAGCTAAAAAAGCCGCAAAATGACTACGTTCCTTATTTATCGAACCGCCGCATGCTATTGGAAATCCCCATAGTGAGCCTCTATGTGCAACAAAAACCGTTCAAATTCACTTTGGTGCAAGCCGTGATTCAAAACAAACTTTATGCTAGCTACGATGACCTTAATTATTAATTCCAAATGCATCAAATGGGTGCACAACCATTGCTAACGAATAATACAATGAACGTGAAATAAACTATCCCCCAGGTGTGCCGTTTCAAAGTTAAAGGGGTCATGAAATGATTTTTCAACTTCTTCCTTCTTAGCTTTCCTCCTCAACTCGCAAATCGTGCTGCGCTACCAAAGGTACAGGGGCAAGAGTATACCGCTAACAGTTCAAGAAAAGGGAAAGGAGAAACTCCCTGCTTGCTTGGACCTTCCTTTGTGTACCCGCAAGTTGTCAGTGTCCCCCTAAAAGTTTAGTCTATCACTCAAAATTTGGATAAAAGTTGCTTTCCACCCTCCCGCCCATGGCTTTTTCAGTACTGCGTGCAACTATCCTTTCTTAACTCTTCAAGCTGACAGTGCTGTGGAAGCTACATGCTCGTTGGGCCAGCCACACTTCTATCTTTTGCCACTTGATCACGCTCCTTCGCGCATACCCATGCGTAGAGAATGGGGTCGAGTGTTGAACGGGAGGCAGCTGATTGGTCTGGCAAGCGCGTAGCTCCCACCACACAGTTGGCTTAGGGGTGAACGAATTATAGCGAGATAGCATAGTGACGCAGTGCCGGGGCCCGGTGATACGCTCTGGGTACCGTGGATGTATCACAGCGAAAAGGCGGAGAACTTTTGAGGGAGGTGCAAAACAGTTCACAATGTTTTAAAATTTTCATACCAAAAATCAGGCCTTTGACTTTCTACCTCCCTTCTTTTGGCCCACTGAATGATATGCAATTAATAAAATCCCAATCTAAATTAATTTATCCCAGCTAAAAATTAATTTCATGGCTCCATTGATGCAACTAACTTACCCCAATTTGCAAAAAAAAAAAAAAGCTTTATTAATTATGTTTTAAGTTCTGGAAAGGAATCATATTTGTGTCTCTGGTTGGGGGGGGGGGGGGGGGGGCTTTTATTTGGTAGCGCCGCGTAATATTGTCCCGTGGCCCGCTCCCAGCTAGAGCAAGCCACCGGTTGCCAACCCTTAATTAAATTTCTAAATAATTTTTAAATAATGATATATGATCCTTGATGTTTATAATAGAACACAGTGCATATCAGAGTTTGTTTCAAAGCACTGTTTTGGGCAAGATTGCAAAAGAACTGAGCCATCAACTCAAGTGTGGCCGAAACGATTAGACACGTGTCAAATATGACTCGAAGCGTGCATGAGTATCACACAACTTAGCCACTTTTCTAACTAGGCTGCATTAAACAAATATCAACCCTGGTTTTGAGCTAGCTCTCACTTGTAATCCGTGACATAAGGACATATGACAACTATGTAAAACCCCCCTATAAAAATGGTGGCCTGCCTGAACTTCCAAGATTTTCTGCAACAGACTATAATGCAAGAAGAAAAAGTGTCAATGTGCCATGTGTTTGGGGGCACACAGGAGGTACAGCCCTGCCAAGAGATTCAATTTATGATTTATAGATCCTTTTCAATGCAGAATGCTTATTGCAATAAGTCTGTAAATTTACCATGACATCGGCCATGTACAAATCCGCTCACTTAAAATACTTAAGCCTCCGCGTCTCCTTGATTCTGCAGAGGCGGCAGATGAAAAAGCCCCAAAGCTTGCTGAAAGGTTGCATGCCCTTTTAACCTGGAACTAATCGGGAAAACGAACCCTTCATTAAGATCTGATACCTAACTCATTCTGAAAACTACAAAGCAAAAACAATCCACCTGCTTCAGTCATTACATAACATGTGTGTCAAATGAATCCGGCAAATGACACCGGCTCTCAGCGCCGTATGCTCGTTCGTTGGCGGCAGTTGGCGTCATGACCCCTTGCGCCATCTCTTGTCTTTCGTGCGAAACGGTGCCGTATTGTTCGAAGACCAGTGGCTTCACAGCATTTCCATAGGAGCTAAGCCTTTTTCTTTCTTTACTTTTTCCTCAGGTAAGTTTGTTCTTTGCAAATTTTACCAAAAAAAAAAGATGCACCATCCGAGGGCAACGCTCCACAAAATCATAGTGCGATAGATTAAGAAACTGAATTTTGCGGCCGATTTAAAGAGCCTGGTTGCTATTCGGGACACCCGGTACACTTGTTTTCTTCTAAAAAAAAAAAAGAAGGAAGATTTGCACATTGCTTTTGGCGTCTGAAATGTATGTTTCTTGATAAGGTAACATATCTAGTCTAAAATGCACCTATGTATATTTTAGTTCTCCACATAAAGGCTGAAATCAGTAATGCTCCGCGAGTAAACAGACTTTTTTTACTTTGGTTCTTGGGGAGAAAACATGTACAGTTCAAAACTTTCTGACCAAATTGAACAGACCTTTTGCAAATGCTTAGCGCATTGTCTGCTCGAAGTAGATTCACAATGTCGCATGGGAGTGACACCACCGAAACACCTTGCTGCCAACACTCAGTCTCACCTAAGGTGCCGATTCACAAGCAACGCTTTCTGCCTGGCAGAAACCCTTTCCCCAGCATCCTCCTCTCCATTCCTTCTCACCCCAAATAAGTGAGTTTGGGTATTTTTCTTTGAGCACCTGGGAGCAAATTCTAGCAAATTCTAACAGAATAAATGACTGCCAAATTTCTTTTCTTTTTGTTTGTCAGGATTTCATACATACTACAGCAAAACCTGTAAGGCCGAGCTTCTTGATTTTTTTATTACACCTCAGCTGCACGAATGGCTGTGCTGCGGGAGCAGCAGCCAAGGCTACCTGCTCACGCTTGGAGCCTTCACAAGTCCACATTAAGGTGAGACGAAGTTACAAGTGGCTAACTGCCACCTCACATAGTGGCATGTGATGTGGCTATTGATCAAGCGATTGCCAACAAATTGTCCATACTTAAACCCTGGAGACAAGGGGACACCAAAATCAAGGACAAACAAAGCCCCGTCTCCAGTTGTGTTTGTCGCCCCCCCCTCCCCCTTTTTTTTTGTGTCCACTCGTCTCCGAGAATCCTGAAATTTAGCCCTATACGTCCTCGTCCTCAAAACTCCCGTTGTAGCTACTAAACGCATGTGATGTTGCCATCTTGCTAGATTAGGAGGCAGGAGTCAATACGACAACTGAAGCCTTTCCATTAAAGACCGACAACCAGTTTGCGCTTTCACTTTTCCCTTGCTTCCTCCTCTCACCCCTTCTACCCTGTCCACCGTTGCCTGTTGCCTCCTACCCCATGATGAGGAGGATTTTCTGTTTTGCAGAATCTTGAGTCTGGTCGTGAGCCTTTAAAGGAGGAGGAAAAACAACACCCCTCGTCTTCCACTGTCTCAAGCCAGTTCCGACTGTCATGCTAGAGCTTTATAAACCAAGCGAGCTTCTCTTCAACCTCGGAAAACCTCATAAAGGTCCCAAGCAGCCAAAGCACTTGATTATGCCACCATAGCTTGATGCTAAGTACGGTAAGGAAAGGGCAGACATAGGAAGAGTTTCGGAGCCGAGGGTTGGAATGTCACCTCTGGTTTGGGGAGTTGAGTGAAAGATTGTGAGAGGTAGGGGTGCGCCCTCCCGTCTTTTTACAAGCCAGCTTCGAAACGAGGCTTGTGACTGAACAACTCATGCCAGCCCCGAGGGATCCGGACGGAGTGACGCAACTCACCCGTGGTGCACTCGTCGCAGACGAAGGCGCGAGGCACGTGCGAGACGCCCAGGCAATCGGCGTGGAAGGCGAGCTTGCAAGGCCCCGTGCAAAAGAGCGTCGCTCCCATCTTCTCGCAGACCGTGCATACCTCTTCCTTGGTGGGGGGCTTCTCAACGGCACTGTTCTCCTGCAATGGTCCCACCTCGGAAGTCTTGCTCTTGGCGCCCTTGCTCCGCGAGTCGTAGTACTCGAACGTGAGCTTGTGTTTGCGCTCAGAGCGTGTCAACTCCAGGGCGTCCGTAGCCTCTTGGACGGCAACGCGCCAAGCGTCCCGCTTCCGATCGGGAACGTTGTACGGAGCGCGCTCGAGGTTGCCCATGGCCACGAACTTGGCCAGGCCCTCGTAGGGCATGATCCGACCGGGTTGGGTCCACCCGTGCTGCGCGTCGTCTCCGAAGTACTGGACGTGATACAGGCGGTGCTGCTGGCGCACTGTCTTCGTGTAGATACCGGACAAGGGGTCGAAGGAGACCATACACGGCCAAAACGGGTGACCGCCTACCTTGGACCAGAGCAAGTCGCCCACCAGATAACAGGGCGCAGCTGCGAGTGGCTTGGTCTTTGTTTTCCGGACCTTGTTCAAGGAGTGGGGCGGACGAACCCGAACCAGAGGTGTAAACTCCATGTCACTCACTTGATTAGGCTTGCGCAGCCGACCAAAGCGACTTCGTCCCATCCCGTCGGACGAAGCTGTCCCATTTACGTGCACCTCGTCATCTGGATTGCTAAGTTTGGTTGGGCAATCGCCGTCGCCATCCGGCATGTCCCCGAAGTCTAAAAGACCATTCATTGACATTTTGCGCCACGATTACCGGTCGTAACCACTCTAAAAGAGGACAGCACCGTTAACGACGTATTCAACCGACCTGACACATTCGGTTGGCGCGCTGAGGCCACCCAACGCTTTTAAAGACTTTGAGACGGCTGATTGGAGGCTACTCGTACAACGATTTCAGCCTGTAACACGAATGGTACGAACACGAAGACACCGGCACCCAGCAGCAGCAGCACCTTCCCAACGAAATCGCGCGAAAAACGACGCTTTTCATTGGTGGAAAAGGGCTAGGCATTTGGCTAGGATCCTGTCCGGTGTTGTCTTATGGCTATAGTTAAATATATGCACGAAAAGGTGAAATTTATTAAAACAAAAACAAGACGTAAAGCGTGAATGAAAAAAAAAGGGACATCTAGGAATAAAAATTATATACTACTGCAATGAAGTGTTTCCCCTAACGGCTGAACTCGATAGAGCCAATGACGTCACGGTTTAAAATTATATTTGCTGTTATTTTGACGTAAACACGTTTCGTTTTGATGCCGCCGCGCCGAGGGCCGAGGCGGCCGAGGCGCCGACTGCATTTTTTGAGACGTTGGTTGCTGGTCGGTCGTAGCCTGTGTGTGATGGTGAGGTTTGGGGTGCCCGGCGGTGTCCGCGCTGGTGTGTGTTGTCGCCATGCCGCCTGTGCTCGTCGCGTTCTGTTGCGTATGAATTGCCTACCACCACGAACATCTTTGCGTTTTTAGCACACGCGGTTCACTTTCCTTTTACCGTGTCGTGCGTTGCCTTGCGTCTGTCTGGTAGTGCTCTCGTCGACCAGAGGCCACTGGCTGTTTGGTTTCAGCGCTTCTAGCTGGTTTCTTCAGCCATTCGTTGCGTTCGACCGGCGTCGCGTTCGCTTTGCGTCTCCTAGAGCCGACTGGTGTGTTAAGCGTCATATGCTGTCCATACAACGGGGGATCGGTGGCCGAGTGGGCTAGCGCACACCAGCTCGGAGCACGTGGAGTGAAAGCTCGCGCTGCAACCCAGAGATCCTGGGTCCCCACCAGGATCCCTGGGTTGCGAAATTTTTATCGGTTCGGTTCGGGTTCAGGGCTTTCGGTTCGGCTCCGGTTCAGTTCCGGGGTGCAAAGGGAGTAGGGAGTTTTAGAATAGCGCACGCTAAAGCTTTGCGTACGCAAAGAATAGCGTCGTCGCCACTGCGCATGCTCCGAACGCAAACCAGGTTTTGCGCTTTGCGTGCGCAATTTTAGCGCGCGCTATTTCTGGGAAATAGCGTGCGTACGCAAAGAGTCTGCGCTTCTCCAGGGAGGATTCGTGGTGGGAAGTTGGCTAAAGCCAAGACGAGCACAGTTGAAAAAAATGGCGGCTTCCAGGATTATGTCGGCGGCTGCTGAGGCAGCGTCGTGGTCTGAGTGCGACGTCGGCGGCATCCTCGCAACTGCGATTTTCAATACGAAACGTAATTGTACTCGGTTTGGCAACGATCACCGGCAACTTGATGCTTGCGACGCGCGAACATTTCTCGGCGAAGGTACGATGTGCGAAGGCCAGTACACGAGACCTCTCTTGCCGAGGCGACGCAAGCGGGCACGACCGGTCAACCGCTCGCGTCGCATTCTCGTGTTTAAACAAATCTAAAAATCGTACTCTGGACCAAAAAAAAAAAACTTGTTTCTCTCTAAGGTTACAGCATTTCGTGTGCGAAATAAAAATTGTGACTCTATCTTGGTGGCGTCGCAAGCGCGAGATGCTTGGGCCACAGTGGCTTGGGCTTTTGCGTCGCGACGGAGAAACGCTATTCTAAAACACTGGCGTCACGGGCGCTAATGCAAGCGCTAAATTTAGCGCTAGCGTGCGCTAAAATTGCGTACGTTATTCTAAAACTCCCTAATAACGGTTACTGAAAAATTGAGCCTGTATTTTCCGCGTTTTTTTGGCGACGGGCACTATTTCAACAGTGAAATTTTATCATTCGTAGGACGATGAAATTGCCTTATTGCAGTCGTATCTGCCCAGAATCGATGTTTTCAAGTATTCTTCCCGAACATATTGTAAATCACAACGATGTTTCAGTGTTCGAAGACGCCGTTAGACTTGTTTACTCTGTTTAAAGAGTGAGCATATCGCCTTGGTGTTATTTTGTCTTTTTCTCTTTTTGGGGTTAAATATGTATATATTACGTGATACTTTAAATATTGTACTTTTTTTTTTGTATATAGTGTTTTTGTACACGGCACGTGCCCTCAGTTATTAGTCATTGGTGATAATTTTTGTCAGTATATTGTCATTGTTAAATTTATTATCACTTTTTACGTGCATTTAGTGCTCTTGTTTTCTATTTTGCGCTCTCGGCGCGTTTTGTATTTAATCTTGTAACCACTTTATTGTTCATAGCTCTGTTGGAGGTATGAATCATATTTTTTTTTTGTGTGTGTGTTTGTTCCTCCCTGCCACGGCCCCACGGGCCAGCAGTATGTACAAAATTTAATTTCAATGAAACAGTAAAAGACTCCTAGATCAACATATATGACTCAACATTTTTTTTTTTCTTTTAACCACAGTCTCATATATTTTACCTGAATCTATAGGTTATCCGTCTGGTAGGTCGCCTAAAATACGCAACTTTTCGTCGCAGTATTAAACGTCAAATCTTTCTATGCTCGCGCTTCTAGCCTTTGCTGCAGTACAACATAAGGTGAAACGGAGTATGGCGGCGCTGCAGTCGGATCTTGCTTCCCTGTCTCGCGCGTCGTCTGCTACCACTGCGTTGAGTTTTCTTTTTTTTTTTTTTTTTACTTCCATGCGTATAACAGCAAAAAGAAAAGCTGATGAAGATGAAGTGTAATACACTACAGAGATCAGAGTCAGCGCATTGTGAGTTTTCTTTCTTTGAGTGTTTGAAATTTATTTTTGTGTGCATCTATTTCCTTGTGCTGTGAAGTGTTAGTATGAATCAACATGCCCAACTCTATTCAAGCTTGGCGGGCTAGACAGTCCGGAAACAAGGCTCGACTGCAGCGCTGCTATACTCTGTTTCACCTTATGCTTTACCGCAGCAAAGGCTAGAAGCGCGAGCTCATAGCGTTGGCAGCTGCCCCTAATGCACGAGAGCTTGTGCCACCGAGATGTGTCTCAGAGCAGGGAGCTCGCGCTTGTAACCTTCGCTGCGGTACAACATAACGTGAAACAGAGTATAGTTCTCGTGACCGCCACTGAGCCCACATCGCAGGCGGAGCTGTGAATCTGAGCTTGCTCCAGTAACGTTGGCGGGAAGCATGATCCAGCAAATGTCATCGAGATCAGTCGGTTCGACTTTGAATACCCAGCAGGGTATTCATTCTGAAGAGCGACTGGATACCATCGTGGCGGAGAATGAAGAAGAAGTGTATTCCGAAGCCAACATAATTTCCCTGAAAGCGATTACTTCTGATACGGAAGAATACGTTGACTGCGCTGAGGAGTTCTCAAGGGCAGGGACCACGTATGTTGTCCAGGAGTACCAAGATCAACATTACCTACCCACACGATTGTCGTCTGATGCACTGACCCAGGCTACGCCAGAACGCCAGATCACAGGAAAAGGTTGGCCAGCCACAACCTGCCCAGTCGCTGGTCAGAGGGCCAAGGCACCTGGGAACATCAACCACACACAGTGCGACTTTCATTGAGCTAGTTGGAGATGAGAGCAACCAGGAAGTAATTGATTGCTGCTTGACATTACCAGACACCCCGCAAAATGAGGTAGAGCATGTGAGCATAGATGAGATAAGGACTGCCGACTATAACTGCACTTTGCGAACCTCACTAGACTTTACGCAACAGAGATCTCAACAGGAGAGAATTGAAAACCTTGAAATCAAAGTGAGACAGCTTACTGAGCGACTATACCAAGTGGACACAGACAGGAAAAATATGGGTCAAATGGCACTGCTGTTCGAAAGATCCGAGAAGAAATGGCGAGAGACGGTGGAAGGTCGAGAGGCACTGGTGGGTTTGATTGCCCGCTGTGAAGGGCTAGAAACAAGGCTCAACAGAATCTTGGCTGTTCAGCTAAACGACCTGCGTGTGGCGTCACCAGAGAACTCCCAAGACAACCAGGAGGGGTGTACCATCAAGACACGCAAAGAGAGTACACTTGAAGACGCAGGGAATGGGCGAGACACAACGTCTACTTTCGTCTACATTCCAACCTGGTCCAAGAATCGCTCCCAAACTACGTCCAAGTTACCAGAAACCTCAGAGATAGAGGGGAGTCATCAACTGGAGATACGCAAGGACAATGAACCCCACAAACGTGCGTCAAAACATAAAAAATAGCACACAGGAGATGGAAGAGGTGTCGCAGAGCAGGTATGCCCAGCAAACGACGCAGTGTCCGAAACATCTAACCTGTGGTAGCTTAAACATCACACAAGCCCCCAATTGAGGCATAACCGCGACCAACCGGGCAGTAGATGCTACCATTCAAGACCAACACACAAGCGTGAAGATCTCGGGAGAACGCAACAGTAAAGGCAAATCTGGAGCCGAAGTTCGGCCCCCACACGGAGTCACACGAGAGGTTATCTTCGCTGGAGATAGCAATGTCGCACGCATTGCGCCAACGTTACACGATGAGGTCCGTGATCCCAAGAGGCTTGAGATTTTACTCAATAGAAAAGCTACGGTCGATGTTATCCATCAACTCATCGACACATATGAGGAACACGGGCACGAACGGTTCCCCGCATGCACATATTACATATAGGCGTCAATGACATCCTCCAAGGCGAAAATCCCGGTTCAATCGTAAATCGTCTACAGACGAGGTGGTCAAAACGAAAGTCGGCATTAGCCATCTGCTCCGTCCCAGAGATTGACAGCAGAGGAAAGGGGCTACAGGTTGCCACCATGCTGCTTAATGCCAAACTGAAGCGACTGTGCAATGTGATCAGAGCGAAGTTCATTAACCGCTCTCATGGCATGACAGAAAGAGCGATGAAAAAAGATGGACTACACTACCAGAAAGAAAGAGTGAAAGTCGTGTCTGAGATTGTGGGGGCGGTAGCGAGTTGTTTTTTAGGCAACCGAAACAAAAGATATCAAAAGAGGGGACGCACAGGTGGTAAGGGGCGAGGAAAACCAAGCGGACCACAAAAAGACACCTACACTTTGTGTTGTTCATGCACACAGTGTCCCCTACCACCCCCCCACACAAGATCTATAATATGCTGCAGAAGAAATAGACCCGCATCGACAGACTCACTACCTGAGCGACCCAGTGTTTCCCAAAAACTATCGGAGAGTCCAAGCCCCAAATGCCGACCTCACTCACGAGCTATATGGGTCCCCCATCGCCATGGAACCAATCGGCAACACGCAGACACACACGGTGGGGCGTCAAGAATATGGCCCGGGTATGGCAGTGTGGCGACATAGGCTGAGGCAAGCCCAACAGCAAGCCAGGCCTGCTCAGGAGGCCACGCGCCTGCCCAAAAGGGCGAAAGAAGAAAAGGAAATAAACACTAGACCGAGGAGGTGCTTCGAAAACAGTCGTCCTTTGGATTCGTCCCGTTGAATATTTCAACTCCGACAAATTGGTGACCCGGACGAACGACTCCCCTTCACGATTCTTCACACTCTTCAATGATGGATTTGGCTAACGGTGAATCGCCTGCGGTGGAAGCAATTCCATCGGGATCTTTAGCGGCATTCCAAATCAAGCTGCCGGCATTTTGGGCAAAGAACGCTACGGTTTGGTTTGCACAGGTTGAGGCGCAATTCCAACTCCATCACATCACCCCACAGGATGAGAACGTATCATCTCCGTCAACTTACGTGAATCGATTGCGCGAGTTCTTTCGACATATCCAGCCACCTTCCCCTCGACACTCGTCTCACCGAAAACTCTTCAGGTCTCAAGATCTAGAGTCGTGCACACATGTTTTTGTACGCAGTGAACTCATCAAAAAAAGCCTTACTCCGGCGTACAATGGACCCTTCAAGATTCTCCAGCGCTCTATGAAAACAATGACATTGGACCTCAATAGCCGTCAGCAAGTCGTCACAGTCGATAGGGTCAAACCTGCTTATACCGACACACCTTCGCCCTCTCTTTCATCAACCACATGGTTTTCGGGAACTGAGTCCCCTGAAACATATCACATCCAACCTAAGAAGGTAACGTGGGCCCCAGCTTCGTAGCACTCAGAGTTTCCCCGCAAGTCCGAATCTTGGGACACACCCTTAAGATTCAATGTATAATTCGGAACAACAATTATGTGCGAAGACCAAGACAATTTCTGCCTACACTTCACTGCAAGACCGCTGCTACTGAAGATACGTGAGCCTCCGCCGCGACAGACATTTATGCAATTTTTTTTTTCTCTTCCTCTCCCTGTCAAATTCGTATCCTGCTTCAGCCTCTACCACCAGGACACTAGGAGGGGACCTCTGTGGCGACATAGGCTGAGGCAAGCCCGACAGCAAGCCAGGCCTGCTCAGGAGGCCACGCGCCTGCCCAAAAGGCGAAAGAACAAAAGGAAATAAACACTAGACCGAGGAGGTGCTTCGAAGACAGTCGTCCTTTGGATTCGTCCCGTTGAATATTTCAACTCCGACAGCAGTGTCATCTACAATGCCCCTTCCACAGGGAATGCATGTGAGACTTGTGGCTTCATTGCACCCACCACTCCTGTTGCGCCCACGTTATTTTTACAATACGACGCCACAAAGAGACAGACAGCATCATATGGAGCTCGAGCGGGGATGGGTGCACTAAAGGTGCTCGAGGCAGACAGCGCCGCAGCACGTTCCTTCAACAATAACCGACGCAAGTGTGGAGGTAGAAGAAGAAAACGAAAGTGCCGACGGCAGGCAATGGTCACCAGCGGGGTTCTTAAATCTACAAGGAGCGCGTAGAGAGCAGAAGTGGCAAGAACTCTTCTAAGAAATGGAGGCTGCAAATATGTTACTGTTTGGAGTGGCGGAAACTCATATGAGAGATTTTGAGGAACCCCCTGCACACCCCGATCGGCGCTGGGCAGGATGCAATCGTGTAGAAGGACAGCGACGTGTAGGCAGAGTGGGGGCCTTTTGGCGCAGTGGGTCAGACTGGAAAAGAGAGCTCCAGGGGTGCAAGGAACATTTGTGGTTAACTGGGGAACTTTTGGGTTTTCCTGTGGCAGTGTGTATTCTGTACCTCTCGGTGGGAAGCGCGCGTCGTGAGGAGAACCATCTATCTATGGAGTGTATAGCTAACGACGCACAAACAATGGCAACCGGAAAACATCTGCTAATCATGGGAGACTTTAATGGACATATACACGAGTTGGATGGACGGGAGGATGACAACGGGCGCTTGCTACGGAAATTAGCGGAAGAGCTAGACTTAGAAGTAATCAACCTACGCTTCAATTGTGAAGGTTAATATACATGGAAATGCACGTGACAGCAAATCTTGCATTGACTATGCCCTGATCTCACATCATTTGGGGCGATACCTGTTACGCGTCCAAATTGACGAAGCGGGGAGAATAGTCTTGGCAGTGATCACGATAGAATTACTCTTCAGCTGTCTAAAGGAGTGTGGAATAAAGAGAGAAACAAGCGGCATGACACAAGTCGGCCGTGTCTTTCCCACGCAGCTGCGGCTAATGTAGTTGAAATGTTTGAGAAGAGCGACCAGAGGAAGAACGTATCAGGGTACGTGGAATACGTAGATACACTAAAACAACTGATAAGACAGCATTCAACAAAGAGTCATGGTGGCCGGAGGCGACGGAAGCGATGGTGGGATGGAGAGGTCCCAGCTGCAATCCAATTGCGAAAAGAGGTGAATCGGCAGTACCGTTTCGCACTCCACACCAGGAACAAAAGAACGCCACCAAACAACTGGTACAACAGAAGCTGGCTGCTGCAGACCTAGATAAAATTAGGGAAATACGGTCAAGTGGGAAAGATGTGCCCAGGAAGTTTTGGAAATACCTGGGAACCCTGGACGGCAGAGATAAAACTCCAGTCATCATACACGAGCGCACAGGATTGGAGGTGGACGCGCTTGACCAGTGTCTCACAGAGCATTTGATGGAAGTGTTCGCACCACAGGAAACGGCGCTGCTCCAAACAATCGCCACAGAGAACTGCACGGAATGTACTCTTGCGAGTTCCGACGAGAAGATTGGCCTGGTGTCAATTGTACGTGCTCTGGCCCACGTCAAAAGCAGCACGGCTCCAGGCTTAGACGAGATACCAGCAAGCGTCCTCAAAACACTACAAAAGGATTCGAGAGAACACCTGGCTGAGATCTTCACGGACATTCTCATCAGAAGACAGCCTGTACCTAGAGACTGGAGGCGAGGTAAGGTTGTGCTTGTGCCGAAGAAAGGAGGAAATCGGCGCTACCTTCGGAACTACAGGTTCTTACAGTCACCAGCATTGTGTACAGGGTTTTCGCAAGCATCGTGAAAGAGCGCATGACAACATGAGCGGAGAAAGAGGGTATTCTCACCGAGCTCCAAGGAGGGTTTCGTCGTGGCCAGCGACTGGAGGACAACGTGTACACCCTTACACAGTGCATTGAAGTGGCTCGAAAAGAGGAGAGAAGACTAATATGCACCTTCTTAGATGTCGCCAAGGCTTATGACAGCGTTCCACACGACAAGCTTCTATCAAGCCTGGAGCAGCTCGAAATGCCGACACAGTGGACCGAGCTTATTAATCGCTTATACACAGGCAACACGGTGACAACCCAGATGGGAGAGGTCAGATCAGAAGAAATCGTCATAACACGTGGATTGCGCCAAGGATGCCCACTCTCGCCGCTTCTCTACATGTTGTATGTCGCGCGACTAGAGCAGCGGTTGATAAAATCAGGACTGGGCTTCTCGCTACTGCACGTTGAAAATGGAGAGGCCGTGAACTGGGTGCTACCGGGTCTGACCTTCGCGGACGACATTGTGCTGACGGCGGGCTGTGCAACGGCGATGCAGCAACTTCTCGACATATGTGCTGATGAGGCTGCCGTGCTTGGTCTCAAGTACAACACATCCAAGTCCGTTGTGATACAATTTGCGGGCACTGAGAAAGAAAAGCTCGATAGCCTCAGATTGGGTCTTGACGTATTACCGGTACTGAAGAAGTATAAGTACCTAGGCGTTGAGTTGTCCAACGAGGCAGACTATCTGAAAGATCATTCCGTCCACCTCCGTCAATCCGCCACACGGGGAGCTAACATCCTTCGTAAGTGCAGCCTATGGAGCTGTAATAGATTCATAGTGAGCCGCGAAATGTGGAAGGCGGTGGTGGTGCCAGGTTTGACGTTCGCCAACGCAGTGGTGTGTGTACCAGGTGACACAAGAACCGCCTTGGAGCGCAGACAACGAGAAGTGGGACGCCAAGCGCTGGGCTGCCATGGCACGGTGGCGAATGAGGCAGTACAGGGGACCTGGGCTGGTCGTCTTTCGAAGCGAGGGAGGCGACAAGCAAGGTTTCCTATGACGGGTGGCTTCGACTCATAGACCGGTGCCGCTGGGCCAAGAGGCTGTTCATATACACAGATGACTTCTCTGCAGAGCCGTTGGCAAAAGCACCTTTACCAGCTTGAGAAAAAGTTTGGCTTCTTCACAGAACCGGTGGAGGCGACCACAGAGAAAGAATGGGAGTCTGTGGTGCGGAAGAGGGTCCGCGAACAGGAGAATGTGCAATGGCTAGAGGCTGCCCGGACAAAGTCAACCCTTACCATGTATGCGGAGTTAAAACAGCAAATCATGGCAGAGACGCGGCTCTACGACAACAGCTTGGGCAGCTGCCTATTGTTCGAGCCTCGTGCTGGAGCCCTGCGCACTCTGGTGTACAAACAGCACTTCGACAATAGTGTGCAGTCGACTGTATGCCGAGTATGCGAGGGTGAGAGCGAAACCGCGGAGCACATCATACTCCGTTGTGGCGGAATCCGACCTTCTGCCACTTCTGCCACCGAAGAGGCGAACTGACTACGCGAAGGTGTCCCGCCTCTAGCGACAGCGTTGGGCTTCTCGTCAACAAACGGGACAGCCAATACTACTGAAGCCTTTTGGAAGACCATCGAGCAGACGAAAAGACGACTGGAGGATTGGTTGCATCATACACAACATAGGGGGCGCTGAATTCATTCCCAGGCTTGGGCACAATTATTCGAGCCCGCCCGTTATAAAGGGAGCAGCCGCAGTATCATAATCATCATCATCATACTGGTTTTTAATTTGCACCGAACCTGAGTGCACTGAACGTAGTAACTTAATGAAACTTTTCTTTTCTCGAATTTCGCTTTATTTTAAAAGTTATAGGCAAATTAAAATTACAAAAACAGCAAAAAATAACCTCCTTCATGACATCCTTGGTCGCTTGAGTGGCTATGAACTAGGAAAGGGGTAGTGAGCTAAGCGAGCGCTCACGGCTGCTGCACTCAGTGTCGACGGCTCGAGAGGCCACCACTAAAGCATGTTCTGGATAGGCTGTATGAAGCGAGCAGCCAGTGCGGCTCGCATCGCATTTACTGCGCGATTAAACACTAATTCGGCATGACACGTCATTGGCCACAAATGACAGCAAACACGGGGTAAAGATCAGTTCAGAACGGCATCCACTTCGCGCTGCCATACCGCCAAACCACAAGCCGAACCTCGCCGAGGACCTTCGGAACCGGTCGGATCCTCGAATCCGTATACGACTGCACTGCTGCTGCGTACATCCAGGACCTTTCTACGCTCTCCGCTTGTTGGAGCCTGATCCCACTACACCTTTCTAGTATGCGCTGCCTTTTCCACCGCTTCGTGGTGGGTATGTCGACTGGTCATTTCTTGTTTCCATACTTTATAGACTGTTCCAACAGGAAGAGCGGAGAGCGAAAAAATCCCCCCCCCCTCTCACCCAGCGCGTCGTCTGCTCCGCCGAGTGGGCTGTACCTGATATTCGTCTGACGTTCTAACTTGGTTTAAAATCACGTCGTATTGGAAATATCAAGTGCAGATGCACTGATTTTCGTGTGCACGTTACTGTGTAATGCTATGCCCGAAATAAATACTAACCGGGTCCAACTGTGCTGTTACCTGCATGCGAATAAAAAAACAAAAAAGAAATAGGAAAGGTGTGTCAGTGGCCGGTCTCTCCGGCGAAAAGTAAATCCGGTTGCTGTAGCTTTTTCACTATAAAACGTTTGTACTGGTGTAGGCCTTTAGCGACAATGAGTGGAAGTCTGGAATAATAAATAAAAACATGCTCTCCTGATGCAATAAACATAGTGGTTGAGGGTAATATTGCCGGCTGACTCCACTGCTATTGAAGTAATAGAACAAAGATACGCTAGTTGATCATACACTGAAATAAAACAACAGAGCGCTATAGGGTGATTTTGGAGGAGCCATGAATATTCTAAGAATGTGAAACACTTCACAACTGCAGCCACGAGCGAGAGTTCAATGTTAGGTCCGCCAGTACAGCCCAAAGGTGGAGAACGGCAAACCTCCTGCCTTGTCGTCTGCTAGCGGAGGCGGGCGCGTGCCCCCTCTTTTGCTTTACCCCGCCGACTTCCCGGATGTGTGGAGAGAGCGCTGTGGTCGAACAAAATAGCGCGGCCTTGAGAGCGCTAAATGGAATGCTCTATAAACTGCATTTGTTTCTTTTCTGATCTAAAATACTGAACAAAAACTACTTTTACAAATAATTGAAACGGTTTGCACCACTTATATTTTGTATTTAGATTAAAAAGAAACTTTTAGTGGCTCTGACCAGTAGTAAGCCCAGGACCAAAGACCACATTTCGTGTGCTTTCGGCACCGCGGGTCGCCCCGTAGGTGGAGATTTCCGCGTCGTTCGGTGAAAATACGACGCACCGATATTTAGTTACTCTCTTCGTGCCCGCTGGCCTGCCCGAACCCCAAGAGACGTGGAAACTGCAAAAAAGGTAGATGCTTAAATATGATTGCAGGGCCCCTTTAATCCATCAATTAGCCATCACCATCCAATCCGAAGCCAACTGGCCAACCTGTCGTGCATGCGCATAGCAGTCGAATCTTCGTCAAACTTTTCACAAGGTCGAAAAAGTTCAACTTGGTCAAACTAGAACCTTGACCGGTTCACATCCATAAGTGGCACCACCAGAAGCCATCACTTAACACCAGCCAAGACAAGCGTGCGGAGGCACAGACGCAGCCACACAGCGCTTCAGCATGCCAAAGAAGCTTTGATTACGCCACCAGACCGGTGAAACTTGCATTCGACGAGTTGTACCTTTTTTGTGCAGCACTGCACTTCTGTAAAAATTTCCCATGCTCTCAACCGAAAGTCTCACGGTGTTCTCAACGGCAAGTCTCACGGCCTACAGAGGGTTTAAAGAACTTCTTCGGTGAATGACGACAAACGAGTAAAAAACGTGTCTTCAGCACGCTGCCGCCAGCCCAAAAGCACAATTTTTCAAAAGCACAAGATGAGCGATGGCCGTCTGGAGTTCTGGATTGTCCAGCAGTTTTGGCGAGTTGCTATCTATTAGCCCCGAGAGCGAACACAAGCGTCGCTGCGGTCGCCGCGCCCGGATTGGTTGAAGTGTATTGTGACGTCAGGGGGAGTACTCCGCTCCGCGATCTCACATCGGCTCGCTTCCCAGCACCGGTTTCCTGGCTTGGCGTTGTGTGCCGCAAGCTCTTCGAGGAGCTGGACTTCGTTTACCTGGTGTGCAAGACGTTGAGTTAGGCCGATATTGACGTGCTTCCGTACATTTTATAAACCTGCTTATCCCTTTTACCTTTAAAATTGGAATACAAATCTCGAAAGCTTTCGGCGGAGGCAATTCCGCCAATGAACCTCCCCGTCCGTCCACACGACACAAGGCTATCTTGCGTGGGCTCGGTGAAGCGGTGCACGGCGCAAATGTTTCAGACGTTGGAATTCTGTTCCTTGCACGTTCATGATTTAAGACAATATAACATCCCGCTTTCAAGGCATTTGAAGTGGCATTTATATCATGGGCCTTTGGGTGGTCGGCAAATTAGCTCACGACCCTGACTCTGCGCTGCCACTCTGCATGCGCTAGTTCGCAGATGTTTTAAAGGCCCTGCGTCTGATGATCTCGAAAGTGCTCGTGGAACCGGGTTGTTTTACATAAATGTAGCTTCTTCGTGAATTAATTATATAGTTTATACACCTATGCAGGCATATTTCTTAGAAGCTTCACAATTACTGGAATATAGTTTGTATGGTAGCAGCAAAAACGGCCGAATTGCCCCCAGTTGTCTGTATCATATGTATTGAACTGCGAAACTATGCACAGCAATAGTGCCGTAATATGGAATGTTTATACTTTTTCCTGACATACTTTATTCCAGCCTTGGGTATTCCGAAAATACACCGTTTAGTCTGAATTGTCATTTTCAATTAAAAGAGACACTGCTGCAGGTCTCCAAAAGCTTCCTCAGCCTCCAAACTCCCGACAGCTGGACTCTCTGACATCAGAGGAAAGCAGGAGTAAAAGCAAGCATTCGAACGTCTGTCCCGTGGTAGATGCAGCACTAGTAGCAGAAAATGTGGAACCTGTGAAGGGCGACAGTCTGCGTGAGAAAAGCTTCTGGTATTTTAGTTTCAGGACAATCGATTTAAGTAAAATCTCAATTTTAGGGCTTAAGGGGCTAATAACGAGCTAGACACCTTCGCTTACGTTTGTTATACATTACTTGAGGGTTGATATAAACAAGTCCACTGATACCACCCGTGTAGTCCATTGAAATACTATCCGAATCCAGCAGAGGTCAAATGCAAGCAATGTATATAATAAATGTTCCTTGTTTTCTTACTTTGCCCCTGCACTTGGGCTGTCTTACTTGTGATTCTATCTTCATGGCCCATACTGTATTTAACATGTTGCTCGAGCAGCAAGCAGCTTTTCTGCTTCGGCGATCTTGTTTAAAAACAGAGATACAAAAAAATTATACATAACCTGCCAATTCATTCAGACCATCAGCAGCATTTATTGTGCGAGATGTAAATCTATAGTGATGCTCCTGCAGTTGTGGCCATATTTCTTTATTTTCATATACCAGCTGTGATTCAAGCGTTGCCTGCCCTGTCAACCATGCTTAAAATGTTGGTTGAAGTTTCGTATGTAGCTACAGGACGTACCTCAATAAAGGCACATATAAAAATTTACACTTCCTACGAAAAGCACGCCAAAAACATTGAATAGAAACGAGCGCCCCGTCAGCTAGCGTCGTCACAGCCTCCACAGGGCGAGCTGGGCGAGTCGGGGAAAAATTCTCTCCTCGCCGTGACGTCACCCCGGTTTGCCGTAAGGGGGCGCCACGCGAACTTCTCGGGGCTAATAAAGGGGGGAAAACAATCTGTACGGTTGCTTTTATGCACTATTAACCATGACTATGCTCCAAATCTACTCTAATGGATCAGGCTGTCCAGTTTGAGGATCACCTCTAGTGGACTCTTTACCCCACTTAACTTTTCTATAAAATTTTACTTTGCAAGACGATGGGGTAGTCTACATAAATTGTACCCATGCACTCATAAATCTCCTTTAGCTTTTTTTTCTTTTTGCGACAAAATATTTTTGCCGCGTTTTGTTCCAAATCTAGCACCGTTAACTTATTCACACGAGGATGCTTTCTCTCTCGGAATGTTACACTTGCACCGAGCCGCAACTGAGAATAAGGAACTTTGAGGCATGTCACAACATGCCCATTACACTTGCTACTTTTCGTACTCTGGTAGATAAATTATTGAACCCCTCTCGTAACTTGCAATTTTTCTGGGTATGACCAAACTGCTGCTGCAAACTTTTCATTTAAGTACCACAGATTGAAAAGTATGTGAAACTATAAATGGAAAAGTATGAAGTTGTTGCACTCATGTTGGAAAGGCTGGATGAAAGTTGGGGCACAGACCACAAAAGTACAAATAATGAGGTAATAGGAAGCGAGCTTGAAATATAGAAATAATCAAAAGGCAACAGCCAATCTGTAAAGAAGTCTCACATTAGGAGTCCCAAGTCAAGAGAAGGCAGGTAAAACCCACGTCGAGACGTTTGCAATGAATTATACCAGGCAGAGAAGCATGTGCAACTATAGTCGTAGGCGGGACAAACATGGCAGGGCATCTCTTTCAGACGCCCCACCTCCAGCATGTGCTCGTTGCCTTCAGAAGTGCTTTGGCTGCATATGTTGAGTGGCCATCACTTATCCGGAACACGCAAATACGGTCTGATGTAATGGGAGTGCTATCCTGGTGATGACCAAGAACTGCTCTACAAGGTGGCGCACAATGGAAGTCTGAGCAGGAGAGTCCGCTCGCTAGACCGTCAACGCTACGGCAATTTCGCTGGCTGATGAATCTATACTTACCTCCACCTTTTTGCGTGAAGATGCATAGGGGACTGTTGAAGCAGTCTGCGATGACAAGCACCCGATGCTTCCACTGAATGAGGCGAGACTGCCTTGCAGGCAAACTCGCTACGTTGACCTCCAGCAGCGATTTTGCCCTTGAACGAGCGGCCTCCCTTGTAGACTGTTCCATTGAGGGTTAAAGGGAAGATGGGGCACTTCTACATTTGAGAAAAAACGCATGAATTGCGTTCATTTGGCCTTTAGAATAACAGATATCAAAATTATATTTCAATGCGACGCGCCGGAGAGCCACAAGAGCAATTTCAAAATAGGGCTGAAGCCCCGCCCCCCTAGCCTTGGGCAGCCAAAAGAGCCGTCAATGACGTCACGGACAGCGACTGTCTTTCGCGTTTTTCTCGCGTTTAACAATATTTACGCAGCAAATGGTTTGGGTATTCGGGTTCACGGGGTAAAAATACACTAGAATTCACTTCTAACTCATTTTCTCCAAGAAGCTCCGTAGCTTCCCTTTAAGTCACAGAGCAGTTCTTGGGTTGCCGCCAGGATAGCGCTCCCTTAAGACAAGACGCCGTTTGTGCGTTTCCGCCAAGTTTGGGGGCCTTGCCCCACCCCCCACACTCTAGGAACTGGGGGGCACTTGCCCTCCCAGTTCCTAGAGTGTGGGGGGTGGGGGGCAAGGCATGTGTTTTGCCCCCACTGGGCAGGGCAAACACAGCCCGGCGGCACCCAGAGGATACCAAGGGCATTGGCCCTGGGGGTGGGGGGGTCTGGTTTGCCCCCCCCCCCCCCCCCCCCCCCCCCACTCAAAAACTAGTTGGTATGCCACTGTTGGTGAGCACCGTACACTCAACTCTTGAGATGCCGAAGCATTATCAAAGTTGGGATGCTCATGCTGGAGGCGGGACAACTGAAACTCATTCCTGCCATTTTAACCTTGTCAGTGGCTATGAGAAGTCAAAGATCCCATAGGGAGAAAACCAGCAAATCACCAATTAGACTGCAGGGTATTTGAGGTACCGAGTTCAGCAATTGTTTTTAAATCATGAAATAGTTCAATATTGCCCGTCAACATCAGAGCTGGAGATACAGAGATCTCATTCCCTCACGAGATGTGTACCCGATACTTCCCTCGTGCAGTTATTCACATCTATTTGACATACCTAAGAACTACCCAAACACTTCTAGGGGAGTACCAGAGCCAAAGGGAGGGAACAAGTGCAGAGTGAAAAAATGAAAGCCGTTTACAACTCCCTGTAACGCCAAATTAGAGCGCAGCTCTTGAGGAGGAGGAGGGAAGGGTACTGGGGGGTGGGTCAAGTGACCTCGGGGGGCGGGGGGTCACGTGACCTTGTGGGAGTCACGTGACCTTGTGGGAGTCACGTGACCTTGTGGCGTCACGTGACGTCGGGGGGGGTCACGTGACCTGGGGCCACGTGACGATACCGATGACGTCATCAGTAGCGTCACTGATGACGCCATCAGTGATGATGATGACGATGCGGATGCCGGTGACGTCACTGATGACGTCATCAGTGATGATGACGATGACGATGCGGATGCCGGTGACGTCACTGATGACGTCATCAGTGGCTATGACGTCAACGGGGGGTCACGTGACCTCGGGGGGTATCCCCAGGTCACGTGACCCCAGGGGGGGTCACTTGACCTGGGTAACCATCGTGACCCTCGTGAGGGTAACCCTAGTAACCCTTGTGAGGGCAACTCTCGTGACCCTCGTGAGGGTAACTCTCATAACCCTCGTGAGGGTAACCCTCGTGAAGGTAACCCTCACGAGGGTTACTAACCCTCGTGAGGGTTACGAGGGTAAGTAACCCTCGTGAGGGTAACTCTCATAACCCTCGTGAGGGTAACCCTCGTGAAGGTTACCCTCACGAGGGTTACTAACCCTCAAAAGGGTTACCTTCACGAGGGTTACCCTCACGAGGGTTACTAACCCTCGTAACCCCCGTGAGGGTTACAAGGGTAAGTAACCCTCGTGAGGGTAACCCTCGTGAAGGTAACCCTTTTGAGGGTAACTAACCCTCGTGAGGGTTACGAGGGTAAGTAACCCTCGTGATCCTCGTGAGGGTAACCCTCATGAGATTAACCCTCGTAACCCTCACGAGGGTTACGAGGGTTGCGGTTACGCCGACGCCAACGGCGACGGCGACGCCGACGCCGCTCAAGCCGGGAACGGGCCCCTAAGAGCTGCGCTCTAAAACAACCAGGAGACTGCAGCAACCTTTGCAAAGTTGCAGTATGTTGAATGGAGCAACAACCAGGTACTGCCAGTGACCAAGAGATGACAGTTTATTTGGAGGAGTCACAAAACAGTCAAGTTTACCATGGTTGACATTATTTACAAAAATGTAAATGGCACAATCACAACTGCACTGAAACACACACTTACAAAGGGAGGGCTTGCCATGAGGTTGACTTGCAAACGTGCCTGCAATTACGAAGGAACCCAAATGCAAGGTTGGCATTTTTGCTTGTTAGGATGACACGGGTGTCAATGGTGCCAGGTGACTCCACAACATGGTCGGTCAAATAAATAGGAGTAGTCCGCCCACTAGGAATGCCATGACTAGCGTTGCACAAACAATTCACCAAACGAGGGTCCCTGAAAGGTTTGGGCTCCGAGTGGGTGCAACAATTATGCCTGGAATACTGCCACATGGTCTGCATAGTCGGGGGAGTGCTCAGCTTGTGTCCGCCTCCCTGGGAGGCGCCACGGCCCGGGCCCGGGGCTTCCTGCGGAAGGGGAAGCAGCCCCGCCGGTCCTCCGACGGAGGCAGCTCCCAGCACAGGTCCGGGGGTCGGCTCTGGTTGGGTCCAAACACGTTCAGCTCCTTGAAGCACTCCGTCTCGATCATCTGCGAGCAAGGGGCATGAAGAGACCGCCATGCCTGCACCCTGGGGGCCCACCTCGGTCTGCCAGGGGATGGACACAGAGCCCATGTTGAACTGGCTATAGAAGGAGTCGTCGCTGGCGTCCAGGTTCACTCCCTTGACCGTCGAGAACTGCTCGATGTCCAGCACGTCCTTGGCGTACACAGCATGGGGCTGCAAGGGGACCCGCCTGTCAGAGCCCTGCCCCTGGCTGCCCCGCACACCTCGACTCACGTCCGGCACGAAGGGCGGCTCCAGCATGCCGGCCTCGAGCCGCTTCCAGTTGAGACTCTTGAAGAAGGGGTGGGTCTTGACCTGGCCGGCCCCTGCCCGGCCCTCCTGGCAGCCCAGCCGGGTGCTGGGGCTCTTGGCCAGCAGCTGCTGACAGCAGTCCTTGGCCTCCTCGCTGAACTTGGCTGAGTATTTCTCGCGCTCCTCCTTGACCCGCCGCTCCACCTCCTCCCGCTTCACCTTCTCCTTGCGAGCCCGGAACGGGGCCTGGCCCTCCAGCATCTCGTAGAGCAGGCAGCCCAGGCTGAACCAGTCCGGGCTGAAGGTGTAGCGCTCATTGTCGATCACCTCGGGTGCCATGTAGCCCACTGTGCCGACACGGCCTCGCACCCCGTCCTGTTCGTCGGGCACCTCAACGGCCAGGCCCAGGTCCGAGATGCGCACGTGGCCGTGGTCGTCTAGCAGGATGTTCTCGGGCTTCAGGTCCCGGTAGACGATGCCCTTGGCGTGCAGGTGCTCCAGGCCCTGCGTCACCTCCGCTGCATAGAAGCGGGCCCGCTGCGGCTCGAACCCAGGCTCCCCACCCATCGAGTACATGTGGAACTTGAGGTCGCCGCCATTCATGATGGTCAGCACCAGGCACAGGGCGTCCTTCGTCTCGTAGGCATACGCTAGGCTCACCTGCAAAGGGACCCCATCAGCCCGGCTGGGGCCCGCCCGGCTGGGGCTCACTCACCACAAAGCGAGAGTTGACCTTTTGCAGGATTTGCTTCTCTATCAGCACCATTGTTTCTCCCCGGCGCTTCTTGATGCGCTTCTTCTCCAGCTTCTTACAGGCGTACATCTTGCCTGTCGCACGCACCTGACAGGCACAAACCTCCCCAAAGCCACCTTTGCCTAGCACGCGGTACATGCGGAACGTTTTGGCCGTCACGGGCTGGCTCTCCAGCCACTTCCACTGCAGGTACCGGTCAAAGTACAAGCTGCCCTCAAACTCGTGGAAGGGACCGCCCGTGAGGAAGTCCTTGACAACCCTGCAAAAAGGGAGCTGTCGGGCACGGCCCAGGAAGCGCCACTACCCGCTCCTACTTGGCACACTCGGCAAACAGGTCCTTGGAGGCCTCCGCCAGGCCCTGCTTGCATCTCTCCAAGAGCTCTTCATTGACCACGTCCACAAATTCAGTCGACTGCACAGATTGAGCAGCGGTTGAGCAACGTTCAACAGGCCGTGCATGTTCCTCACCTGTTCACTGAGATACTTGTTGAAGACATCCTGTGCTGCCAAAGCACGGTCCTCATCCAGTTGCAATTCATACACATCCTGCAAGTAGCGGGCACAGATTAGGAATGAGCATTGCCATTTAAACCCACCACTCTCTCCCTAAAGTTGGCTAGTTTATAATGCGATTCAAGCTGCAACAGCCCGTAGAACTCTGGCACCAGCACCAGAACCGAAACCGAGGGAACTATGTGCAAGACCACGGCACATCATAACTGAAGAACAGATATGCTATCAAACCCTAAGTGAGGCAAATACAACTGCTGGTGACTTTTTAAAGGGCAACTCCGGCCAAAACTCAAAATGAAATAAATTACTGGTATCGCTGTAGTGACACAAAATACGACCCCAGCCAAAATATTACGTCCGTGGGACGCCGCATTCTCAACTAATGCCGATAATAAAAATGGGACCCGCCACGAGCCGCCGCTCCTTAGCGGGCGGCCAGCGGGTTGCCGATCGCTGAAGCAACATTGGGCCGTGACGTCAGTAAAGGCCCGTTCACACTCTTGCGACCGAGTACGACTGAGAGCGACTCCTTAGGACCGGATGCGAGGCAGCGGAGCTGGTCCTAAGAGATCGCAAGAGGCTTAAAAACCGGTCTGGTCTCTCTCGGTCGTACTCGGTTGCAAGAGTGTGAACGGGCCTTAACATTATCTTCTTTTTCCTTCGGTCCGGGCGTTGCGCGGAGTGCGCTTCTTTGAGCCGCTACCACCACTACCTCTGCTTGTGATTGGCGTGTTTAGCCGTTGCTTTTATCTGCAGTCCGTGTAGCTTCGGTATAGCCTTTTGTTCATTTGCTTGCGAGGACTCCAAGACTCCTATAAGCGAGCAACTCGGTGCGCCCAAGACTGCCCAGCTGTTCCTCGAAAGATGCCGAGTGCAACTTGTAGCGCTGTGGGCTGCTCAAACAACCCGCTGCGCAACCCGGAGGTGCTTTTTCACAAGTTTCCAACGAACCGGAAATTGAAGAAGGTGTGGGTGAACGCTGTTCGACAAGTAGACTTTGGACTTCGGCGTTTTCCGCGCCCGAGGAAAAAAGAATGAAAAAACAGACGTGTACAGCCCAGCACACCTGTGTTCGGGCGCCGCAGCCCGCGCCGGAGAGCCTCAAAGCTTTGTGTCTGGGACTGACCCGCAGCGCGAATGCGAGAGGGCCCCAAGTACTGTATACCGAAGACCGCACACACGGCGACAGCCGCCGAGTACGGCACCGAACGAGTTCACTCGTTTTCCAGTCGCTAGCTTTTGGGTATACGAGCGCCGAGCACGGCATATAGCACACGTACGGCGGCAGCCCGAGTGAGGCACCGTACGGGTTCACGGGTTTTCCGGTCGCTAGCTTTTGGGTATACGCACTAACTCTTGCTACATCTGCTGGATAACTACCACGCATACAGAATTAAAACAAAACTAGCTTACCTCCTATCTTTAGATGGCGAGCACAACAGAGATAGGTGCCGCTCGGCCTGCGTATTCGTTGAACGAGAATGATCCCGACGTCACGTTCACATAGCGGCTGATTTCCAGTGTTGCCGGGGCCTCGAGCGGCTAGTTTCGGTTTTGTTGGCCGCGCCCCAAACAAAACTTTGAGGCGTCGATATCTTTAAAACTACGCACAATAACGAGAAAAAAATTACACCTTGCAATTCAGGGACGCTGACTGCACTAAAAACAGTCATAATCACAAAATTGAAAGTATGGACCGGAGTTGCCCTTTAAGTTACTGGGTATATGTGCATTGCATATCTGCCAATTACACCTAGAGGGAGATTCAAGAGATCTCAACACTCCAAGCCAAGAATTTGATATATTTGGGGATTGTACAACAGACCATCCATACACTGTTTATTACATTGTTACACGTTCAAAAGATTTTAGACCAACAGCCACTTATAAAGATTGTGTCCCATTGCTGTTTCATTCACAACCTTCATATCATTTTCCAGGAAGGAAGAGTCCACGGCACTGAAAACTTAACAAAATTTTGATAGCAAATCAACATACCACAGCATCGAGAAAGCCATTGCACTTGCAGTAGTGGGGCTTTGTCTGGCAGTATTGCCGGAACAGAAGCCGACCAATGGGTTGCTGCTCCACTATATACCCGTATGAGATGTCTGCAAAAATAACAAATACTGGGTTGTAGTTGCCCTTTTTGGTTTGGCAACAAATTCAGTGGCATCATTTATCGAGTAGCCCTGGCACACTTCCAGGTCCCTGTGTATTTCCCAATTTCTTGCACAGCATTCTTTCACCACAAGATAGTGCATAGATTTGATTTGGCAAATTCTGCAAAACTCGGCATCTAGTTAGGACCAAGTGTCCAAGGGCTATTTCCACACTGGTGCCACCAACTTTCAACTTGCCCGAGAAAAAGTGAATCGTGCTGAAATCAATGACAAAAGTGAAGAACACTCCTCCAACTTCCAAAGATTGGCACAATTGCACAACTACAAACTGCACAAAGCCCCTTTCCTAAAGAGAAATTTATGGGGTTTTGCATATGACAGAAAAGTACTCAACCTTTGTTCTACTGGCCTCCATGGAATCACCGATATCAGAATAATTTTTGCTCTACAATGAGCAGATTATACAAAAAAAATCACATTTAAAATAGAGATACAATTTCCCCCGGGGTGGCGAAACCCCCAGTTGTCACGTCGTCTGCTGTTGGTGCATGTATGTTGCAGCCCAGGATGCCCAAGTTTGCCAGTTATAGCAAAGCACACACCACATCAACTAGTGCGCTTGAGATAGTACTGGCCAGTTAAGCCAGGGTCATGGCCCTTTCATCCGTTTTTTTTTTGTTTTTGTTTGCAATATTTCCAGTACATACAATTCGTGTAGTTGGATTCACCAGACCAAAATACATTCAAATTCATCCAAAAATCTTATTTCGAGGATGCAAAATCAAAGTTCCAAATTACAGAACTGCAAAGTTCAGCGCTTCAACTTCTTGGATGAAAATACATGCATTAATTCTAAACACAGCATTCAATCAATGCATTTCAGGCCACATCTGAAATTTCAAAAGAAACTCAATAGCCGTGCATGAAAGATAATGTTCTTGACACCATTCCACAAAAGGGTTCCTGTAGCTGTCATTTTGGATGTTGGTGCTTTTTTCGGTCAACAAGGCAAAGGAAACAGCTCCTTGTGACGCTGGACCATTATATTTGTGCCATGGGCTTTTACTTTTCATAAACAATGAAGTGGTTTATACTATGTGAATTAATGATATGCAACATAAATCAATGCAAACAATAGGACTCTCGCAAGGAAGTTCACCTACAATACAATTATAAGAAACTCCAGAATAGTTGGCAATAAAATATATATTTACTTTGTAGAAACTGGCAGAAATATTGTAAATGTTTCCCAACAAGTGGAAATGAAAAAGTGTGAAGATCATAAGGAAGCTATTGAACGATATGATGGAAGAATTCATGCAAGCAAAGATTTTGCTGAATTCTACAAATAAGCTAGGAGGCATCTAACCTTATAGATTCGAAAACATAATGGAAATTCTGTGATGAGGAAGTGTTCGTCAGAGAAATGAACAATACATTAGCTCTTTTCTCAAATCCTTTTATAACATAGTTAATATAGACATTGTTAATATGAATACCCCACAATATTGACACCATTTTTAGGGATGAACTGGGTAAATACATAAATTTTTGTCTCCTTATAGACGACTCATATTATGAACAATCTTTGGGGGAATGTAAGAGTCTTTATTGATAAGACATGACATAGTTATATAAGGTGGAAATCCCCTGGACTAAATCACTCGACCTAAACAAACTTAAATGTAATCTTGACAGAGGGACACAACGATGTTGCAAGGTTGCAAACAAAGGTTAAAAATACTTTACACAAACAATTTGCAAATGATCTGCATCCTCTAATTATTAGTGGAAAAGTTACAAACTTCCCTTTTCCAAGTTAAATAATCAGATTGAATCAGCAGTTTACATTCAAACTTCAAAGCCAAATTTTTAAACACTAAAAATAAAATGAAATATACACCTTACCCCCTTAGGGTAGGCAAAGACCTTCCCATTGAGCAAAAGCTGCCGATTAGAAATGCTAAAAAATATATTAATTTTCTGGGAAGAACTGGCAATTGAGTTTTGCTGTAGATGTGTTCTATGACTGCTTTGTTTACAGTACCCTTCAAAATATGAACTTGTAAGTTACAAACCTAAGATGTAAGGTCAAGTTCTGCCAATATTCTCGCATGACATAAAGTATGAGGTATCGAGATAAATTAACCTTCTTGCAGCTCTGGTGGTCAATGACATCTGGCATTCAACCTCACTGAAACAAAAAATAATGTTTGTGCAATAAAATGAAAATGGAATACAAAATATCAGATGTTTTGACATATTTTGTCATTATGTTTAAAGCCACTGACCGAGCCTTCCTTCTTTTTTATAATGTTGAGGAATGTTGTGTGTGTGTACCATTTACGCAACATTCCTTGGGAACGAAAGCATACAACAATTGAAGTTGTTGGTGAGACAGAGATGCTGTCTCTGCCATTTACTCAAAGGTGTGTGCACCTGGCTGGTTTTGGGCAGAAGTGAGCAATACCAGTCAGTTGCACACACTACATATCACACCGAAATGATTGCCTGTGAACTGGCACTTAAGGGAAACTGAAATGAAAATTTAAATATACCTCACGTTCATAAATAAGTTGAGCCTCATGGACAATATCTGCTAATGAGAATCACACTAGAATGGACGACTATATTTTTCATCCTAAATGTCAGATTCTGACAAGCGCCTTCATGTCATTTGTCCCAGCAAATTTACGGCGAGGCTGGCATGGTTATGAGCTTGGACACTTGGTGGCGTCAACACATTAAAACCTAGCCGTTCAAGATGCGCAAAGGCTTATTAGGCGACCTGAGCACTGAGTGGGGGGTGAAGGGACTCACCTGCGACCAAAAACTACACCAACCTCTCCCTCCTCTTGGTGTCACCCCCTCTCACTTTCTATTCCCCAGCTGTAGGAACTGAATAGGTGCAAGAGAGAAGGGAAATCCAGTTCGGCCAAGTTTGAGAGGCTACGCGTGCTCGGAGCCTGGCGCCATACTTCCGCGGAGCGGCGCTGCTTTTAGGGGACAGTTGATGTAACAACATCACGAGTAGCTTTGTGAACATCCACCAGGTGCAATTTGGTAATCACTTCATTTGTTTGAAACAAGGTTTTGGGGTCTTTTCGATCAAAAAGTTGGTGTTGCTACAACATAGTTGACATTTAGACACTAAATAGGTGCTAGGATTTCATTTCAGTATCCCTTTAAATTGCCGGTCAGCCACTGTGTACTGGCAACTGGCTTTGTGTCGCTGCTACGCTCGGCGCTTTTGTTTTGCAGCCACATCCCTTGCCCCTCCTCCTTTATGTGCCTGCCATTGTCGGGTGCAACAAAGGCCGCAAGGGCGCTGATAGTACATATAGTCAGCTTTGCTGCTGTTTCAAGAGCAATCGCCGATTTCATATGGACCGTGCAATCGGCGGCCGCACCCTGAATCTAAGCTACATCCCGGACACAAAGGCACCGAGAGCTGACCCTATAAATTCACTTAAAAACGTTTGGAACTGCATTAAGGGATAGGAAGGGTGTGCCGGTGACATTATGGCCTGAGCACAAGGTATTAAGGAAGGGGACTAAATGTTGACCTCTAAGTCTGCCTCAAAGACATAGTCCAGGAGCTTGCCTGACAGGAGGGTCACGAGGGCCAGGGAACCGCCAGTCTTCAGTGTGGTCAAGCTGTTCTTGTAGTGTTTCTTTCACAGATAACTTTAAAGTAGAGGAGCACCTATTCACAGCAAACAAGTAAAAGAAGCAAACAGCAGTCGTGATGCGTTTGTTTCTTCTTCCTCATTGTCTCTCAAGTGCCGTACGGCAAGCAGTCCAAGAATAAGGGCCCAGTGAGTCAACACGAGCATCGGAGTGAGACACATAAAAATGTACCGCACGAAAAGATACCAGTAGGACACCGTCACCTGCCTCGCTTCGATGCTCCTACTGGCTCACATGGGGGCCTATAGCTTTAGGCATTTGCCACGTTAACATTAAAACTCACTACTAGCTTGGCTGTGGCTAGAGACCTCTAATCAAGGCTTCAATCATAAGCAAATAAAATTGCGGCCTCACATAGGACTTTAAGCACAAACAGACACTGTCGACCTTGTTTCGAAGTCAGACCAACGGAGCTAATACAAAAGAATGTCTGGCCGGTGTGGCCCGAGCTTGGTGGCTGCGTTTCAACATTTTTAGTGCAAATGCAAAGCAATTCTGGAGGTGAGAAAGGTCTGCATGTTGTTGGTGCCGAATGAATACAAATATGCAATTTTGGCTTTATGATTGAGTGCTCACATTTTTTATGGTATGTGACATTTTATGCTTCAAGACATTTAAATTAGCGAGATAAAGGAAGACACCCCTAGAAAGATGGTTTACAAGAGCTGTTGCACACTGAAAAGTGGAGGTTTTTTTTCTTGTCATGAAAGACGGTGTCCCTTTAGTTTTACATTGTGTGTGCAATCCCCAGTGGCCCCGAGGGTTTTTGAAATAAAAAAAGAAAGACATTTAAAATAAGTAGTATGTTCCAAAAAAAGAAAACCCTTGCAAATAATGTTTGTCAGTAGTTGTGAACACATTCTCAAATTACTGTAACTGTGAGTCGCCCCAATTCATTTCACCTCGCCGACTCATTGTTTGATATAGGGCTGCGTGGTACCATTTATTAGACAACAAATATCAAGTCTCCAGTGAAACAAATTCTTGAAAGGAAGATAGTCTAAAGATAAAATAATGTGATTCTTGATACCAAGCAGCATTATAACATTGCTTTTCAGCATTCTTTTCGAAACGGAAAACATTGATTATGAGGAACGCTCAACTGGCAGCCGAAATATAAAACAAATGGCAAAATACCGAGACGGAACAGATGCGATAAATATACGGTCATCAAAACATTAATTTCGCTGCGAGTCCCTGAAATGAACGTACAGTTGAATTACATTTGATTCTGAAATCTGACAAAAGCTGGACTTCTCAATTATCAACTATCATGCACACAGGGAATTGAGTTGGACTCTTCCAGAGAATGACAGACCTCTTGCATTTACTATGTTGCAGCTTCAAGCCTGTGCTTGTGGTTGCCTGAGAAGGCCCAAGGGCTTGAGTAAACACAGATGTTGGCTCACCATGCTTTCGTCGCCACACAATGCTGAATTCGGCTTTCCCACAAACATTGTTTTCAAAGAAAGCAGCATCAAAATGGATAAAAATTTACCTTTCCTTTAGACATGCCACGGACAAAAAGCACCAACTCTCTTTCCGACTACCATCTTTGCATTCTCTTGCTCAACCATGGCCAGAGAAGTGCCCCGAAAGTGTCCCTACACTTTCGGTGCATCATAGTGGAGGACACAAGCTATGTGAGCAGCACAGTGCCTTGGATGCATACTTGTGCCTTTTTCAGTTGTTGGTGAGAAATGGCCATGAGATAAATAAGGGAAAAGTATCAAAACATATGAACATAGACTAAATTATAGTGTCTGAATAAAATAGTCACATTGCAAATACAATATAGGGTACTAGGGATGCAGATAAAATTGAAGAATGTAAACATGAACATAATTAAAACCATCATTTTAAGAAACCCACATTTTGAAGGTAGAAGCTATTGCCATGTTTTGAAATAAAATTTTACTTGCAAGAGACAATCCACAATTCACTGTGTAGAGCTGGGGATTGTTAACATGCATGCCAGACTTCATTAAAGGGGGGGTGCAATGATTTCCGGACTTCGGTCAAATATTTGTGGAAGTTACCCCTGACCCTTCTGAAGTAAAGAACAGAAAACAGACTTTGCCTGCCTGTCGTAGTTGTTGTGTAAAAAAAAGATCAACCAGTCTTCAGGGCCACACCCGGTCCCCCTCCTAGTGACGTAATTCGGGGCGCCATGTAGCTTCCCGTGTGCTCCCTCGAAGGACGCTTCCTCTCCCTCTCTCTGCTGACATTAGCGGGCGTTATGCTGCAGCTTAGAGCCGACCGAGGTCACATTATCTTTTCGCCGTAGTTCCTTCGACTGCCACTTGCGGCTGCAGGTGGGGGAAAAAGCTAGACTTTTGATTTGCGATTATGCAGCACAATCGCGACATTTTTGAATGAAGGAGATGTTTTCTCTATCCTCCAGGACACAATAAACAACGTAAAAAAGACGAGATGCAAATTCTTTTAATCTTAAAATCAGTTGGCATGCCTAACAAGCTATGTTTAGTGAAAGACCAGAATTCCTAATGCAGAGATTTCCCAAAGCTCAAGAAAAACATGCAAATATGGTTATCCTGTGTGCAGTTATAAAGAAGGCTCCATGTTTTTGCAGTGATGGAAGGGGCATTTGACCCTTTGGAGCAGGTTCTGTGGCAGGCAAAACATTGGTTTGGAGCAGCCACTGACACTTTTAAAGTAGATGCCAAAATCTGTTACCACATCACTTGAAAAAAAAAAGTATTGCATCATTAAATGAGTTTACCTTCGTTAATGACTGAGGGCTCCTCTCTGATATTGAAGTACATTACTTATAATCCTTTGTAGTAAGAGTAGAAAGGGTGCAAAGGAACACGAGCTTGACGAAAAAAACCTAAGACTGAGGGTACAAACAAAACATATACAATAAAGTTTATTTTAGCGTACCACAGATTACCGTGCGTCCGCCCATCCACATTAAGCGCCCACCCCCAAAGTTTGAATAATCCAAAAAAATATGCACGGTACATATATATAAAAAATTTATGACCTCACATGCACCCATCCCCTATTTTTTCGCGATTATCTTCAAATTTTGAGTGGGCGCTTGCTCGGTATTTTACGGTGTCATTTATATTCTTCCTTTTGGTACAGTCGTTTTTACCTGCAGTCTTAGGGGTTTTGTCATGCTTAAACTCACCAGCTAGTTTGCATCCTTACGTCCACTTTATTAACACGCAGCTTTATTTTTAGACATAAGGACCTGGCCAAAGTAGGTTCTATGTACAATGAATTTTTGAAAGACTGGCTGAAAAATTAATCAGAGACCAACACTTCAGTTGGGATAACGCCTCACTCCTCTCTCCCTTTTACACTGGATGGTTTATTTAGCCCGTAAATATAACTCCCGTAAAATTCCATCAAAAACAAGCATATCCTCTATTTCTTGGCACAGCCTTTCCATATTAGAGGTCAACTTACAATCAAAACCAAGAAAGGTAGACCTGGAATAGTACTTGGTATAATTCACAAGCCTATCGCGCTAACCCAGGCACTTCCCGATGTTAGCCGCCGCTCCTCGCACACTAGTCCAAGGTGGTGAAGCTTGACGCGCGCGCTCTGATGAGAGGCGGTGAAGGTTGATGTCAGCGGCGCAAGTGCCACGGTACTCTGTAGCTACGGCACGGAGGCATGTGGAAGACAGGCTAATCAAATCATCTCATCAGGAGCAGTAGTGTAGCCAGAGAAGGCTTGTGCAACTTCAGCCCGGCCCCGGCCCCGGCCGCCCCCCCCCCCCCCCCCCCCCCAATTTCCAGATGACCCTATAATATACATATGCATTTTGACCCCACCCCCCCCCCCCCTGCAGCCCAATTCGTAAGCATCCCAGCCACCTCCTCCAAAACCCCCCCCCCCCCCCTTCCCCAAAAAATACTGGCTACACCAGTAATTAGGAGTACAAGACACTGGTTCTGTCTTATCACAGTATCCACCATCCTACCATTTTGCAAAGTATTCTTGCGCCTTTTACCTCCCGACAGCGCTTGGAAAAATAGACGATGTTGGCGATCAACTGGGCAGCGCATCATCCAGTCCGCGGGATTGACGAGAAATTTGCGTTCCACATTCAATCAAAGCACATTCAATGCTACAAGCCAGTGGGACCAATCAGTCAGTGTCATATAACGACATCATGGCATTCATCTTTCTATACATGTTGTATCATCAGCTAGACCAATCAAGTGCAGCAAATGTCCTGTGACTTGCACTTTTAGTATGTGTGTTCGGGGTTGTATGCATTCGAACCTTCGACTGTGCTCAGACTTAAGATGAGACAAATTATACGGTCAGTAGAGATGCTGTGAAATATGCACTACCATTTTATTTCTGCCTATTTCTTTGAATATAAGGGTCGACCAATAACTAAATGTCTTTTTTTTCTTTGTTGAAGCCTCCTTGGCGCAGGTGTGGTGCAATTCTTAACCAAAAAGCCATTTTGGAGTAAGATGTAGCATACTTTCGTTCGTGGAGCAATTTAAAGCAAAGGGCACGGCACTTCCATCACTCTTTTTGCTATATACAGATAAACACCGAAAACTAACCCCCGAGGCAGTTTTCTCGGAATCGGTGAAAATCGAAAAGTCCAAAATTGTTAATTGTCCTTGAAGAAAAAACAAAACAAAAAAATGCCAGTTGTATAAGAAACAATCTTTTACGCTACCTTCTTTTTTTTTCCTCGTTGACTCGGAACACAGCTACACTGAATTGTCGTGGGAATGCTTCTTTCTACTGAAACCACATTCCTAGCTCCGTTCCCTACTCTCTCATCTTTACCAGCACTACGGGAGAAAATATTATAATCTATAACTTATAATATTTTCTCCAGTAATCATATAATCACTTTAGAAGACAAGTCCGATAAACACATTTCTTTCCGGCATTGAAATTAAGACACAGAAAAACACAGATTCAAAGGGAAAAAATCAACACTGATAAATAATCCCCGAATGTGAAGAAAAATAACAGAACCCTAATTATAAGCAATAAGCACGTCTCAATTTGCAAGCAAAGCCAGTTTTTAGAACCAGGTAAAATTTACATCCGGTAATTGACACAAAACTAATGGCATATTTCAGATGCCCACAAAATTAAATATCAGACATACTCTTAGTAAGACTCAATGCTTTGAAAAAACTACTGCTGCAATGAATATGGCACTGCTGTTACCGGAAAGAGCCAGCGCCTGCGTCCAAGTCATCTTTTAGGAAATGTATGAGCTATGACAAAGCATGACAGGAAGTGTGACAAGCAAAAAAACATACTGATCACTTTTGTGTCAAGCTGTCAAACTGCAGAATGCAAGCCAAGATGTATCCAGTTTGATAGTTGGCCATATTGATGGCTATTCTCCAAATAAACATTGTTGATTTACCTTACATCATGACACTTTTGACTGCACAGTTCCACAAACCATAGTGGCAATTTGTCTGAGACCATTTTAACTTCCTTGAGCACAGTAAATGTGCAGTTTACTTCAATGCATTACGAAGAGGAACATCCCACTTGAAATAAACACTGATGTAAAAAGACCCTTCGTGGCCTTTCTATGAACATGACAACCCCACGGCAGTATAGCCTCTTCCACAGTCCACCGCATGACCCATGAAGTCTCTGTGAGGGGAAGTATCCCACCTGGCATAATCCAAGTTTCAATTATACCCTGGTTGACCAGAGAGCTACGTTCAAGGATTACAAGCCACTTAAAACAAAAACTGAGAGACAAAGCTACAAACAGGTTTGCATGCCCTTTTACCAGACAAAAGCTAGTGTTCGAAAATAGAAAAACTGTTTACCGAGCACAGCGCTACGACTAATGTGCCACCCACACGTTACAAGAAAATGGTCAGATTACTTGCCTAATACCTTTTTTAATTTATATAAACATTTCTTCACTACAAACCAAGAGAAGGAAGCTGTGTTATGCTCATGCTGATGTCATATTACTGCTGCTAAGTGGGGATTCACCAGCTTCCAGAAAAGGGCATTGGAATGCACCGGTAACTCCTAAAAGCCAGTTGAATGCAATCTGAAATTTTTACCAAATTCAAACTCCGACAAAAGCAACAACATAGTGCACAAATGCCTCAGAGGAGAACAAGAATGGAAACAAGGTGACATATTGCATAAGGAAACGCAGCTTCACAATCGTGCGCGACTAACCACGAAAATGTTTTTGTTCGAAACCCAAGGATTGCAAAATAGGCAACCGTTTCTGTTCACAATACACCTGCCTGGACTCTCAAAAGAAACCAGGCAACAAGAGCAACCAGAGCACAGAATAGAGACAACCCTTGACAATGGTATGAGCAGGACTTCACTTTGTCTTTCAAGAGTTGTGTACAGTATAGTGAGAGGCAAGTGGCTTTAGACAATACTCCCCCGTCGCACAAATTCTTATGGAAACAAAACATTGAGCAGCGCTTCACACAAACTGTGAAACGAAGTTCATACATGCAGTGCAAGTTAAAAAATAAATTATTACCCCCAAGCTTCTTCAATTGTATTAAACATGCTAGGTTTGTGTTGCTACCTCCTTTTTCTTTCATATGGTCTACAACTTCCTGCTTTTACCAAGAGAAGAAGAAAAAAAAAAACAACAGAGACATATGCCAAATACTACTATGATCGATAGGTGGGAAGAAAAAGGCATAGAGATGAAATAGGCCCACAAACTTTAACCGAATGCTGGCATCAATTTTAATATTTTACCCTTAGTAACGATGCCTCTCGGAAAGCGCAAGCAAAAAAGACCAAGGAATGAGGTTAGAATGTTTCTTGCATTATATTCCAATAAAAGAACCCTTTTCCTTCAGCACGTGATTAGTATGTAGTGCAAAGCTTTGGTCGAGCATCCTCATTCAATGTCTACTACCAACGGTAATGAGTTGGAAACCAAAGCACTTCCATATTTGATGAGCATGTACTGCTCTACCTTAGCCCAATGAGCACAGGTTATTTTGAAAACTGCATTCACCAGATCCCACAAACCCAAATGGAACCCAGGTAAGTCATGGCATGAACAAGAGCCTCACCAACTTTGTCCCTGAGGTATATGCACTGTGAAATGTGGGGGAACTGCAGGATCTTCTTCCATTTCTTGCTCTTTCCTTTGTTTGAGTCTGCTCCGCCTGTGGGGTTAGAACACGCATCAGTTCTTCACGGGTCGGTAGTCGGGATCACTTTTGGGATACACAAGCCGCTTCAAACACTCCCAACCGCGCGGAAAATGCAATCAGATGCAAGCAAAATAACTACCACGGTCCAGGGACGGTTTAGAAGCTATCTCGCTGAGACTCTTTGAAGGAAAGCATTGTCAAAGCTAATGCACGAGCGGAGTGGCACATCAAGTTTCAAGCGCTCGCGCGCCCCAGGCTCGGCACGCTCTCTTTCAGAGAGTCTTAACTGAGACGTTGTTTCTAGCAAGCAGGCCCAGAATTATCTGGAATGGTCTCTACCACCCACAAAATACATGTGGTCAATGACTCCTGCCAAGCACGTTCTTCGACGCATAGTACACCCCGATCACATTCAGCGGGTCAGTTTCGGGGATCACCAGGCTCTCAACCGCTATCATCGGTTGAATATTCGGTACTTTGCAGGGATTTTCGGATCTTGGCGATTGAAGAAAGCGCCTCTCGAGTAATCTTTCCGCTGTGTTCACGCAAAGCTCGCCGTGCATCGGCGCAACATTTTTTTTTTTTTTTCGCACCAGCATCGGCGAGAGCAATTGAAGCGCGCTCGGTTTAGGAATGAATCGCATGCGCGGTCCTGTCGACATCTGGCTGCCGCGCGTTCACGGTAGCACGAGCTAACCCGATACTAAATGCATGTATGTACTGCAGTGGCAGCCCCGGGCAAACCGGGTGACCAAAAGATGGGATTCGGGTACGGCCTTTGTTTCGGACCAGAGAGACCACCACGAGCGCTCAATCACGCGGCTAAGACCTTTGCTTTCGCGGTGGGGTCCGGTCGGCAAGGCACCAGCGAGAAACCGGCGAGCCCGGCGGTTCGCCGGGCAACGCGCGTCCGCGCCGAAAAGAACCGGCGTAGTGAAGGGACGCCGTGGCGCACGCAACTTGTCCGCGATGAAGACGAAAGCACCAACCTTCCCTGGCCTTGAGGTAAACCGTGTTGGCGACAATATTCTCCAGTTCCATCAGTTCCAGCTTGAACGCAGTTTGGTCCAAAGGCGGGTTCTTTTACCGAACCCACCCCGTTTTTTCCTTCAGCCCTTGGTCGATGAGCAATTGTCGACGATCTCGTGCAATAAACACATGCCCAAAAGTTTGTCAATTTGCCTTTCACCTCCTCGAAAACAACTCAAATGTTCCGTTAAACTTCATCTTACGGCTGTAGTTGCCTCCACTCCCTACCAAACCATCCTAGACGAGGCCGAAATATAAATATCTACGAATAAATACCAGATATAAATAAAACAATAAAACAGCAGTCCCCCGATCAGCCTTGGGTGGGGTAAAATGGCGGCTAGGAGAGATGCGCCGGGCAGAAAGGCTGGCCATTGGTCAAAATTTTGCGCATTGTTTATTTGCTTTGGAATATAACCGAGAACAATAGAAAATTTTAGTGTGTCGTTTTTGGTGCACATGTTTCTCAAATCATAAAAGGTGCAACTGCTCCATTCCGTGGAACTATATCTGAAATTTAACGTGTTTTCGTGAATCGCAAAACGCAAAAACGGCGCAACAAGCGCGCCGTGTAAACAATGATGATGATGGTTGGATGAAGGAATGAATAAATGGAGCTATAACCTTTTAATAAGGCGGCGGCTTGCGACATCTACCCAAAACTTTAAAAAAAAAGGAAAAGGGAGCTTTGATAATTTTTCTTTAAACACTTTATTTCATTTTTATTCGTAAACATACAAAGAAAACCGAAACTGACCAATTTACTGGTCCGCCATCTTGTTTTGACGCCAGCACATAAAGACAGATTGAACTTCGCTTGTACCCGTTTCGCCCACTGGTTTTTCACAGCGTCCGAAGCAGTCACAGGGCCGTCAGACATGATGTACTGCGATTCAACAATTGCCTGAGTCAAGCAACGACCAGCAAATGTTTTAAGGCACGAGATTTCCGAAGACTCGCCGTTCGCATTTGATTTGCCGGCATCTCCTCTGAGGAGACCACCCGACCACCCGTGGTGGCTGCATTCGAGATCCGCCGACATGTGGACCCAGATGCCACTTCAAAGCGGAATGGCATGAAACGTTTTGTTCGCTAGCACAGCAAGCACAGTGCGAATCTAGCACGACGCGAACGCTGGGAGCCAGCGTTGATGTACTGCTCGGACCCACTTTCGTCGCAGAGAATTCTCAGTCGGAAACCGTTGAGATATCACTCTGCTGCATTTCTTCGGGGTGTTATTGCACCCCAAATCACATCAACAATTTCCTCCACCCTCGATCGCATGCTGTAAATAGCCTAAACCAGACACAATCCACAAAACCACAGGCGCTCGCTACCACTGCAACGCAGAACGCCGTAGAGGAGTGAGCGTCTGCTCTCGGACTCGGATACATACACCGATCTCTGGATCCTGCTAGGGGTGTCGCGAACCGGCCGAGGTTCGAGTTCGACCAGGTTCAAGTGCGACCAGGTTCGACTTTTTCGAACTTTTAGTAAACATATCGACGAACCTTGTATTGAGGTTCGACTCGTGTGCGCATGCGCGACAGGCTGACCAGTTGGCTTCGGATTGGATGGTGATGGCTAAGGGATGAATTAAGGGCACCGTTGATTGGTTATTTCACTTAATACAGTACAAAAAAAAAGTGATTAACTTCTTTAGTGATTACAATTGGTTTCTTTTAATTGCTACTATTCATAAAATAAAATAACCCTTTGCATAAAAAAAAATTCTCCAAACCTAGACATGCTTGTATTAAGGTCTGGCCTCACTGTCCACAAAGTCGAACCGGTCGATCTGGTGAAAAGTTTCGAAGGTTCGTCAACCGGTTCGACCGAAAATCCGGTTCGACAAAAGTTCGCGACACCCCTAGACATATACGCATATACGGCTCTGGACCTCACCAGAGCCGTATATGAATCGTACGAGACCTCACGAGTGATCCCATGGATACATAAATATTAACGGCTGTACTGGGTGATTTCAGATAAGATCAAACAGGGGGTGGCTGGTCGACCTTTTTAATTTGCTCCATCATTTTATATGTTGTTTCCCAATGTCCAAAATAAACAAAATCAGAATTATTTTCACCCAGAAAAAAAATTGTCGGACGCAAAAAATCGTACATCACGTAGAGGTGGAAAGTCGCATTTGCTTGCATAGCCGGAGGGGGCAACTTTTGTGATTAATAACTAAAGTTATACTTCTTAGGTGAGTTTAATAATCTTTTAGTACAATCTATATGTACTTAGCAATACGAAAAAAAATATTGTTATTCTTTAGTATGTGTTAAAAAATAAATAAAAAACATCAATTTCGGCGCCTTAACCGTTTTTCCCCCAACTTTGCAGGCCTGTATCTTAGGAAATAATTGAGTCAGAAACGTCATATTTTAGGTAAATACACTACTTATAAATGTAAGTAAATGCACTGAAATTCAAATTTATTTAGGCGCGGGTTAGGAAGATTTTGGCAAGCAAACCCGAGACAAGCACCAAAATAAGAATATTTTAAGGGCGATTTAAAAAAAAAAAATCCCGTTCTCGATTTTTTTCAAACTCTGACCAGTCATTCTACTCTATTTAGGGGTTACTATAGATTAAAAACATGTTGCATTATATTGATGGTGTAATAGATACAGCACGTCTACCGAGCCCCTTCTGCGAAGCTCGGCACGGTGTGCGCCCCCGTGGTGCGACGCAGTTAGTGCTAATTCTTACTTGGAAAGAAAAGTTTTTTTTTTTGTTATTCGAGTATAGCAAGTAATAGTTCTTCCACATCTTTTGCACGTTATAATAGATTACGCATTATATAGAATAAATTACACAACAGATACAGGGGGATTTTAGATACGATCGAAAAGAGGGTGGCTGGTCGACCTTTTTAAATTGCTTCATAATTGTATATGTTATTTAACGATGTCCGAAATAACAAAAAAAATCAAGATCATTTTCACCCAGAAAAAAAAATCGTCCGACGCAAAATGTCGCACATTACGTAGAAGTGGAAAGTCGCATTTGCTTGCGTAGCTGGAGGGGTAAAATTTGGTGATTAATAACGGAAATTATACTTCTTAGCTGAGTTTCACAATTTTTAGGCACAATCTATGTGTACTTAGCAGTACGAAAGAAATATTATTGTTTATTATGTTTAAAAAATTATAAAAAACATCAATTTCGGCTGTTTGACTGTTTTCCCCCAACTTTGCCGGCCTGTATCTTAGAAAATACTTAAGTCAGAAGAGTCATATTTTAATTCAATACGCTACTTTACGCCACTTATAAATGGAAGTAAATTAACTGAAATTCAAATCTGTATACGCGTGGGTGTGGGAGATTTTGGCAAGCAAACACGAGACAAGCACCAAAATAAAAATATTTTAAGTGCGACTTTAAAAAAAAAAGTTCTTAATTTTTTTTTAACTCTACCCAGTAATTCAACTCGATCTAGCGGTTAATATCCATTAAAAACATGTTGCATCATACTGATGGTGCAATGGATACAGCTCCTCTACCGAGCCCCTTATCCGAAGCTCGGCACGGGGTGTCCCTGAGTTGCGACGCAATGATTGCAACTTGTTATTTTGTGAAAAGAGAGAAGAAAAAAAAAATATATATATATAAAAACGTAGCATCGGGGTCGTCGGAGCAAAAGTGCTCCACATGCATCGAGTGGGCGGACAACATTCGCCGCGCCTTTGCGACCACAGCCTCTCCCCGGGAACGCTGTCAATTGCTGACCCTCTTGCCATCAACCTTGGCAAGAAATGAAGTCCAGAAGATCATCCCAGAGGCATCGATCTACATCATTAATAGGTCCCGGAAGCTGAGGGAGAACCACGGCGTGTGGTATGTGCCCGATCCCTATACAAGGTGTAAGGTGAGCCCTGAAAACATATCTGCAGTGGTTGAGTACTACATGGAAGACGAGTTAGTGTTGTAGGCAGAGTCCCAATCAGAAGGACGTCATTTCCGTTGTGCTCGATGGCCAGAAAACGCTCAGGCCGAAACGTCTTATGACACGGTCAATCAGAGAAGCGTTTCGTGAGTATAAAAGTGACCATCCCGACTCCGGCATCGGATTGACGAAGTTTTACTCTCTGCGACCCCGATGGGTTAAATGCAATCCCCAGCAAGAAGCGTGCGTCTGTGTGTACTGCGCAAACTATAACCTCTGTGTCGCCTCTCTACAAAACGCTGCTGGCTCACAACTTGACTCAGCGGAATTGAACTCGGCGTTCATTTGCAACCCGCCATCGCGCCAGTGCCTTTTAAGCGAATGTGACCATTGTCCCAAAGGCCATTCTCTCACACTCGAAAAACTCAACATTTACGAGGATGAAGAGATAGTTTTGGCAGCATTGGAGTCAGGCGAGCTCGTGAAAAAGACTTTAGATCCGGTCACTTTTCTGGAAGAGCTTCGTGTGTCGGTCTCAAGGTGGATCATTCACAACCATATCAGACAGACGCAAGGCAAAGCCATCTATGAAGAAAAGCAGTGCACGCAGCGTGGTAGCATTGTCTTCCACTTCGACTTTGCTGAAAACTGGACTGTTATCCTTCTTGACGAGATTCAAGCGTACCACTGGAAAAAAAAAAAAAACAGGTCTCAATATTTACGTGTGTGGTGACGACTAGAAAGTCGACATACACCTTTGCCGTCATCAGTGACGACTTGCATCATGACTCCGCTCATGCCTGTCTGGCTGTACAAAAAGTGAGAGAGTGGGTCGATGACAACCTTGCTGTGTACTCTCATTTGACTTATGTAAGTGACGGTGCCGCCAGTCACATCAAGAATCGCTTCCAACTTCATGCATTCCAAAAAAAAAAATGTTTTTCCCAAGGCCCAATGGCCACTGGGCACGGAAAAAAACGCTTGTGACGGAGTTGGAGGGCTTGTCAAACACCGAGCAACGCTTCACAACTTGAGACAGCTCCCAGGAAAGGCCATACAGTCTGCAAAATGCATGGTGAACAGTCTTTCCCAAAAACTAAAAGGAATGAATTTCACAATTTTGGACGAAGACGAGGTTGTTGAATTCCGTGAACGCAAAAATGAAGGGTGGGTGCGAGTGCGCGCCTTTCCTGGTATTCAGTCGTGACATGTGTGGCTATGCAAAACATCAGAAGCTTCGACCTGTGACTTGGAAGTGGCACGGACTGTCGGGTCCCCTTGGAAGAAACTCTGAGTGCACACTGTCAGAAAATGTTTGCGTCAAAATCTATCCATTTCGAAACCTATGAAGACAGAACTGTGTTGTATATATGATATGTAATTTATTATATTGAATGCTCAATTTATTATAACGTGCCAAAGATGTGACAAACTATTACTTGCTATACTCGAATGAATAAAGAAATACTTTTCTCTCAGAGTAAGAAGTCGCGTTGCACCACAGGGGTACACCGTGCCGATCTTCGCGGAAAGGGGCTCGGTAGAGGTGCTGTATCTATTATACCATCAATATAATGCAACATGTTTTTAATGGATATTAACCCCCAAATAGAATAGAATGACTGGTCAGAGTTTAAAAAAAATTGAGAACGGGATTTTTGTTTTAATCGCCCTTAAAATATTTTCATTTTGGTGCTTGTCTCGTGTTTGCTTGCCAAAATCTCCCCAACCCGCGCTTAAATAAATTTGAATATTAGTGAATGTACTTCCATTTATAAGTAGTGTATTTACTTAAAATATGACGTTTCTGACTAAATTATTTCCTAAGATACAATCCTGCAAAGTTGGGGGAAAAACGGTCAAGGAGCCGAAATTACTTGTTTTTTTATTTATTTTTTAAACCATACTAAACAATAACAATATTTTTTTTCGGATTTTTAAGTACATATAGATTGTGCTAAAATATGATAAAAGTCACTTAAAAAGTATAACTTTAGTTATTAATCACCAAAGTTGCCCCTTCCGGCTATGCAAGCAAATGCGACATTCCACCTCTACGTGATGTACGATTTTTCGCGTCCGACAATTTCTTTTCTTGGTGAAAATAATTCTGATTTTGTTTATTTTATACATCGGGAAATAACATATAAAATTATGAAGCAAATTAAAAAGGTCGACCAGCCACCCCCTGTTCGATCTTATCTGAAATCACCCTACTCTTTATAATGAGCAGAGGCTCTGATAATGAGCAGAGCCTGATAATGAGCGGTAGCTTGCGCCACCTAGCACAAAGACAAAAAACGAAACCGCTCGGGAGTCGGGACATGGCCTCCGAGATTCCAAAGCGCGCGAACGCTTCGCGCGCGCTTCGGGGGAAGTTATGCGCGGGACATGGACCTCCGACATCGCTAAGCGCGCGAGAGATGCCACGAACCTCCCAAAGGTCGAGGTCGAAAGGGTCGAAAATTTCGAACCTCGTTAAAGTTCGGACTTGAAAAGTTCGCAGTTTTAGAGCCCCGCTGAGGTTCGAAACCAAATAATTCGAAAATGTCGAGGTTTCTGAAAGTTAGAGGTCGAAGATTTTGAACTTTTTGACAGATCGTCCGAAAAATTCGAACATTTCAAATATTTTTATTATTTAAGGTCGGTAAATCAAATATTTCGAATTTTCGAGGCACAAGTTCGCAAGGTTGGAAAGTTTCGATTTTAAGTTCGAAGTCTGAATTTCACGGGCAGAGAGCGAATTCCGCTGTTTCAAACTTAGCCTTCATGAATTCTTGTGTTCATTCTCGCCCGATCACGCGACGCTCGAGCCGCTTTCGCCGAATCTTCGAGATAGCGACGCACTCTAGATAAGAGGCCGCCCGCGACCTTGTCGAGTCAGTTTCGCCTCAGCGTTCGACCTTGCTGCTTCGCCGCCTTCGACGCCCGCGACGCTCTGTTGTTATTTTTCTATTTCCTTTTATTTTTGGCACAAGTTCGCCACATTAAACGTCTATTTCTTTCTGTGTATTTATTGTTTCTTTTGGTCACCACCCGTGACATTTTGGTGGAGGTGCGGGGTACCGCATGCCCCTGCCGCGTACCCCTCCGAGGGCCCGCAGTCCAAGTCCGACGCCTAGTCCACGAAGAACCAACGAAAGCACTTCCGAGATCCGGTTCAGTCGTCGCACCCAAGGCCTACACCCGGAATTCGGACCTCTGCCGCCCAAGACTAAGCAGTTAACGAGACCAACGATGGACAGCCAGTCGTCGCAGAACCCGTCCACCGCCAGCGTCGTCGTCCTGCCCGTCGCACCCCGGACTCCGACGCCTTTCCACGGGGAGATCCACGAAGACATCGAAGACTGGCTGCGACACTACGAACGTGTAGCCCGCCACAACGGATGGACGACTGAGCAGTGCCTCCACAACCTTTACTTCTCGCTTGAAGGCACTGCGAGGCACTGGTTTGAAAACCACGAAGCCTCCTTCCCCACATGGGAGTCCTGCGTCGCCGAACTCAAACGAACATTCATTAACCACCATCGTCGCCAGCGAGCAGAGGACCTGCTTCAAACAAGGGTGCAGGGCCCCAATGAAAGCCTGACCAGCTTTGTAGAGGATGTTCTGCGTCTAAGTGCCCGAGCAGACCCGGAGGCCGCTGAGGAAAAGAAACTTCGAATCCTCATGCGAGGCGTCAAGGCAGAAATTTTTGGAGGCCTGGTTCGCAATCCCCCGACGACCGTCGATGCATTTGTGAGTGAAGCCACGAACATCGAGCGCGCACTGACGGCCCGAGCAAGCCACTACCACCGACTCGCCGGCGCGCCTACTTCTCCTACCGTCGCAGCTACACTTCCGGAGCTGAGCACCACCGGTGTCGACAGCCTTCGGGATATCGTCCGGGATATCGTCCGGGAAGAGCTCCGGAAGATTCTACCTGCTGCAGATCGCCCAGCCTCACTCTCACTCGCCGACGTCGTCCGAGAGGAAGTTCACCGAGCTTTCCATCCCGAGGTTGCCGTCACCGCAGCAGCACAGCAGGAGCCAGCCGTAAGCTACGCCGAAATGCTCCGCCGAGCACCATCAGCACCGCGTCCGTACATGGCGCCTCCCGGACGTGTGCTTCCAGAGCCGCAGCATTCCCGACGCCAGGAAGATCGGGCACACGTTCGTCCAGAACAAGTTGCGCCAAGGAAGACCGACGTGTGGAGGACGGCTGATCGACGCCCGTTGTGCTACCACTGCGGGGAAGCCGACCATATCTACCGACGATGCCCCTACCGCCAGCTCGGCCTACGAGGGTTCGCGCCCAACGACCCTCGACCACGTCTTGGAGAGCGACCTCGGGACATCGAGGACTACCTCCGCCGCTCTTCAACTCCTGAGTCGTCTCCCCGCCGAGTATTCCGTTCGCCATCTCCCCGACGCTCGCCATCGCCCTTCCGCCGGTCTCGCCGAGACAGCCTGTCACCCATTGCGTCCCGTCGGGAAAACTAGGCGCGGCAATGCCGGGAGGTGGTGTTGCCGAAGACGAACGATGCCAAGATCCTCCAAGATCGTCGGAGCTCTCCCACTCTAACGCCGCAACGCCCCGAAACGACGTTTCTGTAACAGTGTCGAACAACCTCAACGTTATCATCGACGGCCACGACGCGGCAGCACTCGTCGACACCGGAGCGGATTACTCCGTTTTGAGTGGGAGACTCTCTCGTCGCCTTCGGAAAGTTACGACGTCGTGGGATGGACCACAGATACGAACCGCCGGCGGACACCTCATCACGCCTGTCGGCAGGTGCACTGCTCGCGTTGAGATCCATGGTGAAACCTGCCCTGTCAAGTTCGTCGTTCTGCAAGACTGTTCGAGAGACGTCATTCTCGGAATGGACTTTTTGTGTGAATACGGCGCCATCATCGACCTTGGGGAGAACAAGCTGACGCTTCGGAAACCTGTTCCCTCGGCGGAAGATCCCAAAGCGACGTTAGCTGCAGTGCGAGTCCTTACCAGCCACGTAAACCTGCCGCCGCTGTCCAGTGTCTTTGTCCCCGTCGGGACCGACGAAGCCACCTGCGGGATAGCACTGTTGGAAGGAAGCGTCCAACTTCTCCTTGGACGAGGGATTGGTATTGCAAGAGGCGTAACCGAGCTCCAGGACGGGCGTACCGTAGCCCTTGTCACCAACTTCCGGCAAGAGTCGCAGCACCTTACAAAGGGTACAGCTGTGGGCTACGTCGAGGAAATTCAGGACTCGGCCGCCATCGCCGTGATCTCAGAAGACGCCTCTCCGACGCACCACAAGGGAACCACGCCGTCAAAGCTCGACATCGACCCATCCCTCCCAGGCCCACAACGACGACAGCTGACTGACGTTCTCGCTGAGTTCAGTGAGTGCTTCGCCACATCGTCAAGGCTACGCCAAACAGCGGTTGCGAAGCATCGAATTGTTACTGACGATGACGTGCCCCCTATTCATCAGTCGCCGTACCGAGTTTCGGTGAAGGAGAGGGAAACCATCCAGAAACAAGTTCAAGAAATGCTCGACGACGATATTATTCAGCCTTCAAGCAGTCCGTGGGCCTCTCCAGTCGTGCTGGTGAAGAAGAAAGACGGAACCCTTAGGTTCTGCGTGGACTACAGGCGGCTGAACGCTGTTACAAAGAAAGATGTCTATCCGCTTCCCCGCATAGATGACACCCTCGACCGTTTACGCCACACCCGGTACTTTTCGTCGATGGACTTGAAGAGTGGCTACTGGCAGATTGAGGTCGATGAACGGGACCGCGAGAAGACTGCCTTTGTCACGCCCGACGGACTTTACGAGTTCAAGGTGATGCCCTTCGGACTCTGTACGGCGCCGGCGACTTTCCAGCGGGTCATGGATACTGTACTAACGGGACTGAAGTGGCAGAGCTGCCTCGTTTACCTGGATGACGTCGTCGTTTTTTCGCACGACTTCGACGAGCACTTGAAACGGCTTAGGGCCGTGCTCCAAGCCATCAAGACCGCAGGGCTCACACTCAAGCCAACGAAGTGCCGCTTCGCCTACGCCGAACTTAAGTTCCTTGGTCACGTCGTTAGTAGCGAAGGAGTACGCCCTGACCCCGCGAAGACATCCGCCGTAGCCGAATTCCCTCGACCATCGGACAAGAAGGCCATCCGCAGATTCCTGGGGCTGTGCGCGTACTACAGGCGCTTCGTTCAAGATTTCGCAAAAATTTCGGCGCCCCTCACACATCTTACGAAAGACGCCGTGAAGTTTCACTGGGCAGAAGAACAAGAACGGGCGTTCGACGAACTGAAACAAAGACTTCAGACACCTCCGATCCTCGGACATTTCGACCAGCACGCCGAAACCGAAATTCACACGGACGCAAGTAACTCCGGCCTTGGTGCGGTTTTGGTACAGCTACAGGAAGGCACGGAGCGAGTTATTGCCTACGCAAGTCGGACACTGTCAAAAGCGGAGAAAAATTACTCCACGACGGAAAAAGAATGTCTCGCGGTTGTATGGGCGATCACAAAGTTTCGTCCGTACATATACGGGAACCCGTTCCGGGTGGTCACAGACCACCACTCGCTCTGTTGGCTTGCAAACCTCAAAGACCCTTCAGGACGCCTGGCTCGATGGAGTCTTCGACTGCAAGAATTTGACATGACCGTAGTCTACAAGTCAGGACGGAAACATAGCGACGCCGACTGCTTGTCCAGAGCCCCCGTCGAAACGCCAGACTGTACCGACGTGGATGATGACGAGTGTTTCCTAGGTGCCGTGGACACCAACGACATGGCAGGACTTCAACGAGACGATCCGGAGCTCCGCGCCCTGATTGAGCATCTAGAAGGACGAGGAAGTACCGTTTCTCGTGTCTTTTCACGAGTCCTGCCGACCTTCGCTATTCGAAGAGGTGTACTTTATAAGAAAAATTTTGGAACCAGTAATTCGTCGTGGCTTCTGGTAGTCCCCACCAGCCTTCGAGAAGAGATTCTTCAAGCCTGCCACGACGACCCAACTTCAGGACACCTCGGTTACAGCCGAACACTAGCCCGAATACGTGAAAAATACTACTGGCCCAAGCTGCCGAAAACCGTCCATCTCTACACGCGATCGTGCCATGAGTGCCAGCGACGCAAGAAACCGCCGTCAAAGCCAGCAGGTCGCCTTCAGCCGATTCCCCCTCCAACCAAACCGTTCCAGCAAATTGGAATGGATTTGCTGGGCCCTTTTCCACCGTCGACCCTGGGAAACCGCTGGATAATCGTCGCCACAGATTATCTTACGCGTTACGCCGAGGCGAAAGCCCTTCCTTCGGGGACTGCTGTCGAAGTCGCGAAGTTCTTCATCGAGTCCATCGTCCTCCGGCATGGCGCCCCCGAAGTCCTGATCACAGACCGAGGGTCATCGTTCATGGCGCAGTTAACCCAGGAGATCCTTCGTCTAAGCCAGACGGACCACCGTCGGACAACTGCATACCATCCGCAGACAAACGGGTTGACGGAGCGGCTCAACAAGACCATCGCCGACATGATCTCCATGTACGTCGACGTGGAGCACAAGACATGGGACGAGGTATTGCCATACGTCACATTTGCCTACAATACGGCCGTACAAGAGACCACAAGAGTGACGCCCTTCCAGCTGGTGTATGGCCAGAAGGTGACGACTATGCTAGACTCTATGTTGCCGCACGATCCAGTCGACGACGGAAGCGATGACGCCCAGGTGGTTGCTCAACGGGCAGAAGAGGTCCGCCAACTGGCAAGACTACGAATTCAAGACCAGCAACATGTCGACGCCGGCCGATACAATCTTCGCCGGCGTGACGCCCACTATCAACCCGGAGACCGGGTATGGGTGTGGACACCAATACGGCGCCGCGGTCTCAGCGAGAAGCTTCTCAAGCGCTACTTTGGACCCTACAAGGTGCTTCGCCGTCTCGGGGACTTAAACTACGAAGTCCTTCCCGACGGAACCCGCTCATCTGCAAGACGTCAGCCGCGACCCGAGGTAGTGCACGTCGTCCGGCTGAAGCCGTATTACGAACGATAGGACTCTCCACTCTCGTCGACGAGTGAACTGTGGACTGTGAACTCCGGCTAGCAATTCTGCTGTCCTTTTGTTTTTTTGTTTTCCGTTTTTGTGCTGCATCGGGACGATGCACTTTTAAATAAATTTTTAAATAATGCCGCGCCCAGGGCTGAGAAAGCAACGCTCAGTCACGGACCTCCAGAAAGTTCTCGTTTATTCATGTACCGCATGTAACTTCTCTCATTTATTCCTGCTTTTGTTTTCTAGAAAGTGCGTGTTCATTCTCGCCCGATCACGCGACGCTCGAGCCGCTTTCGCCGAATCTTCGAGATAGCGACGCACTCTAGATAAGAGGCCGCCCGCGACCTTGTCGAGTCAGTCTCGCCTCAGAGTTTGATCGTGCTGCTTCGCCGCCTTCGACGCCCGCGACGCTCTGTTGTTATCTTTCTTTTGTACCCTTTTATTTTTGGCACAAGTTAGCCACATTAAACGTTTATTTATTCCTGTTTATTTCTTGTTTATTAGTCACCACCCGTGACAATATTTCGAATTTTCGAGGCACAAGTTCGCAAGGTTGGAAAGTGTCGATTTTAAGTTCGAAGTCTGAATTTCACGGGCAGAGAGCGAATTCCGCTGTTTCAAACTTAGCCTTCATGAATTCTTCTAAAAAAAAAAAAAAAAAAAATCGCAAAATATACTACAAATTTTACTTCCTACGTATTTCTACTTACTTCCTTTTTCCTTCCTACTTATCCCTGCTTTCCTACTTACAAACTAGTAGCAATCCGATTAAACGTCGCCTAAATGCAATTCTGGCGCATAAGACAACTAAATATACAGGACAACACATGCACATAAAGGCATCCAGGCTTCCCGATAATATTTAGTTGCTCTGGGCGTTCATTTTCGGCGGAATGACCCGTGGGATGGGGAAGTTACGACACGTTGTTATCGGGCTAACCATATTATCGCTGACTGGAACTTCTTCGATGAATGGAGATATTGGCAATGGCTGCTCTAAAATGGAGCCGGCTACTAATGACAATGAAGTAAGCGCCGATTCAGCGTTCAAGAAACCTCAAGGAAAGGGGTCGCGCTCCGCACGTGCCTTTTCTTGGCTCGAGGACAACAACAATACTATGGAGGACGTTCCCAGCGAAGCGCCTCGGTTGAATTTCAAGCCTGCAGATCAGGGGTCTGCAGGCTTGCGGGGAAATTCTTCCGCTAGATCTAGCAGGGAAATTCTTCCGCTAGATTTAGCGGGGAAATTTTTCCGCTAAATTTAGCGGGGAAATTTTTCCGCTAGATTTAGTGGGGAAATTTTTCCGCTAGATCTAGCGGGGAAATTTTTTCCGCAAGATTTAGCGGGGAAATTTTTCCACTAGATTTAGCGGGGAAATTTTTCCGCTAGATTTAGCGGGGAAATTTTTCCGGTAAATTTAGCGGGGAAATTTATCCCTAATGCACCGCGGAGTTACGCCGACGGCGACGCCGACGCCAACGCCGCTCAGGCCGGAGACTGCGCTCTAAAAGGTGTGAGGTCGAGGCCACACCAAAGCAATCATTCAGCGCTTACAAGGGAGTCGTTTGTACCACGATCAGCTAAGTAAGACTTTAGTGCAATTTCAACTCCACTTCACACATTAAGATCTCGTGTTATTTATATTTATTGCCTTGAACCGCTTGAACCCAAGGGGATGGACTTGGTTCGAACTTCGTCGAACTTTTGTTCAGAAGGTCGGAGGTCGTCGAACTTTTGAACTTAAGAGATTCGAAAGTTTGAAAATCGTTGAATTTCTTAGCGTGGTATGTTCCAAAATTTCGAATTTCACAGCGCGAAAATTGGAAGCTCGAAAACAATCCAATTTCTCAGCGCCAAAATTACAGAGGTTCGAAGAGCGTCGAATTTTTTATGTAATAAGCTCGACGTTTCGAAACTTTGCGAACCTTTCGAACCCTTGTTTCGATCATCGCACCTCAGGTTCGCAAAAAGTTCGCTGCATCTCTAGCGCGAACGCTTCTCCGTGCGAAGAGGGAGTAATCGGGAAAAGAGAAGGAGGCGGCGTCTCTCCGCGGGGTGGCGCTCTCAATCCAGGCTCCGGCAGCATGGCGCGAGGGAGAAGAGTCCAAGAATAAGTCTTGTTACGTCAAGTTACTGCAACTTCTGCTTACAGATTTTTGTGTATTGTGGTAGAACGGTGAAACAAGTGGAATTTTAAATATAACTGAACAGTTAATTATATCCTGCTCCGCAGGAGTCGACAAAATTAATTCTAAATTTTTACTAAGCACAAAAGAGTATTCTTCTATAATACAATCTAAATTATTTGAACAATCTGTTACTCTAGGCTGTTTACCTGACGATTGGAAGGTGGGAAAAGTGGTGCCTGTACATAAAACTGGTAATCATCCTTTTCCCCTCAATTACCGTCCCATTTCCACAAGAAGCATGCCGTGTAAAATTCTTGAGCATATTATTTTTTCTCACCTCGTTCAACACCTAGACACTAATTCATGATTTGCTCCTGCTCAATATGGCTTCCGTAAATCATTTTCGTGTGAAACCCAGCTATTTACTTTCACTCATAACCTTCACCTTATTCTTGATCGTGGTTCTCAGGTGGATTGTATTTTCCTTGATTTCGCTAAAGCTTTCGATATTAATCTACTATTCCATAAGCTCAGCGAACTTAACATTGGCCAGGATGTACTTTTATGGATTCGTGCTTTCCTTAATAACCGATTTCATATCGTGTCCGTGAATAATACTTCTTCAAGTCTAGCTCCCGTGACGTGAGGTGTCACTCAAGGCCATACCTCGGCAAACCTCACTCATGAGGGCCCTCTCTCACCCTCACTCACCCTCATCTTCACAGGTGAGGTGAGGGTGAGTGAGTTTCTGAACCAGGAAAATTAATTAGTGTGAGGGTGAGTGAGGGCCGTGATGGCCGTGAGAGCTGTGAGGACCGTGAGTGCGTGAGGGCCGTGAGGGCGGTGAGTGCGTGAGGAGCGTGAGGGGTGTGAGGGCCGTGAGGGGCGTGAGGGCGATGAGTGCGTGAGGGGTGTGAGGGCCATGAGCGCGTGAGGGGCGTGAGTGCGTGAGTGGCGTGAGGGCCATGAGTGCGTGAGGGCCGTGAGGGCGGTGAGTGCATGAGGGGCGTGAGGGCGTTGAGTGTGTGAGTGGCGTCTAGCTCCCGTGACGTGAGGTGTCACTCAAGGCCATACCTCGGCAAACCTCACTCATGAGGGCCCTCTCTCACCCTCACTCACCCTCATCTTCACAGGTGAGGTGAGGGTGAGTGAGTTTCTGAACCAGGAAAATTAATTAGTGTGAGGGTGAGTGAGGGCCGTGATGGCCGTGAGAGCTGTGAGGACCGTGAGTGCGTGAGGGCCGTGAGGGCGGTGAGTGCGTGAGGAGCGTGAGGGGTGTGAGGGCCGTGAGGGGCGTGAGGGCGATGAGTGCGTGAGGGGTGTGAGGGCCATGAGCGCGTGAGGGGCGTGAGTGCGTGAGTGGCGTGAGGGCCATGAGTGCGTGAGGGCCGTGAGGGCGGTGAGTGCATGAGGGGCGTGAGGGCGTTGAGTGTGTGAGTGGCATGAGGGCCGTGAGGGGTATGAGTGCGTGAGGTCCGTGAGGGCGGTGAGTGCTTGAGGGGTGTGAGGGCCATGAGTGCGGGAGGGGCGTGAGGGCGGTGAGTGTGTGAGGCCCCCTTGAGACGGAGCAACTTTCTCAGCAATTTTGGTTTTGCTGGCGGGTTGTTCCCTAGCTTTCTCTAGATCGACACGAATTGCTGAGATCGGGTCCGGCTCGAAACAAGTCAGCAACTCGGAGCAATTGGAAGACGTTTGAAGCGGCTGCATCCAATAGGGGACGCGATATTTTCACGTGATAACTCGTGCCGGTGATGATGACAATAAGAGACTTGGTTCTGGTTTGAAATTGCTCGTTTTTTTTGGAAATAAACGGTTTCAGAAAGGTGCATTAGTATCCTCAATGAGATTTAAATGCATAAAAACACGTTTATAGCACACAATTGTTTGTCTAAATAGTGCAAGAAAAATAATTTTTCATGATGATGATGGCACATAGCAGTAGTTGGTTGCTGCGTGTCAACGTGTTGCAGGTGTTGCGACCTCAAGTTTCTGGGCGAAATTGCCCCGTCTGAAGCAGGCCTGAGTGGCGTGAGGGCCGTGAGGGCGTTGAGGGGTGTGAGAGCCATGAGTGCGTGAGGGGTATGAGTGCGCGAGGGCGGTGAGTTGCGTGAGGGCCATGAGTGCGTGAGGGCGGTGAGTGGCGTGAGGGCCATGAGTGCGTGAGGGTGGTGAGTGGCGTGAGGGCCATGAGTGCGTGAGGGGCGTGAGGGCGGTGAGTGGCGTGAGGGGTATGAGTGCGTGAGGGCGGTGAGTGGCGTGAGGGCCATGAGTGCGTGAGGGCGGTGAGTGGCGTGAGGGCCATGAGTGCGTGAGGGCCGTGAGGGATATGAGTGTGTGAGGGGCCTGAGGGCGGTGAGTGGCGTGAGGGCCATGAGTGCGTGAGGGGCGTGAGGGTGGTGAGTGGCATGAGGGCCATGAATGCGTGAGAGGCGTGAGGGCCGTGAGGTACAGTGAGGGTGAGTGAAGGGCTGAAGGTGAGTGTGACTGTGAGGATGAGGGTGAGTGAGGGCTGAGGGTGAGTGTAGCTGTGGGGGTGAGGGTGAATGAGGGGTTGAGGGTGAGTGTAGTTAGGAGGGTGAGTGAGGGGCTTAGGTGAGTGTGGCTGTGAGGGTGAGGGTGAGTGACGGCGACCTGAAATGCCGACCACTGCTCAAGGCTCGGTTTTAGGTCCCCTGCTCTTTCTTTTATCAACTACTTACCCTCATCCGTTTCGTCCTCTATTAGCTTATTTGCAGATGATTGCGTGACTAACATCTCTGATATTGCTATTCTTCAGTCTGACCTTGATTGTGTTTCTAATTTGTCTAACAAATGCAATATGCAGCTTAACATTAACAAATGTAAAGTAATGACTTTTCTCGACTGAACTCGCACCCTTCTCCCTATTATCTTAACAGTGTTTTGTTGCTGCGCGCATCATCATCGTACAGTTCGGCAGCCGTGCGCATTGGAGGCAAAACTAATCGCCTGTGTTTCCGCAGTTCCCCTGGCCAAGAGGATATCATTCTAAGCACCGCCCCGTCATCGCCCGTTATTGCCCGTCACGGACACCAACACGTGACGCTGTCAACGGAGTCCAGGGCGCCACCTACGGCGGAATACACCTACAAGAGAAGCCAGAACACCCGCCCGGACCGCAGTTCGGCAGCAGTGCGCATTGGAAGCAAAACTAATCGCCTGTGTTCCCGCAGGTGAGAACCAAATACGTATTTTGTACCCATCAAATTGTCCGTGCACTGCTGCCGGACACAGCAATTCTGACTGTTTTGTTCATTTACCCCTTTTTGTGCCGTGGTACTGTGTAGTAGCGCACTATAGACCCGTTGCTCTGGGGCAGGGGGCGCGAGCGCATCTGGATAGCTGGGTTCGACATTGTACATGTACCTTTTTTTAGTACACGGAAGTGACGTCATCACGTCTGATTGGTTGGAAACAAAAGTGACGTAATTTCCCTAGAAAAATGTGGGCGGAGTCGGCAAAACTGGGCGGAGTCGGCTACCGGACGTGACAACAAAATGACGTTTCGTTTTGTACCGAGTACGTTTCAAAAGGTACTTGCTCGGAACTAGGTGTCATTGGCAGCATGTGTTCGGCGGCGAGGCGTCGCCGTCTCGTCAATTCGTCTTTTTCTTTAATGGAGCTTTTTTTTTTCGCCAGAAAGGCTGTATCGGGAACACCGCGATGCATTCGAGCTCGCGGAGGAGATCTTTTGGAAGCAATACCGCCTGCCCAAGATCGTGGTGCGGTGGTTGTGCGACGAACTTCGCGAGGAACCGGAGGTGAGGAGAGTGCGTACCTCAAGGACGGTCATGACTGTGGAGCTTCACGTGTTGTGTGCACTGCACTTCTACGGCACGGGGAGCTTCCAAGGCATGGTGGCGAGCGACGAACACGTAGCGCGGGACCAAAAGACAGTCAGCGTTGCGGTCCGCGCCGTGTCCGTCGCTATCGTGCGTCGTCTCGGGGTCCAGCGTGGCTGGATCCACTTCCCCGAGACGCCGAGCGAGAAGTTCGACGCGGAGAAGGGCTTCAGGCTGCTCGGCAGGATACCCGGCGTCATCGGTTGCGTGGACGGGACCATGGTCTCCATCGTCGGCCCGTCCAAGAACGACCCCACCGTCACGAAGGCGGCGTACTGGTGCCGCAAGTACTTCTACGCCCTCAACGCGATGGTGGTAAGTACACTCATGTTACGTTGTCAAAACGCGCCCCAAATCTGTAGAAAACAAAAAACAAAAACAAAAAAAAAAACGTTTTGCCGATACCGTTTAAGTATGCCGTTTTATGACTGCGGGCTGTGGGGTCTCACGACTGCGCGAGCGTGTGCTCTACGTAGCATGTGAGCCGTAAGACTCTTCTCCCAAAAATATTTCTCTGTTAAAACGTGCAAGCTTCCGTAAAAAAAAAAAAAAAACACATTTTTGTTTCAAGGTTGTTAGTTGTACCTTGCATCCAGGAAGGTGTGTTGACATGCATGTGTCAGACAAAATAACTTAAAAGCTTCTGAAATTGCGACTGCTTTGTGAACCATAAGTACAATCTACTACTTGTGGATTCAGGTAATTACATGTCAATATCTCTCACTTTCAGGTGTGTGACGCCGACTGCCGGATAATGTGCATCGACCCACGGTATCCCGGGTCGGTGCACGACTCCTTCGTGTGGCAATTTTCTTGGCTCCGAAACCAACTCGAGCAAGGGCAGGTGCCACGCGACGGTCGGTTCCTGCTTGGTGAGCATATTAATTCATTCCTTACGCACACGGTGGCTCCCACTGCTTGAAGGCCACAGTACCACACGTGCTGTGCTTGTTGTGAGGCACACAGACACAGTTGCTGGAACTCCTTGAAGTGAGACAACACCCAAAGTTTGGCCATTAATCTCTGTTTATGTCCACATAACTCTCACACTCTGCAGGCTACGAAAGCCACACTACACCAATCTCACGACAGTGATAGACTATGCAAGGAATGCGACCGCAGTGCGAGTCGCTGTCCGGTTCGGCCCACTCACTGTTACTGTCTGCCTGTACCCTCTTGCTAATTGGTTTTTGCATGAAGTTGGAGCTCTTTCGCTAATCCCTGGGGGCTCGCGTGGTCGCTTTGGCGGTCGTCAGTTTGTACGGAATGGGATCAATTCCTCCTTGGGCACTTGGGGCTCGCCAAATCTGTCGTCGGGTCGTCTCTGTCCCACACACTGGATTCTTTTCTTTGACCCTTCTTCTTCGGTCTGCCTATATAGCTCCTCCTATTAGACCCTCCGTGTCCCAACAGGACCTGACTCCTTTCCAATCTAACCACCCCCTTTTTTTTCCCCATCTCCAACTCCACTGATGATTAGGAAAGAGGTTCGTCGAACTGGCGCCTTATCCCCTTGCTTGCCAAAGATAAGGCCAAAGTGTTCTGCTCTGCCTGTGCCTAAGATCACGGCCACACTCCCAAAAGCAACAGAGCTTTTATCTGTCGGATGCAAGGGCCTAATAATGCACTTGCATACAACACAGCTCCCCTAAGGAATCGTGCACACATCCCATACAACCCACCAGGAAAACACATAGTTACATGAAATAACAGGGAGTTTGCAGGCAAGCTGGTGCTAACTAATCATAATGTAAACTGATACTGTAGTGCAGAAATATTAACACACTTAAGTTACATTATAATTGACATAGTTGCACACAGCTGTTTTCTTGCCTTTTATTTTAAAAAGTAAAGAATGTAATATGTTCCATCCTCTACATGTGCAGGTGACAGCGGCTACCCCTTGGAGCCTTGGCTCATCACCCCTGTCCCCGGGAACCACGCGACCTCCACCGCTTGCGGCCGGTTTAATAAGGCGCATTTTTCGATCAGGTCTGTTGTGGGGCGCTGCATCGGGCTGTTGAAAAACAGATTCCGGTGTCTGCAAAGGCACCGGGCTCTGTATTACCACCCTTCAACAGCCACCGCCATTATTTCGGCATGTGCAGTGCTCCACTACATCTGCCTTGCATCGAGCGAGCCAGAACCGGAGTCAGACTCCGACCCTGAAGAGTCAGAGTTGGAGTCTGAGCCGAGCTCGGACGGTTCTGAGCCGAGCTCGGAGAGGTCAGCGTCGGCTCCCGAGAGGCTGGCTCCTGCCGGCCCTCCGGTCGGCCTTCCGGTCGGCCTCTCGGACAGGGGGAAGGCTCTGAGGCAGCGCCTTGTCGCCCGGTTCGGAACCCGCCGCAGACGTGCCCGTGCGGAGCGCCACACGCAAGGGGTCCGCCGCCACGACGGTAGTCCCGACCACCAGGGACTCCGTCGGGAAGCCCCTCAGCGCCCTCGCTGCGGTGGTGCCCAGCACGGACGCCGCCAGCGACAGGGAACCTCTCGCCACCACGACTGAGGTCCTGACCACCAAGGACCCCGTCACATTCTTGCCCTCAGTGAAGCCCTCCCCGTGGAAGCCGTAAAGTGCACACTTCGCTTCCTGCTCCACAGTCATGGCCGTCCACAAGCTACATACTCTCTTCAGCTCCTACACCTTGTGAAGTTCGTCGCACAGCCAGCGTGCTGCCTCCGGATACGTGTCGAGTGCATCGCGGTGAAATCGATACAGCCTTTTTTTTTATTTTTATGAGCAGAAGGCACGAGACGCAGTCGACAGTGACAGAAAAGGTTCGGAGGTTTAGTTGCCAGACCAACAGGTCATCTGAATTGCCCCTGCAAAGAACTCAGAAGTAATTTAGACTACCTCTAGAAAGAAATGCTTGCTTTTGCAGAGATTGCTTTCTTAGTTGCTGATTGAACCAGGGATATTGTTGTCATGGACATTGTTTTATTTTACAAATGCTTCAAAGCGTCTTGCCTTGTGCTCCATTTTATTATCTCTTTTATGGTACTTCATCAAAGTTAGGTGATTGTGTTATCTCAAGACAGTGCACATGTAGTTTGTTTTGAAAATTGCTTTATTTCTTAAAGAAAAACCTGTGACTTCATGAATAAAAGTGTGATAACATGGAATGTAATATTTCATTCTTGGAAGTAAAACTGAGCATCGACTGGAACCATGTAAGCAATTGGGCAATCTTAAGTATATATCACATATATCTTGTTGAACACTCTGGTCTTATTTGAGCACAATAGTTAAATTTCGAAAGGAAAAAATATATATATATATTCTCTGACTAGCATACCACCATATAAACACTGGACCACTTTGAAAGAATTATCGCAGATGTTGCGCCAAACATTCTTATTTGAGCACAGCAATAGCAAGTTCTCGAAAGATAAAAAAATTGTTTCTGACTAAAGCAGCCGTCACTCGCGCGCTCCCCGTTGGTTCCGCCGACCCCTCCGCTGCCCCCGGCACACCCGGCTCCTCGTGGTTCGACATTTTGGTTTGAAGAAGGCGCGTAGCGCACATCCCGCATAATATTGGAACAACTTTCTCTCCAATTAAAAGCGGTTTGTTTTAACAACGCCCAAAAAGTTTTGATTGTTTTTCAATACTTTTACCTGTACTAGAACAGATGCGACGGCCAGCGACGCACAGGATTGGTTGCCGTTCCTTCGCTAAACGCAGGAACTGCTCCCCACGTCGTAGTAAATCCTACCCCGTATCCCGCGGAAATAGGGAAATAGGGAAGTAGGGAAGTAGGGAAATAGGGAAGTAGGGAAGTAGGGAAGTAGGGAAATAGGGAAATAGGGAAATAGGGAAGTAGGGAAGTAGGGAAGTAGGGAAATAAGGAAGTAGGGAAGTAGGGAAATAGGGAAGTAGGGAAGTAGGGAAATAGGGAAATAGGGAAATAGGGAAGTAGGGAAATAAGGAAGTAGGGAAGTAGGAAAATAAGGAAGTAGGGAAGTAGGGAAATAGGGTAAGTAGGGAAGTAGGGAAGTAGGGAAGTAGGGAAATAGGGAAGTAGGGAAATAGGGTAAGTAGGGAAATAGGGAAGTAGGGAAGTAGGGGGAAATAAGGAAGTAGGGAAGTAGGGAAATAGGGTAAGTAGGGAAGTAGGGAAGTAGGGAAGTAGGGAAATAGGGAAGTAGGGAAATAGGGTAAGTAGGGAAATAGGGAAGTAGGGAAGTAGGGAAATAGGGAAATAGGGATGTAGGGAAATAGGGAAGTAGGGAAGTAGGGAAATAAAGAAGTAGGGAAGTAGGGAGGTAGGGAAATAGGGAAATAGGGAAATAGGGAAATAGGGAAGTAGGGAAGTAGGGAAGTAGGGAAATAGGGAAGTAGGGAAATAGGGAAATAGGAAAATAGGGAAGTAGGGAAGTAGGGAAATAGGGAAATAGGGAAATAGGGAAATAGGAAAGTAGGGAAGTAGGGAAGTAGGGAAATAGGGAAGTAGGGAAATAGGGAAGTAGGGAAATAGGGAAGTAGGGAAATAGGGAAGTAGGGAAATAGGGAAGTAGGGAAATAAGGAAGTAGGGAAATAAGGAAGTAGGGAAATAAGGAAGTAGGGAAATAAGGAAATAAGGAAATAAGTAAGTAGGGAAGTAGGGAAATAGGGAAGTAGGGAAGTAGGGAAATAAGGAAGTAGGGAAATAGGGAAGTAGGGAAATAGGGAAGTAGGGAAATAGGGAAGTAGGGAAGTAGGGAAATAGGGAAATAGGGAAGTAGGGAAATAGGGAAGTAGGGAAGTAGGGAAATAGGGAAGTAGGGAAATAGGGAAATAGGGAAATAGTGAAATAGGGAAATAGGGAAGTAGGGAAATAGGGAAGTAGGGAAATAGGGAAATAGGGAAGTAGGGAAATAGGGAAGTAGGGAAATAGGGAAGTAGGGAAATAGGGAAGTAGGGAAGTAGGAAAATAGGGAAGTAGGGAAGTAGGGAAATAGGGAAGTAGGGAAATAGGGAAATAGGGAAGTATGGAAATAGGGAAGTAGGGAAATAGGGAAGTATGGAAATAGGGAAGTAGGGAAATAAGGAAGTAGGGAAATAAGGAAGTAGGGAAATAAGGAAATAAGGAAATAAGTAAGTAGGGAAGTAGGGAAGTAGGGAAGTAAGAAGTAGGAAAGTAAGAAGGGAAGTAGGGAAGTAGGGAAGTAAGAAGGAAATAGGGAAGTAGGGAAGTAGGGAAGTAGGGAAGTAGGGAAATAAGGAAGTAGGGAAGTAGGGAAATAGGGAAATAGGGAAATAGGGAAGTAGGGAAATAGGGAAGTAGGGAAATAGGGAAGTAGGGAAATAGGGAAGTAGGGAAATAGGGAAGTAGGGAAATAGGGAAGTAGGGAAGTAGGGAAATAGGGAAATAGGGAAGTAGGGAAGTAGGGAAGTAGGGAAATAGGGAAATAGGGAAGTAGGGAAGTAGGGAAATAGGGAAATAGGGAAGTAGGGAAATAGGGAAGTAGGGAAATAGGGAAATAGGGAAATAGGGAAGTAGGGAAGTAGAGAAGTAGGGAAATAGGGAAGTAGGGAAATAGGGAAGTAGGGAAATAGGGAAGTAGGGAAGTAGGGAAATAAGGAAGTAGGGAAATAAGGAAATAAGGAAATAAGGAAGTAGGGAAATAAGGAAGTAGGGAAATAAGGAAGTAGGGAAATAAGGAAATAAGGAAATAAGGAAGTAGGGAAGTAGGGAAATAAGGAAGTAGGGAAGTAGGGAAGTAGGGAAATAAGGAAGTAGGGAAGTAGGGAAATAGGGTAGGTAGGGAAGTAGGGAAATAGGGAAGTAGGGAAGTAGGGAAGTAACGAAATAGGGAAGTAGGGAAATAGGGAAGTAGGGAAATAGGGAAATAGGGAAGTAGGGAAATAGGGAAGTAGGGAAATAAGGAAGTAGGGAAGTAGGGAAATAAGGAAGCAGGAATGTAGGGAAGTAGGGAAATAGGGAAGTAGGGAAGTAGGGAAATAGGGAAATAGGGAAGTAGGGAAATAGGGAAGTAGGGAAATAGGGAAATAGGGAAATAGGGAAGTAGGGAAATAGGGAAGTAGGGAAATAGGGAAATAGGGAAGTAGGGAAGTAGGGAAGTAGGGAAATAGGGAAATAGGACAGTAGGGAAATAGGGAAATAGGGAAATAAGAAAGTAGGGAAATAGGGAAATAGGGAAATAGGGAAGTAGGGAAATAGGGAAGCAGGAATGTAGGGAAGTAGGGAAATAGGGAAGTAGGGAAATAGGGAAGTAGGGAAATAGGGAAGTAGGGAAGTAGGGAAATAGGGAAATAAGGAAGTAGGGAAGTAGGGAAATAAGGAAGCAGGGAAGTAGGGAAGTAGGGAAGTAGGGAAGTAGGGAGTAGGGAAGTAGGGAAATAGGGAAGTAGGGAAATAGGGAAGTAGGGAAATAGGGAAGTAGGGAAGTAGGGAAGTAGGGAAATAGGGAAGTAGGGAAATAGGGAAGTAGGGAAGTAGGGAAGTAACGAAATAGGGAAGTAGGGAAGTAGGGAAGTAGGGAAGTAGGGAAATAGGGAAGTAGGGAAATAGGGAAATAGGGAAGTAGGGAAATAGGGAAGTAGGGAAGTAGGGAAATAAGGAAGTAGGGAAGTAGGGAAATAAGGAAGTAGGGAAATAAGGAAGTAGGGAAGTAAGGAGGTAGGGAAATAAGGAAGTAGGGAAGTAAGGAAGTAGGGAAGTAGGGAAATAGGGAAGTAGGGAAGTAGGGAAATAAGGAAGTAGGGAAGTAGGGAAGTAGGGAAGTAGGGTAGGGAAGTAGGGAAGTAGGGAAATAGGGAAGTAGGGAAGTAGGGAAGTAGGGAAATAGGGAAGTAGGGAAGTAGGGAAATAGGGAAATAGGGAAGTAGGGAAATAGGGAAGTAGGGAAATAGGGAAATAGGGAAATAGGGAAGTAGGGAAATAGGGAAGTAGGGAAATAGGGAAGTAGGGAAGTAGGGAAGTAGGGAAATAGGGAAATAAGGAAGTAGGGAAATAAGGAAGTAGGGAAATAAGGAAATAAGGAAGTAGGGAAATAAGGAAGTAGGGAAATAAGGAAGTAGGGAAATAAGGAAATAAGGAAATAAGTAAGTAAGGAAATAAGGAAATAAGGAAATAAGGAAATAAGTAAGGAAATAAGGAAATAAGGAAATAAGTAAGGAAATAAGTAAGTAAGGAAATAAGGAAGTAAGTAAGTAAGGAAATAAGGAAATAAGTAAGTAAGGAAATAAGGAAATAAGTAAGTAAGGAAATAAGGAAATAAGTAAGTAAGGAAATAAGGAAATAAGTAAGTAAGGAAATAAGTAAGGAAATAAGTAAGTAAGTAAGGAAATAAGTAAGTAAGTAAGGAAATAAGTAAGTAAGTAAGGAAATAAGTAAACAGCTGCTCTGAGGAAGTAGATAGACAAGTTGTCATGCTTATTTAATTTAATCTGGACTCGTGGCGGCTAGCGCTGCAAGCGCGCCTTTTGATATATTTGACTGCGATCTGTAGCGCATTTCAAACAAAAAACAACATAATAGCTCCGTATATATATATAAAAAAAATTGGGATTTCCCTAAATAAAAATAATCATTTAAAACTTGTTGACCTAGTTGGTTCATGACGCAGTCTAGAGGTTTTTTGCGCGACACAAGGGACAATCACAAGCGAGTAGACACGGGCAAGCGCAAACACAGAACTCGAAGATAGTCATAAAAAAGTCTGACCTGCCGCCACAACTCACTTCTCAGCACCCTACAAATGCGTTTTGCGTGTCCCAGGGACGGTCTTACTTGTCAAAACAGTGCCGTAATCTCTGGGGGTATAAGTCCTTTTCTCAGGTAAAAGGTGATGACTCTTTTAATTGGCTGAGTTACATCATCAACTTGAGTATCAAGACAACTCGGAGACAAGTAACATTGAACAGCTTCCATATGTTAAGTGTTCTCTACAGGGACTTGCAAAATCAACTAAGATTTGGCGCCTTTAGCCACTCGGCCACTTTTGAAAGTACCTAGTGTGTTAAACCGGTGAAGTCTGATGACCTACATTAACAAGTCGTTTCTGAGGACAGACATAGGCCACCAAAGTTTAGCAGATGTACAAGAGCCTTCAAAAGTGACTGAATTTGCACATTGCAGTGACAAATTACGTGCAAAGGATGTCTGATTTTGCATGTCTGTAGATGGCACATAACATTAATACCTTTCCAAAAAACATTGACATGATGTCTAGGCAATATTAATTAAAGGTGCACTAAAGACGTCTCTGAGATTGTCTGCTCTTGGTGATAACTCATTCTACGGGATGTTAGCATCCCAGAAATAAAAAAAAAGAATACTCATGCGACGTCTATTTCCCTACTAAAATGTGATCGAAGTTCGTTTCACTCCCCTTTCTGAGCAGAAAAACTTGGAGAACAGAATTCAGCGGAGGTGCCAGCGGCGTGACGACGGGCGCGCGTCTGCCAATTGCAAGCGGAGGCGCCGCCACCGCCTCCGCTGAATGGACCTTTTTCGAGTAACGAGCACCGTCTGGGAAGTTGTCTGCGAACTATAATAGGAGAGCAGCCCAACATGCCTACGCCCGTCAAAACACACTGGTATCGTGCCGTTGTATCGGTTTTCAGTGCTTTTTATGCCTCATTCTACCGATACTAAAAAACGAAGCGACAAAATAGACTAAATACGCGCAAAGATATATGTTGACAATGTTGCTTTCGCCATTTTCGCAGGGCACCGCGTCCCGGTGTCCTGCGAAAATGGCGACAGCGGAAGTGTGCGCATGCGCAGAAGCTTACTGGAAAAAGGACCATTCTGTGCTCCAGATTTTCCCGCTCAGTCAGGGGTATGGCACGAACTTCGATCACATTTTTAGTAGGGAATTTGACGTCGCACGAGCATAATTTTTCGATTTCCGGGATGCTAAGATTCTATAGAGTGAGTTATCACCAAGAACAGACGATCTCAGAAACGTCTTTAGTGCACCTTTAAGCATGTTACACTAAAATTGAAGAAAAAACATCTGGCAAATGTTTCCTGAGACGTTAGTGCAATGTTTCATGCTAACATTCCAGTAATATGGAATTTTCGGACATTAGCCACATGTATGCAATATACCTTAATCACGTTGCAGTAACATTGAAGAAATAACATATGGCAAACATTTGCTATTCACGTTAGTGCAATGTTTTTAGGCAACGTTCTAGCAATATGGAATTTTTGGACATTAGCCAGGTATATGTAACATTAGCAGGTCTCATTACAGAAACGTTGCAGCAACATTCTGTGCTACTAGGGCTACTAGCAGGTACAACTTGCCTGGTGAGAACTCTGTGCTACACATATACATTTTGTTTTGAGCTGCTTATATTTCGTGACGAGTTTAATGTTCTCAACTAGAAAACAACCACGGAAAGGTTATCCCGATAGTATACTCGAATAAGTGGTTGTGTTTCGCGGCACCAGGTCCAGGGTTTCGCGAATGTAAAACAATCGCGAAAAATATAACACGCACATACATCACCCTCACACGGGGCCCAACGAGCAATCTGCATCCGACCCCGAAAGTCCGCTTCCCCGACATATTTGAAAGCAGCGTTCTGGCAAATTCGCTAAATATCAATCCCGCGAACAAAACCTCGTTTACAGTATTCCGGTGCCAAGATTGGGCCGTGGGTATTCGTCAAAATAGTCACGTACGATTTCATTAAGTAATAACCGTAATGTAATTACTGTGTGTTTCGTTTTCGTTAGCTTCTGCTCCGAAGACGCCGCATGCCATTAGCGCTCGGTCGCTGGACGGCGGCAAGTGAAAATAAGAAAAAAAAAAAAAAAAAAAGAAGGAAACGGTTATTTACATGCAAAAATGAGACCTCACAACCTTTCGACCTTTTCTTTCCACATGAGAAGCATGAGGTAGGCATCAAGTCGTATCTCGAAAACTTTCTAAACGTGGTCGCTTCCTTACTTTCTCTTGCACCTCGTTATCAGATTCATTCAAGCGCACAGGCGCGTGATCGCTCACGTAGATCACGGACTACAATAGAGATCAGTGGTTGCGCCGCGTTCCCTTCCTCTCTCCCCCCTCCCTCCCCCTGCTCTGCGCTCCTTTAAGGTGGATTCGTAATGAGAAGTTGGCTAAAGTGGCTAAAGCCAAGACGAGCAGATTTAAAAAATGGCGGCTCCAGGAACACGGTTATACCAGTTATACGGCCAATTTGGCGTCGTCGTGACTGCAACGTGAGCGGTATCCTCGCGACTGCGATTTTCAACGCAGGACGACAGTGCACTCGGTTTGGAAAACCTAGTAAGGTGGGCAACGATCACGGACAACTTGACGCTTGCGACGCGTGAACATTTCTTGGCGAAGGTGCGAAAGTTTGTACACGAGACCTCTCTTGCCGAGGCAACGCAGGCAAGCACGACCGGTCGATCGCTCGCGTCGCATTTTTATGTTTAAACAAATCTGGTGCTGCTAGGGGGGTAAGCGTATCAGATGTTTAAACCCCCCTCCCTTTCCCCCGCCCCCAAATTTTAAGGGGAGGGGGGGTTAAGAACGTACGGACTCCCCTCTGAATCCACCTCTGGTCTAGCAATACTTGCCGACGCACATTTTTATAGCTCCGATATTTTGTGCAATATGTAATGGCAGTTCAAAGCTGCAATGACCAAATTCATGTGCTTTGCAAAAAGTCATATTCTCTAGTAGAAATATTTGACTCGTCTGACGTCGCTTGACACTTCCGGTAACCAGTCTCAGTTTAGAATCTGTGGGGACCCTCTCCCTGGCTCCTCCGCTCTCCGTGACCTTGCCGGTCCCTGCCGCCGTATTGTCGGGCGCTCCTTCGTTCCCTGTGACCTTCCCGTTTCCAGTCGCCGTCCTGTCGCGGAACGTCCGAGCTCTCCGGGAGAAACGGGGCAAGCGCCCCCTCACCCAGCGCTGACGTCGGAGGATCGGCTCGCAGGAAGGTTCCCGATTGGACGGTCGGCGGGACAGGGACTTGGGAAGGTCTTAAGAGGGGCACGGAGACAAAGGAAGAGGGCTTGGGCGGCCGACGAGACAAGGGACCGGTCATGGAGGCGAGCTCGGACGGCGCTGGACGCTGGCGCGGGGAATGCGGGCACTACGTCGAGTGGCGGACTCGACAAGCGGACCGGACAGCGACCCTGGACGACGATGTTCCCATGACGCGGTGTGGACGACCACCGCTGGGACTCGGAGAAGCTGCTGTGGCAGCGGGCTCTCCCCCGGCCACGCTGATGACCGTCCCCCGATCCCGAAACCCCCCAAGGCAATGAGTGAGTGAATAAACCCTTTTGCCGAGAGCGAAGTATTGCAGTGTCATATTCATCCGGAGACAGGGTTTGTGGGAATCGGAGCTAGAAGATGCCCGCAAATCCTATAGCCCCCCTTTAGGTCACAAGCCTAGCCTCCGCAAGGCAACTTCTTCTGAAGCCGCCTCTCCACCTACCCTCCTCACAATTTTTCCGGAAACGATATGCATATCGGGACGAGTCGGCCCCGCCACGTGACTTTTTCTGGTAGGTTCGTCGTTTCAGCCTAGGTCCGAGCGCGGCCGATGTTATGAGCCGAAGGGCCAATCAAACAGCGAAAGAGGCACAACGTCGTGGTGTGCTTACTTTCTCTTGCACCTCGATATATGAATAGCCGGTATTCGCCGTCTCTCTGTGCGTGCTCCTCCGCCGGCTAGTCCTATCAAACGCAGAGAGCACGCCGTGACGTTGCGCTTTTTGTGCTGTTTGATTGGCCCTTCGGCTCATCGTCCGCGCTCGGACATAAGGTGAAACGAAGTATAGTATATGGTGAGCTGGTAGTATGCCCAATTTGCAGAGTAGGCAGTGATTGCATGGTGATTGCGGAGGCGGTGGGTGTCGGATTTGTAACGTCTGCTTGTCTTTCTTTTGCCTTCTATTTACGGAATAGGCAGTGAGCGCGGAAGCAGTGGGTGTCGGATTTGTTCCGTCTGCTTGCCGTTGTTTTGCTTTGTATTTACGGCGTAGGCAGTGAGCGCTGAGGCGGTGGGTGTCGGATTTGTAGCGTCTACTTGTTCTTTTGTTTTGTAATTCTCAAACGCTACGAATAGAGCATGAACTGTGGAATTTGAGAACTAAAGCACTTCTTCGCAGTGCACCTACGTCGTTGGTGAATCTCTAGAAGGCTTCGTAATGTAAGTCGAGCGGTTCGCTCGAAGCAGCATCTCAGCGGATACTCACGAGAAAGCGCTGTCAAAGGTAGCGCTCAATCTTAAATCACGTCTTACGCGCTCGCGCGCTCCAACATTGACAGTGCTTTTTTAAGACCGTCTCAGCTGAGACGCTGCATTCGAGCAAGCCGGTCTTCGGCAGCGGTCCTTCCGTGCGCTTTAGCATTCTCTTCCAAGCTGCTCCAAAAAAAGGAATAGAACTTATTATGTTTTTCTTTTTTTTTGCGAAAACGCACACGAGCAGACGTTGTCATCGCGATGTCTTCGGCAACGAGAAATGATCTAGCGATGCGAGGCGTCCCCCCGAAAATTCGGAAGATCCAACTCAGGAATGAAAGCGAATCACGGTGAACTCTATACCCCTCCTGCTGTGCTCGTGGGATATCAACTTACCTTGCTGAGGCAGCTTCATTTTGGCACCACGAGTAAAGCCTAGTTCCACTTGTCTCGAAGTGTCTTAATTCACGCATTTTATTTACATTGGAATCACTTGAAAAATTAAAACAATATATACAACACTTATTCACAGCATAGCAATATATTTGCAACACAACATTGGCTTATAAATTAGTTTCACTTTCAGCCTGGCCTTTGAGCTGTGCGAGTTCGGTGTGACTTCGCCTTACTTTCTGTTGGTGTAGTTCATCTGTGGACGCCGTGCTTTGCTGTCTGATGTCCAGGTGTTCTCTGCAACAGACCGCATGAGGTGATAGGCGTGGTTCTCCATAGGTTCATTCTCAAGCATGTGGTCATTTAATGCTTTGCTTTATTCGGTTTCTAAAACCCGGGTGACAGTGAAAAGGCTATTGCCCATGCCATAGAGGCTCACTGTACCCGCTACACACACATACACACATACATACAAAAAAAGAAAGAAATGTTTGTACACTGGGATTTGGGTCTGATTGAGTGTCACTGGTGTGACATCACAGTTCTTTGAGGTGGAGGGTTGCACATTTGCACAGATCTTTTAAGTCCTCTTTGCTTTCGAATGTCCCTTGTGTGACATCACTCGGGAGGGAGCGCCACAGCTCGATGGTTCTCGGAAGGAGTGTGCTTCTGTGACGCTCCGTCCGTCCAAGGAAAAGTTGTAGCTTGTCGGCGCGGTTCTTCCTCACATACTCTAGACGGGGTGTAGGAGGGCCACCCAGCGTGCAGGCTAGGAGGCGAAGCGAAGCCACCTGCCTACGGACAGAGAGGCAGTTCCACCCCACACTTCCGAGAAGTTCGGGGGTGCCAATGTCTCTGTATCGCCTCAGCTGCGGTGGTGATTGACGACGCAGGATAGCGTAGGCCGCGCGCCGTTGTATACACTCTCCAGTGAGGCAATTGCGGCGACCTGTCTGGGGCTCCACACTGACGAGCAGAACTCAAGCTGCGGGAGCACTAGTGCAGTGTATAAACTCCGCAGTGCTTTTGGGCCGGCCCCTCTTGACACTCGTTGTATGAAGCCCAGCGTGCGTCGCGCTCGCGAGAGCACCTCGGCAATGTGGGGGGAAAAATGGAGGTGCGGACCAAGTGTGACTCCCAACAATTTTGTTCGCTGCGTCCTTGTGATAAGGCTGTTCCTGATCGTCAAGTCAGGAGGAGGCGGAGGCTGTCGGGTGGTGGTGAATAGCATTGTAGAGCACTTTTCCGCATTGAGGGGTAGCCTGTTTATCACAGACCATTCTTCAATCTTGTAAAGGTCCTCATGCCCTACCGAAAAATCCGGTATAACTTTTCGCTATCCGGATTGTGGAACCGGAAATCTATCTGGATTCTATCTGGACTCTATCTGGAATTTCGGTTTTCAGAAATTATTCCTTTGTCTGCAATCTGGATTTCGGGTTTCCAGTAACAAATTTCCGGTTCCATATTCCGGATAGGGAAAGTTATACCGGATTTTTCGGTAGGGTGTAGTCGTTTGTAAGGGTTTCTGCCCCTGATAGGCAGAAGGGGAGTTAAGTCGTCGGCGTATAAAAACGGTGTTGAGCTGAGGGAACGGGTCACATCATCAATGAAAGTGTTGAAGAGTGTTGGGCCTAATACGCTGCCTTGAGGGATGCCCGAGACTACTTCTAAGGACTCAGACTTGGCTCCTCGAAATACCACCCTCTGGCCCCTGCCTGTTAAGAAATTTGCAATCTATTTGTGTGTTGCACCTGCCACGCCAAAGCTCGACAGTTTCCACCAAAGAAGGCTGTGGTCGAATTTGTCAAATGCCTGCTTAAAATCCAGCTGGACCATAATCGCATGCTGTGCAGTCGTCCAAGCATTCACTTACTTGGTGCACCAGTGTGGCCAGAGCAAGCTCGCAGCTACGGCGTGAGCGGAAACCGTACTAGTGAGTCGTGAGTAAGCTCCGCTCCTCCAGTTGATTAAGTATCTTGGTGTTAATAATTTGCTCCATTGTTCTGCACACAACTGATGTAACAGAGATAGGGCGGTAGGAGCGCACGGACGTGACGGAAGTGCCGTTTCCCTTGTGGATCGGTTTAACCAAAGCTGTTTTCCACTTGGATGGAACTGAGCCCTGTTCAAGAAGTGATGAGAACATGATGGTAAGGATCGGACAGAGTTTGCTTGCACAAGCCTTGAAGAACGCTGTGTGTATGCCATCAGGCCCTGCTCGTTGGGACGGGTTCACACTTTGCAATGCCTCCCAGGTGTCATCACAGGTTATGTCCAAAGGTGCAAGAGGCTCGGAAAGTGAGGGCTGGTCCTCCAGAAAGGAATGAGCCGGAGGATTTTCTCGCGGCGTCCACGCAGACGCAAAGTAGGTGCTGAAAATGGCAGCCGTCTCTTCAGCTGTTCTTACTGTTATTCCGTCGTTCTGGAACACTGGAGAAGAGGAAGTCGTTTTGTGGTGCTTCACGAAAGACCAGAAGAGCTTTGGATTTCTTGCGGTCTTCTCTGCGATATGCTGCACATAGGCCGTGTAGGATACACGGGTTTTCTTCTTTAGTTCCCTCTGTACTTGGCGGGCTAGATTAAGGATGTGCGGATTTCCGGTTTTCTTAACTTTTCTGAATAACTTCTGTTTACGGTGGGCTAGTTTCAAGATGTGAGCAGTGATCCACGGGCCTGAGCGGGGCTTCGATTTAGTCTTTGTGGGCACACATTCTTTTTCAATGGCGTGCATGAAGTCCAGCCAGGTCTCGTACATCTCGTCGGCAGACGGTTTGTCCAGCATTATCAACCATGATGCCAAGTGAAGCAGCATGTCGAGATGAGCAGTGTCAATTTTTTCAAATAGTTGTATTTTTCTCGCGAAGTGTCCAACCTTTGGCAAGGATGTTAAGCTATTCAGATGAATAGCACTGTGGTCACAACCACCAAGGCTTGGCCGCACTGTACAGCTCTGTATTACGGATGGGTTGCTGGCAAACACCAGGTCAAGGAAGGACGCATTTTGGTTGTGGGAGACGTAGGACGCCTCCCCACACAGCTGTATGTAGCCAGATGTCTCCATCACATCGAGGAGTTGGTCGTCAGGTGGTCCGGATGGTATGGGGGCTGCGAGGTCATTCCAGTCGATATGGGCGTTAAAGTCGCCTACAACACACACATTGGTGTAAGTTTGGGGTTTGACTTGTTGGAGTGAGTGGTGGAGCAGGTTGTATGAAGAGGCTCGGGTGACAGGTGGACAGTAGACGCAACAGATTAGTGTCTTGCCAGTTTGGTGCGATACTTCGACAAATATTGCCTCGAGGTCGTCGGCCTCTAAGTCGGGTCTCCTCCGGGAGTGCAGTAATCGCGGTACGACGATCATAACTCCCCCACCATGTCCAGACCTGTCGCTCCTGTAAACGGTGTGTCGTGTTGTATCCACCAACTGCCCATCATACATCGAAGAGTCTAGCCACGTCTCGCATGCCGCAAAGATGGTCGATGGTTCAGACGCGACGAGGACTTGGAACTCAGGAAGCTTATTCTTAACTGACCGCAGATTTGAGAACCAAACGGACAACACTCTCTTGCTGCCAGGGTTAGTCGACGGCGTCACCGGTGCAGGAATCGCGGGTTGCGAAACGGCCGTGGACGTAAACACCGGGTCGGTAGGTGGCTGATTGAGTGGTGTTGAGGCGGCGCCTACGACTGGGACGTCGAAAAAGTCGTCCGTGAAACCTGGGAACGAGCAGCCAAAACACAGCCAAGTGTCTTCGCAGGCGCCCAGCCTCCGGTACTGATTCAGGGGGACATAAACACACGTACGATGAAACCAGACCTCACATCTGTCACAACAAAGAGCAGCCTGGTTGTCTCTCACACCCTTTGAGCAGCGACCGCAGGTGTAGTGAAGCGGTCCTGGGTTTAGAGCGATGTCCCCGGAGAGCAACACTGCATATTGGACGAACCATTCGGTGCCTACGCAGATTAGCAGGCCAGCGAAGGAGTGTTGCCACAGAGGAAACGTAAGCCCGTTAGGCTTAGTGGCCGGACCGGAGTTGTGCCGATAGTGCTTGGGGGGGATGTGCGCGTAGCCAGCGGAAGGACTTGTTGTTACGTGCGCCGCATATCCACGGAGACCCACGCTGTTCCGGGGAGCAACGCCCGAGGAAGCACGATACAAAAGCAACAACAACAGCGAAGCATAACAAAAAAACCGCAGACAAGGGATGGGACCGACGCAAACCAGTCGCCATCTTGGACCATGATGTCTTTGCCGATGAAACGTTTCATCAGCAAAGGGTGAACGCGCTCACCGGTGAAACGAAACACCAGTGGGCGACTTCTTCAACCGCTAGGACCGATTACTGCAATTTCGTACACCACACAATCCCATCGCGGTTCGGAAACACCAGCACGATTTGTCCACACAATCAAGCGCGACCGCCGCGATCGCAAACACTTTGCAAGGTGACTCTTCGAGAGACTACACCTTTGATGTCGTTCTCCGTCGTCAGAACTGTTGCTCAAGCGGTGCTCTGCGTTATCACGCGGATGTCACGCTTTGGTGGTTTGCAGACTCCGCATCTCGACGATCTTGGGCATCGCCGCGCGTCGCTCCTCCGTCGGCCCCGTCTGTCATGCTTAAAGGTTAACGAAGTGTCTAGCGTTACGTTCGACGTAACCCAAGTTACGTCAAAATCTCCGCCTTTCCTGGGTTCACGGTGGAAAGAGAGGAGGGCGGGGGGGGGGGGGGGGAGGGTTAGGTATACGGTATACGCGTTTCAGTGGTCCGTCCGGACGTAACGCTAGCCACAGCTAAAGTTAAACAGTTAAGCGCCAATACAACAGGGACACAAGGATTGAGGAGTTTCAGCGATGGTGTCACCGCCCTGTGTTGTTGTTGTTGTTGTTGGGTGAAACCGTAGGCTTATAAACTTCGGCCACTTCGGCAGCAATAATATTACGCGGCTCTGGTGTTCCGGTACGAGCAACAGAGGTGACACGATCTGCTACGACTACCTACAACCACCCACCGCAGCGATCGGGCATCGAAGGAGCACAACGGCGCAACCTGTGTCTACGCAGTCAGTCGCCGTCACCCGACGCTGCTCGTTTGGCATTTAGGGCTTTCCGCCCCGGGTTCTTGGTTTGTACTTGGAACCGAGTGTTATTTTCTGTGCTTGTGTGTGTGCACAGTGGTTGGATACGGCCCTCATTGGGCAGTTCTTCAGGCTCAACAGCGACTCAAAGTTGACGGCGGAGGACTTGCAGCAACGCTTTCGGTTGGTGGGTGACAACTACACGGATAAATTTTAAAATTTTAAGATTGCTGCTAGCAAGGTGGGCCGTAGTCGATTTATGTTGAAACGATTTTAAGTTTAAGTACTCCGTTCAAAGGGGAATCTATCGCGTTTCTAATCCACCTTTGTTTTTGTTGTTTTTATCATGCACGACCGACTGCTAAGCAAATGCTTCTGTACCTATCACGGAGTGAATGTCTTCGGCCTTACATTGCGTAGCGTCCAATATAAAGTCGTGTTCGTTTAGCGGGAAAACTTCCCTTTCGAGTGACCTCTTTTTTTATTGATAATTTCTCACGTATTTAGGTGCTTTAATCAACAAGATCGATTAGGTTTGCTTCCGCAGTTAAAACATTTTGCTGCCATATGCGGCACTAATGCTTGACACGATATATGCTTCTGGTGGTATTGTGAACTGGTTTGCTTCCGAAGCTAAAAGTGTAACAGGTGGGACCATTCAGTTTGCTAAAAATGTGCCGATATGGGAATTTCGTTGCATAACTAGCATTTTACGTTTAAGATTGATAAGAAACATGCTCACGTGATGATGCACGTCTACAGCATAACCTTCGCAGATCCAGAATGGGTGTGCTATAGGCTACAGCCTCAAGGTTTATAATGGGCCAAATTGGTGATAACACGGCAAAAAATATTGTGGTGGAAAACTGACCACTGACTTGGTGGATTTTGATCGTGCCCATTGGTATGCTCTTGGAAAATTAGGTGATGATACTCCTTTTCCCTTACCATGTCGCTTCAAGGGACATCGCATCTAGATCTGCTTAAAAATCTTTATTTCAAGGTTCAGTTGACCCCTCTGCATCATAACAGAAAGGCAGTCTAACGCCACAACAAGCAGCAGTGAATATACAATGCATAATAACAGGCACCAGTGTCCAGGCGTATAGTCCGCAAAAAAAAAAAAAAAAAAATGAGCCTAAATTTTTGTTTTGTTTAGATAGTTTGCATTTGTTGTATAATCTGCAGGGCCTGATTTCCGCACCCAGTGCATAGTCCGTCAAGCTGGTGCTTTGTGTCTTCGTGCTTTTTTTCCTGGGTCGCATTTTTTTCAGACGTTCTTCGGCGAACGCTGTTGAACTTGAAAAACTGCTCTATGAGGCCCATATGCAGCCACTGAGCACACACACAAGCACAGGAAAGAACACTCGGTGCCAAGTACAAACGAAGAACCTGGGCGGAATGCCCTGAATACCAAACAAGCAGCGTCGGGCGAAGGCGACTGACTGCATAGTACACAGATTGCGCTCCTTCGACGCCTGCATCGCTGTGGTGGGTGGTCATAGTTAGTCGTAGCGAGATGATCATCACTTAAGCAAGAGCTACCGTGATGCTACAAATGAAGTGTTCAAGCCAATCGAAGGCAAGAAATCTTGCCAGAGTCAAAATATGTGTGCAAGTGTTCGGCGTGGGCTCTCTCACGCTGGTGCAGTTGTCGTTCAAGAAAGCTACATATCAACAATTTTTGCGCGTTGAGGCTGAAACTATGATGCATACTTTACCTAAACCTAAATTTATCAGTCTGCTGCTACAAACATTTTTGTTGGCATTGCTTGGATGATGTAACCATTCAGGCAACGCATTAAACCGTGTTGCGAACTCTTCGGTTGTTCTGGTTAATTGTGCTGAAAAGCAGTGGGATGGAAAGTATGACAGCTACAGCATACAAGGGGCGATCGAGGTTTTTATTCGGCATTCTGTGTGCATGGACACTGGTGCCTGTTTTGGATGACGCAATGACAGTTGCAGCAGGTGAGCGTCACTTCGGTATCCCGCTCTGCGACCGCGACTCGGCTGCCTCGCTGACAAAATGTCTTCGGAAGACTTACCCCACTTCGGTCTCACCCGAGACCTTCTCGGAGGAAGAATGGAGCTTCATGCCGGTCTACATAAAATCGAGGATGACCAACATAAAGGAGAACCACGATTTTCTCCTACAAATGGGCGAGTGTAGCAGATTTGTCGAAACCAGCGCGTCTGCGAATTCAGAGGAAGGGTTGTTTATAAATCTACATCCTATACAAAGAAATTTTTTGTCAAAATAAAAAGGTCGGGCAGTAAAGGGATAACCCCAGTACAAATGCAGTGGTGGACTTCCCTGACCCCGCGACTCTGTCAAACTTGTCTAGAAGTTATATTTGACCTTCACATAACTAGATGTGTATCCACTCTGTGAACAACAGCGTACATTTGAATAACAGATACCTAAATTTATTAAACCAATACTATCTGCCATGTTTCTAAGACTCAGTGTATGTGTCTGTGTATGAAAACCTATTTTTTCCCTAATAAAAGACATTTTCAAAAGGACATGGGTCTTCTGCTGATACATATCTTCCAATTAAAATGCAGAGGCAAAAAGAAAATCAACTGTGTACATCTACCACTTAGCATAAGCACCTTTTGCCATTCATTCTTGAGCAGACTCAAATGTCAGCCTAAAGTTTTCTCGTCTTAGAAGCTTTGCCCTGCTTTGTAATTGATATGAGATTGGTGCTTCCGGGGCTTGTTTACATTCTGCGCAAAAACAGGACAGTCGGCGACTAGCTGATCGCAACATGACTCCAAGGATACCGATGTTTGGATACATAGAACGCAAGATAAAGACCTCGATCGTCCCTTGTATGCTGTACCTGTCATACTTACCATCCAACCGCTTTTTAGCGCAATTAACCAGAACAGCAACCCAAGAGTTCGTAACACGGTTTAATGCGAGACCTGAATGGTCACATCATCTAAGCAATGCCAATAAAAATGTCTGTAGCCGCAGACCGATAAGTTTTGATTTTGATAAAGTACGCGTCATAGTTTCAACGCGCAAACATTGTTGATATGTACCTTTCTTTGGACCCACGTACTTCAGTTCCACTTGATGACAGCTGCACCAGCTTGAGAGAGCCCACGTCGAACACTTGCACACATATCTTGACTATGGCAAGATTTCTTGCCTTCGACTGGCTTGAACACTTCATTTGTAACATCACGGAAGGTCTTACTTGAAGTGATGATCATCTCGCACTCTGCAACAAGCAGAGAACGACACGCTTTGTTTAATTTATAACCTACCGGTCTACGGGCGTCGCAAATCTATCCCCTCTTTTCCGCCATGTTGGATCGATCGGAGCGCCCCTATATTCGCTGAAACTCCTCAATAGATGCAATCGGGACGAGGTGCCTCGTCCTGTCTGCATTTATCATTGTATCCCTGTTGTTTTGGCGTCTAACTTCAAGCATGAACAACCAACTAGCCCAACGCCCCTCAGTTTTGACAACTTCATCACGCGTAAATCCTACCAAACGACATAGCATTTTACAGTATACCGCCAACCGGCCGACTTCCGAGCCGACTTTTTTTTATGACTAGGCTTCAAAACAATCACGTGATGCCATCCCCTTGGACTTATGCCATCTGGCAGACTTGGAAAACGGATTCATACCTTGGCGCACAATCCAGTTCAAAGCATGTTTCAATGTTTGCAACCGTAATAAGAAAACATAACGATCTCATGACTAGAACTTACCAGAGAAATTAAGCTGTTTACGATTGATAAATGCAAACGAGATTATTCTAAACCGACAGAAAAACGTTACCATGCCTTGAAAACCGTTAAAACTCTGCCAACTGGAAAACGGCAATTTTTTCCGCTAGAGAACTCAGAAAACTGCTAAATGTAGCGGGAGCACCGCTAAATTTGCATCATTCAAGCGTACTCATCTAATTCTCATCGCGCTTCATATATATGTATATTTATATTTATATTCTTTATTTTACCTATTTATGAGAGCCGACCAGTCACAAAAAGGCCAATACGAAAGTACTAAAAGCACTGAGCGGATAAAACTTTCGCCTCTGTGTACTCTCGTCCCCAGCAACCTAATAGACGTATCCGGTATGGGCGATGAAAAAATAATCCAACGTTTCAACCTGCGAATAGTAAAAAAATAAAGGGGATGCAAAACGAGAAAGTGTGACGGTTACGCTTATATCCTAAATGCCTTCTATTGGCGTGGCAAAGGCAAAACAATGTTTTCGCCCATACTGGAAGTGACGTCAATTAAAAATGGCGTCGCACTGAGTCGAGCAACCACTGATCTCTATGTCTATTAGCTGGATGGCGTTTGACTAGCTCCGCCTATGGACGGGAATGCGGCCACATGCGGCCATCTTTTTGGTAGAGTTATATTATCTCTAACCATCATAATAATATGGCGGACAGCACAATGGCTGCAGGCTGCCATAAACCAGCCGTAGATCTAGTACACTGTACCGTGGGTGATATTTCGTGTTTGATTGAAGTTGTTCAACGAAGCAGATTCTTGAAACCCGGCGTGAACGGTAGCCTCATCTTTGAGGACTCGGCGAAAGTTCTACGAAAGCGCAGCACCGGGGGAAAGCAGCGCAACTCGCATCGAAAGCAGTCTTCTTACCGGCGTCTGCTTTCGATGCTTCTTTCGATGCGACTTTCGATGCGTGCTGTGCTGCTCGTCCCCGGTGCTGCGATTTCGTGAAACTTTCACCGGGTCCTCAAAGATCGGACTACCGTTCACGCCGGGTTTCAAAAATATGTTTCGTCAAACAATTTCAATCAAGCACGTTATATCCCCCACGTTATTTTGATGGCAGCCTGCCACCCCAATGCCACAACGCTATCTCCCATGGATGGATGATAGTGGCTGCAGCAGTGCTGTATATGTAGAGAGTTTGGCCATTCGTTGGGAGGTATATAGGAGACAAATGAGGAGGCGCCATTGGGCGCGTTAAGTTAGTGAGCTCCAGACTCCGGACATCTGCGCTCGAGCGCGCGGGTTCGGAGCGTAGCTGGCGTAGCTTAACGGCGCACTTTGGTAACGAGGCGCCATCTGACGCCTGTTTTTTTAACGTTTCCGGTTCCGGCTTTCCGGCGCGCGCTTGAACATGGCTCCCGTCCCGTCGAAACATCGAAAAAGTGTTTGGTCGACGACGACTTCCATGAAATAAGTGCGCAGAGACGGCGGCAACAGCGAGAGCATGTATTTATGCTGCACGCTGTTGGTACGGCAATTAAAAGTACGCCGAACGCCTTCTGAATTCTTAAAAGCCTTAAAGAATGACGGCTGAATGGCCGAATTATTCTGAAATTGCGGTAAGGTACACGAAGAACTTCGACAAGCATTTGAAGGATGTGTGCATACCGGCATTACAGGCCAGCGACATCAATACCGTGCATACCTTTCTACACCAGCACCATGCTTTTTTTTTATTTTCCACGATGACGGAACGACTACACGAGCTGCCAAGCGATCGCCGTCGAAGTATCCACGCATCCAAACAGGCGCGACTTGCGAGTCCGACGGAGTCCCTAAAGACTTCGGCGCAAGTACGAACGACGCCGAGAGCTCCGAGCACTGCATCGTAGCGCAGAACGAGCAGCTCCTACACACGACCGGCCTACCTCGGTGCCGTTCCTGGCTAGGCCGGAGCCTTTCGGCCGCGGGGTTCGGTTGGTGCGGTCGCGGTCGGCGAAGTTTGGCGAGGCGAGCGTGGTGGCATCCTCGGAGCGTTCGGAGGCGAACTCGCACGCCAGGGATTGCGCACACCCGACGCCTCTGGTCCAGAGTGGCCCGGCGGCCCGGTCCGGAGTATCCGCAGCCCAAAAAGCTTGGGTTTTGATAATTCTTCCGTCTCGAGCGAGACCACCGCACCACCGTTTGAAACCGGTGAAACCACGACCACCGCGCAAAACCACCGCGAGTAACCGCGAGACTGGCCGCGAGAGCGGAAACGCCGTCATCTCACCGGAAACCAACCTGTTCGAGCTCTCGCGCACCATCTCCGACGATGGAGCTCGCGGAGCGCGCTCCGCCACCATGCACCGGAAGTGAGAAGTTGTCGTTTAGTTGAGCTCGAGTGCACTCTGACCGCCGGAGCGCGCTCGAGCGCGTTAACTTAACGCGCCCATTGGCCGAAAGCGGGCTGGGCGTCTTCACAAATTCGAATGTGGCCAACAAGAAGCCGAAAATAATACCCTGGCAATGGTCGCGAGAAACAAACCTGATAAGTGCGTTATAGGCCGTGTTCCAAAATTTACTCGATCTTACTCCAGGGCAAAGGTTTTGACCCTTCGCGTTCTAAAACCTACCCGCGTCCAGCGTTTTTCAATCTTTGCTGTCACGTGACACGATCCGCCGGAGTAACTCGGATTCATTTGGGTAAGATTTGGAACACAGCCATAGTAACTCTCGGCGACTGATAATATGGTGCACGTGATGTTTCAATCATGGTCATCCAAAATCATGGTGGAAGACTGTGACTAGCAAAACGAACGACATAATCCGTACGCCAAGCGCCGAAGGCCGGGGATCTGCTGTCCGAGCGGTCACACTCTATCCGAGCAAAATAGAGTTGAGCAGCGCATTCGTTTTTTACATCTTTCCGCAAGGTCATGATCGAAACATCACATGCAGCCTATTTTCAACCATAAAGGGTCACCACCACTCTTACGCGCTTATTAAAACCATATACCAACATCTACCTTTGACTAAAACAGTTTCTCGTTACCACCGCTAGGGGATTCCTTTAAACTTCTGGTTGGTCAAGAGAGCATGTCAAGCCCACTTTCTGCGTCTGGTGCACGCCCTGGCTCTGCCTGCGCCTCCCATTGACCAAACTCTCTGTATACACGGCTCTGGGCTGCAAAAGCTGTACCTTGGCTATAGATGATATAACTACCAAAAAGATGGCCGCCAGTGACCGCATTCGCGGAGCGGGCAAACGCGATCCAGCAATTCTCATAGAGATCAGTGCGAGCAACTAAGATTTTACTTGCACGTTAGAGATCCCAAGGTGGTCGATATTAGTCCTCAGTCACTGGTGTTTTCTACATGCCCCTCATTCCTTTGGCATGTAAAATCCATTATTTTACCTCCTCTGCATGCTTTATTTATCGGCATCCAACCCCGCATTCGCAATCTTTTGCTTTACATTTTAGGTTTGAACGTTGCTTAGATTGCTCAGAGCGTCGGAAGGCTTCATTTTATGACCAGAACGTGTGCCAGCGAGTATAACCTCACAGCTTAGAGGACTCAAATGTAACCCTGACAAAATTGTTGAACCGTGAATACCAACAATTATCTTAGACGACTCAAGCGACTGAAGCTCCTCAAATACAGCGTTTGCAAGACTGCCAACACAAACAAAACACGTTACTCGGTAGTACAATATCCTCCTTTATTCTAGAAAGTTTGTCAAATCGCGAAAAAACGTGACCGCTGTGATGGGGAAAGGAGGTCAGGGAAGAGGGCGCGCGCAAGGGGTCTCGCGCAGCGTCAAAAAACGCACTCTTTCTTTTTTTTTTTCGGGAAAGGAAGCAATTTTGCGTTAACCCTTCAATATTCCGTCCCTCTCCCTTTTCTCCATGCGCCGGTTGCCTCTTTTTTACAGCGGTGTTGTTAAGGGCAAGTTTCCCCAGAATCGTGTCCGCTAGCAAATAAATTTCGACACAAGATGGATGGATGGATGGATGAATACGGCTGAGCCCTTTGGATCGGGCGGTAGCTTACGCCACCTAGCCATTTTGTTTTACCATTTAAGCTTAGAATATTTAAATGTGAAATCTATATTCACTCCGCAGTGCAAAGAAAGTGAGGCTATGAAACCCCCTTGCCATCAGTGAATAAGAAAATACCTAGTTTTCTCTCGATTTCTGCCACCATTCACTTAATCTTTGCTTGGTAATCTCTACAGTCTTGAAATCCACTCTCCCTTCGCTGTCTCTAAAACCCAATGACTTTATTAAATCTATGTTGTCTTCGGTAGGCATAGGGTGAAGCCCTTTACGGTAGAGTATCAAAGTGCTCAGCCATCTCGTCCTCCTCTCCACAAGCAGTGCACACTGTATCGATTTCCTGGTACTTCACTTTGTATGTTCTGGTTCGCAGAACACCCGTCCTCGCCTCAAACAACAATGAGCTTCCCCTAGAATTGTCATAAATGCTTTCTTTGGCAATAACTGTTTTGTTTAATCTATAGCTTTCCAGAGCCGTCTTCGTCTGCATTCCCTCTAGCCACCGATCTCTTTCTGTGGCCTTAACTTTCTTCTTAACTGAGACTTGCTCTTCCGTATCTTCGCTATAGCCCAAAAACTTTCCTCTTAATTTCCTGGTGCGCTGTTTCCTCTTTGTGTCTACACTCCTCATGTATAAATAGCTGAAAACCTTTCGTGCCCATTGCTCCCCATCCATTTGCCTCAACCTATCCTCAAATTCTATCTTGCTCACCGCTTCCCTGCTTTCAAATGACGCCCATCCCATGTCTCCTTGTACTCCCTGGTTTGGCGTTTTGCAATGTGCCCCCAAAGCCAGTCTACCTACTCCGCGCTGTTTTATTTCTAGTCTCGCATGCACTTCGGATTTCATGCATAGCACTGCGTTTCCAAAAGTCAAGCCAGGCCACCATGACCCCCTTTCCAAATCTCTCTCACCACCTCATATCTGTTGTATTTCCAAAGTGCTATATTTTTCATTACAGCTGCATTTCTGTTGCCTTTACCTATTATATACTTTTCATGCTCACTGAGATATTCTGCACCATCACATATCCATACTCCTAGATACTTGTATTTACTAGCTCTCTCAACTGTAATATTCATCCTCGTTAAAAATCATGACTGCTGATTTTTTGCTACTGAATCCTAAGCCGCCTCGGTGGCTCCGAGAGGATTCTTCTTCCGGCAGCGATAGCAGACGGACGTCGAGTCATGCGCTCCGCAGGGGCGGTTACATCGGCCGTTTCTGGCCGTGGTACTTCTGCTGCAGATAACGCGAGGGAAACTGTAAACGATTGTCAGGTTATGCTGCCATCCCTGCCCGCTGGATACATCGCGACGAACGCGGTGTTTTTACACTGCGATGTGAAGAAACGCCCCTACCGCATACAGGACTTCAGACAAGAGCAGGAAAAACTGGACATAATGCAAGACTTGGCATCATCAGGTGCGTACCAGATGAACCATGTGTGGATGTTGAGACTGCATTCCTTAGCTGCGAAGCAAAAGCTGGTGAACGCGAAAGAACTCGTGGTGAAGGGAGGGAAGTGCCTCGTGCTAGACCCGGTGAGCAATGAAGTCAAGCTAAAACTTCACTGGGTACCATATGATGTACCAAACTTCAAAGTGCAAAAGGAGCTGGAAAAGTTCGGGAAGGTGTCCAGTATAACCAGGGAGCGCTTCAAAGAACAAGGTTTTGAAAACGTCGAGTCAAACACCCGTCTCGTGCAAATGACTCTTCATGAGGGTATGACGGTCGACAAAATTCCCCACGAAGTGCGACTGGAGGGATGCAGAGTCCTGGTCCTGGTGCCAGGGAGAGCACCTCTGTGCCTGCGCTGCAGACGAACCGGGCACATCCGGCGAGAATGTCGCGTTCCCCGGTGCACCGACTGCAACCGTTTTGGACATGCGACGGAGGAATGCGTGACAACGTATGCTTCCATCGCTCGGGACCGCAAGGAGCAGGATGAGTCGGAGATGTTCATGGACGCAACCGAGGCAGAGGAAGCTGTAGAGACCGCTGCACCGGAGGCGCCAGACGACACGTCAAAAAGGCCGGACACTGGAGCGGGGAACGAGGATGGAGCAGAGGCGTCCCACGACGGAACCTCCGCGTTCACAAACCACCGGAATGACAATAATGACATCCGTGAATACCTTCACGCAAAAAAGACAGCGTCGAAGGAAACCTCCATCTGTACAGCGGTCGACGGAGACCAGCGCCAGCAGTTCTATCCAAGCACCTATGAACGAGACCGGCCCGACAAGGGAAAGTCAGCTGGACCGACCTTCCGTCCCGAACGCGCCTGGCGAAGAGGAGCAAGGTTCAACGTCGTGGACAACTCAAGGACCTAAGAAAGCTCGCCTTGTGTTCAAACCTCGGACGCCCCCAGACGAACGCAGTAAGAAAAACTCACAGTGAGTGACGCGAAGCGAATTGCGCATTATAAAGTGCAACGGTTCTTGACCCTTGTAGAGGGAAACGCTTGCCTATTAGTTTAAAAACAAACGCGTAAGACTATGTTTGCACGTCTTGAGCCTCTCCGTTTTGCGACTTTAAATGTGCGTAGACTTAACTCAAAAAAGAAACAGTACGAACTGCAGCGTCTAGTATGGGAGCAAGAGCTAGATATTCTGGCATTGCAGGAAACAAAAATGGAAAACAGTGACCACATTGACCAAGCACTAAAACCTTTCCTTCGCTGCTACGAGGTTTGCGTAAGTCACTCTGTTGGAGCGTCCGCTGGATGTTTCTTATTTTTTAAAAAGTCCAAACAGCTCAACGTTTCCAGCGTTATCACAGATGATCAAGGCAGACTCATTATCTGTGGTTTGAAGTGTCTAAATCAAGGAGTGCGTGTAATATGTTTGTACGCGCCTAATAATGTCAGCGAAACAATCTTACTTTTTCAGTTTTTGGAGCAGTATCTACAGTGCGACAAGGTTATTGTGTTTTGGGGGGATTTTAATTGTGTATGTAGTGACGAGGACAGGGTATGTGCCAAGAAAAATTTCGATTGGAGTGCTACAGTTTTGAATGACCTGATAAATGAATATAAATTAGAAGACGTAGCCCATCTCCAGAATTCGGGAAAAGAATTTCGTTTTACCCATTTCCAGCAGTCGTCCCACGCGCGTTTGGATAGGAGTTATGTTTCGGCAGAGATATGCAATATCGTCTCAGACTATCACGTGAAACCGCTCTTTTTCAGCGATCACTCCCTTGTCACGGTTACGTTGGGGTGCGGAAAGAAGAGGGCACCGAATTTCAAATGGGAACTATGGAAATTAAATGTTAATTTGTTAAATGACGAGACTTTCTGTAAAGGAGTAAAAGAAGCTTTTGAGGCGGTGCTCGCAGATAATACCATGAGTTGCATGGAAATGTGGGAATACTTTAAGCAAGAAGTTAAATCACGGGCTATAGAAAGGTCGTCTGTTTTAAAGTTCCACGCCAAAAGCGAAGAGAGGATGATGAGCAAATATTTGTTTAGCCTAATGCAGGACGAACAAAAACATTCCGGTCTGCATTACTCGGCGATTAAAGAAGCGCAAGCAAGACTTGACGGCTTTCACCAAGAACGCTATCGCGGTGCGATAGTCCGAGCAAGAGCACGCAAATTTCTTTTGGGGGAACAGCCCACTAGCCGCGCCTTGGCGGGTGAAAGGAAGTACGCTTTAGATAAAGAAATCACCGCCGTTTAGCATCAAGTTGTTATCAGCACTGACAAAGATATAATTGAACTCGCTTTCGTCAAGTATTACGAGCAGCTTTTTGGAGGCCAGGATATGCCGACGAGTATGAGAGATATTAAGACGATGCTTCTGGAAGCGCCCGAGTTATCAAATGAGGAGAAAGAGTGGCTCGAGGAACCTATCACGTTGAGTGAAGTAGAAAGCGCGATTGACGGCTTAGCGTCACACAAGACACCTGGCCCGGATGGTCTTGGAGGAGAGTTTTACCAGAAATTTAAGAACGTCCTGTCTCCGTTTCTCCTCAGGGTAGTACATGAAGCGTATGATTTTCAAACTTTACCCCCATCGTTCCTTCGGTCACACAGAGTGCTAATTCCCAAATTAGATGATATAAGTGTGCGACAGCGCGTAACTGGTTATAGACCTATAGCACTTTCTAATGTTGACGATAAAGGTTTTGCCAGAATTCCAGATAGACGAATTCAGCATGTGATTTGCAGGCTGGTCAGAATACACCAGACCTGTGGAATTAAAGGCAGGTCTATCCAGACAAACATTCACGTGGCGCGGACTATTTTGGAAAGCTCTTCAGCTGAAAGAAGTTCAATTGCAATGCTCCAAATTGATTTAGCAAAGGCGTTCGACAAGGTGTGTTACGACGTTCTTTGGGAGGTTTTGGACCGGGCTAATATGGGAAAGATTATAATCGAAGGTGTTGAAATGGCTTATAAGGGGTGCACGACGAAATTAATTATAAACAATTCATTGTCTCCCGCTATAAATGTTTTTTCCTCGGTACGCCAGGGCTGCCCAATGTCGCCTTTATTGTTTTCTCTTTATTTGGAACCACTGTGTTTAAGTATTATTCGGTCGAAACAAGTTCAAGGTTTTCGGATGGGTGACGTAGAAACTAAGGTACTAGCGTATGCAGATAACATTGCTGTGTTCTGTAGTAACAAAGAGAGTGTGGCTAGTGTTTTAGAACTGTGTACACTATTTTGCAAAGCAACCGGTGCCGTTGTTAATGTTGACAAATGTAATGGTACCTGGTACGGTGAGTGGGATACCACGCCTCAATATTTCAGAGGTGTTAAATGGAGCTGCGTTCCAAGTAAATACCTTGGAACCCCACTACAATATATGCAAACTAATTCAGAATATTGGGCGGACGTTGTTGAGGATTTAAGAGAGCGGGCAACCAAATGGTGTGGCCGCGACATGTCGATATTTGCTAGGGCCACTGTCTGCAATGTTTTTCTAATCGCCAAGTTATGGTATGTACTACAAGTCCTACACTGTGCACGAAATAGTATACAAAAAATGCATAGAGTGTTTGCTGTTTTCATATGGAAAAGCACGGGGGAACCAATGAGACGCGATAACCTCTTTCGTCCAGTGTCAAAAGGAGGACTCGGTTTATCCCACCTATTTGTCCGACAAATTGTTTCACGTTTTCTTTTCTTGAGAAACCAAAAACATCCCCTTTTGCAAGTAATGTTTCAGACAAGAATAGCTCCTCACTTGCCTTCCGTTCTGGTTTCTTCTACCATTGGTCCCCCCGCTAAGAAGGTTGGTTTTGTGAAGGAGGTGGTGAATGCCTTAGAATTCTTAATGGCGCGTTACTCGCGGGAATATTTGTTCACTGTCACCAGAAAAAAGTTGACCAAAGATCTAATTGATAGTCTCTTCCCCGCTCCGTTGTACAGAACTTTGTTCATTAACATGCCTGGTGATGATGTCTTGGTTCGTGTAAAGAACATGTGGATCCCTCCAGCGGCGAAATCCTTCTTTTTCCGGCTGCACAGTGCCACACTGCCAGTTAAAGTATGGATGGCTGAGAGAGGTATGTTTTTACCTTGGGGTGCTAACTGTCTACTGTGCAAGCAGCCTGAGACAGTTGAGCATGTATTCATAGACTGCTGGGACGCAATCATGTTCTGGGACGTCCTAAAGCGCACCATAAAGAAGAACATAGATATAACATCACATTCTATTCGGTTCCTCCCTGTTAACAAACATGAGTGTCCCGCTCGATATGATCATGGTGTTAAGTTTGTTTGCTTTGCGGAAATCTCGTATGGATGTCCGCCATGCAGTGGAGAAACCAAAATCTGCTCCACAGTGTTTCACTGATCTTGTTACTCAAGTGAAGAGTGTATTTGAATGTACGGACGCAACGCCTGACTGGGCAAGCCTGTTGCATGTGCTGTTGTGTATGAAGGATTTTTAACTCTACAGCTGCCCAAAAGATCTGGGTAGTCTATTTTTTAGCGCTAAATAAAAAAAAAAAAAAAAGCCTCGGTGGCTTTGAGGCGAGAGCGCCGGCCTACGGATCCCCAGGTGGCGGGTTCGAATCCCGACAGAGGTGCCCGCAATATGACGGAGGCTTATTGCGGAGAAGGCGCCGTGTAACTGAGCTTTCGGTTGCACGTCAAAAGATCCCCAGGTGGTCGAAATTAATCCTCAGTCCTCAGCCCGTCGTAGGTTTGGCACTTAAAACCCCCAAATTTGACTTTTACTGAATTCTAAACCTAATTCCTCTCCTTACCTACCACAGATGCGCATTAATTCCTGCAACTCTGTCCTGTTGTTAGCCATTAGTACGATATCATCCGCATACATCAATCCCGGTAAGGATTGCCGAATTTTTTGCCTAGCTTACTGTAAGAAAGGTTGAATCCAAGCCCACTATTCTCTAGTCTATCCTCCAATCCTCTCAGATACAACATAAACAGCAAAGGCGATAACGGGCACCCCTGCCTAAGGCCTCGTCTTATCTCTATTTTCCCTGTCGCCTTTCCTTCCCATGTTATAATCACCTTGTTATCTTTGTAAATGTTCCTTAATAGTGCTGTTAGTCCTTCATCTAGGTTTAAGCTCTCCATTATGTCCCACAGGTTCCTTTGGTTCACATTGTCATGGGCACCCTTGATATCCAGAAATGCCAGCCGGAGCTGTCTGTTTTCTTTTTGCGCTATTTCTTTACACTGTGTCAGAGAAAATAAATTGTCCTCCAACCTTCTTGGTTTCCAAAACCCGTTCTGTAACTCGCCCAGTATGCCCTCGCAGTCTACCCATTCCTCCCAGTCTGTTCTTTATAATCTGCATTACCAACCTGTAAATAACCGGTGTCACGATTATGGGACGATAATTCCTAATATCAGACTTATCTCCCTTTCCCTTATATATCATACTCCTCCTACTAAGCCTCCATTCATGTGGAATATTTCCTTCTGTTATCATGGTACCCACTACCTCCCTTAGTTTTGCCTTAGATTTAGGACCCAAATTCTTCACCAGCTTGATTGGGATACCATCTGTGCCTGTCGACGTGCCCTAGGGACTCTTCGTTCCGCCTTTTCCCATTCTCTTTGTCCAAAATCCGCGATGTCACAAACTGGACTGCTACTTCCTTCGGTTCTCCTATCTTCCACATGTACCCGTTCCCGACATTTCTCCTCCATCACTGCTCCTATATATTGTATCGTATCATCTCCCTCTAATTGATCTCCCTGATGCGAGAGTATGAACCTCTGTCTAGCTTGCGTCGGACAGTAACCTTTCCAGCCTTTCCACTCTGGCTTGCCGACTTGCGGCCGGCCATTTCTTCATTCCAACCATAGAACAGCTTCGCTGGTCTTCCTTCTTCACCAAAGTGAAAAGGCTGAAATTTTTTTTTTTTGTCCGTTGTGGTTTGTTGTTTTGCGTAGAGGCCACCGCGCGTATTTTTGGCGCGCTCGCTGAGGGATCACCTCACAAGTGGTTCTGCGCTACCACATCTGTAACCGTTCGGCGCTGCTCCACGCCTTTTTCCGGCGGCCGGGCGTTCAATGGCTCCGCCATGGAATTGAGAGAATTTCTAGAATAAAGGAGGGTGGTAGTGCCCACAGCGGGGCATGAAATACGTAATCTTAGGTTTGTGACAAAACAGGCGAAGCAACTGACGCGCAGCATTATACGTACACAGGCAGAGATACGAACATTTCTTCTGGAGATGGAAAACAAAGATATGTTGGTCCAAGCGACCTGAAGAAATGTAACAGAAGACGGAAAGTTGGGAGAGCTGTACTGGGAGCTTCTCAGCCGTTGCGAAAAAATTTCGCGCCTTGAAGAAGTGCGTGACTCACTGAAATGTCAACCTCTGTTCTGAAGATTCATTAGCACTTGTTTATTTATTGATGGGTATGCCACGTTGCATTTTCTTTTCATTATGATGCTCCCCTCTGCCCTAATATTTAGGTGATTCAAAGGTAGTGGCCCGGAGTTTTAACAGATACTGATTTAATGAGAATTAAAAAAAATTACCAATGACACATACTCAACAATAACACAACTTTATTGACAAGCAACACAACGCACTTCCAGTATACTCGTACTCCCCCTCCAACGCGCAGGTGAAATTGGCACAAAATTGCAGCCAAGTTGCAGGAGAACTTGTGAGGATTGCCACAAAATTGTACCAGTTGCAGCTACTGCATTTGTTTTCAAGGGTCCCTTCTGTGCGTTATGAGTAGTACACGAGCAAAATAACGCAAGGCAATTCAGCTCGTGTGTGTCATGTCACAAGGTGCTCTTAGGAAATACTTCGATGTCACGAAGTGGTCATCAACGGCCATTGATCTCAGTATGTTACAAAACAATGGTAAAAAGCGCAAGAAAATGTACAAACTTGAAAATGATACACAGCAGAACTAAACTGCTTTAAACGAAATTGTGCTCTCACCTCGTTTTTCGTCAAACTCCCAGAAACCTAGCTATCACACAACACGTTATCCGGTTCTTTTCAGCCATGAACTAGTGATACAGGGATAGCAGCTTCACTTGAACAGCGTGTCAGCGTAGTGCCAAAGCCTAAAGAAATACTCATTACGGCTTACTAGCACATGCTTGGTGTAACTATGCAGTAGAGGCTCCACATTGGCCTCTCGTATCCAAGATGATGTCGTTTCGGTCGTACAACTCATTTCCGACAGTTCGTCCGGCTTCGCCTTCGGCTTCTTCTCTGGTGATGCTGCAGCTTGGTCTTGGAATCCTGTAATAAATCCTCATTTCAAACACCACGATCAAGGAATGCAAAGTTCGGTGTTCAGTTTGTAGCTTGGAATTCGTGATCTGAACACGGGCATCATGCGATTTCGTTTACTTTTTACAACGCCAATGATGATGAAGCAGTTATGGCGTCCCAAGGGAGTTTTTAAAATATAATATAATTTGAAATTCGGCCTGCGCTGCAATGAAGAAACAGCGAAAGACGTGAAAGAATATTCTGATGCCGACGTTCTCAACATGACGAGTCATGAGGGTGGTCTGGGAATACCCCGGAGTTTTCGATAGAGGTGCTAGCGTTACATTGAGCCACATGGCCCATTGGGACCCACGGTTCAACCTAACGGAAGGCACAGTGCAGGCGACGATTTCAACTAAATTTAAAATAGGATTTACATCGCATGACTTTCTGGTTGTACTTTAGCTACTTAATCCCACACGCAAAAAAAAAAAAAGACTAAGAAAATTGGCTGCATGTTTGGCCATTTTGCCAAACGTGCTTTCTAAGGTGGGTATTCACGCTGGTGTTCGAATCGGAACCACGAAGCGGATCCGCTTATTTTCATCATCAAACGCGCGTTAAATTGTATTTGTCGCCAGCGTAAATGCGGCGTTAGTTCTGGTGGTGCCTAGAGCAGGATCATCCTTAGTCTTTCAGTGCCTGGGGTGGATAATGCTTTTAGTTTAGGTGGTGCCTAGGGCAAGGTTTTGTACGAAAACAGATTATGTGACACTGTTGTCTTCTTGGGACGCTGCGCGCGGTTCCCTTCAGCACCATCTGGATACAGATCGTTTGCGCTGAATTTTCTGGGTCACCCAGAGAGAGGAAGCGGCTTCCTATCCTTTTCACTTCTCGTTCTGCGTTCTCTTTCTACACCACTTGTTTCTGCTGCTCTCTCGCTTGCCCTTTCCACCCTTCTCCGCTCCGCGCGCTTTCTCACACTACCTGCTTCTGCTCAGGGCCGGCCTTACATCGTCAAGCGCCCTGGGCGTTTTGTCAGACAAGAACCGCATACAAAAAACAAGAAGCGCTGTGTTAAAATAAAAAAAAAAAAATAGGGTGCGCGGCGGCGCCCCCCTATTGATGGCGCCCTGGGCGACCGCACAGGTCGCCCACTCCTAGGGCCGGCCCTGCTTCTGCTACTCGCGTTCCTTCGTGCTGGGCCCGTAGCTCAGTCGGTAGCGCACTCGGCTTTCTCTCCGGTGACCAGAGTTGAACCCCTAACAATAATTGCCGTTTTTGTTTTTTTTTCTTTCAAGATTGTTTAGCGGTTATCAACTGACTGACCTACACATTTCGTGTTAACGCGGCTCCGGAGGTTAGCTCTATAAAGCAACCGGTTTAAAAACATGTGCACATTGTAAATTACGCCTTTGGTTCTTAGGCGGATCAAAAAGTTAAGGAGCTACTTGTTTAGGCCTTTGTGCTTACCTGGAGGCCTTACGATGGTGATGGGCTCTTCCAACTCCAGTGGGTCAGAGAATCCCACCTCGTTTCGAGCCAAAATGCGTACGTGGTATTGTGCTCCTTCTTCGAGATCCCGGATATGAAGGCGCAGAGTCTCAGCATCTACCTGGCCCACCTGTTGGGTAGGAAGAAGGAAAAGAGAGCGTTAACCTTAATCCGTTCAGTTTGCCTGTCCCAAAGCTTTAGGGACTCGCCTCCATCCACATCGTTCTCGTAGTGTCTCTCAAAGCTGCTGTGTAACCCAGTAGCGGAGAACCACCGTCCCATTCGGGCCTTCCCCATGACACTTCCATCGAGTTCGGTCCTGTGATGAAGATCTCAAGTGGCGCCGTGGGCGGAGTTGGTCGTTCTAGGAAAAAAATAAAAGATGTGGAGTGAGGACCAACATTAGTGATATTTTCCCGGACACACTCACCAGCTGCTGCTGGTAGGGATTGCCATTCTCCACTGTCCTCGAGCGGTGGTCCGACTCCGGCAGCATTCTCCGCCCGGACTCGGAACCTGTGTCTGGTCTTGTCGCTCAGGGCTAGGACCCGGTGTGTCGTCACTGTTCCGTCAACGTTGGCTACAGTGACCCAGTTCGGAGGATCTCTGGCCGCATCGTCCTCACTGAGGTGGTCCACGATGTAAGCAGTGATGGGAGATCCTCCATTGAAGGTTGGCGGGTTCCACGAAAGGGTGGTGGTCTTGTTAGTGGCGTCCGAGATGCGCAGGGGACCTCTCGGGGCACCAGGTGGCTCTGTTGTAGACAGGTATGCCTTTGAATTAGCTAATTAATTGTGTTGTGTGTATGTTTAAACAGCCTGAACTTAGTCTGTCTCAACGGGCGACTTGTCTCTCAGCTGTAGATGAGAAATTCAGCCAGTGCAGTACAACCGCTAGCCTGGGGTCTAACGTGCACCAAGCAGTAGTGATACACGACCGCACGCCGGTACGATGCTCATCCACATCGAAACGGCCAGGGGTGTGGATCGAACCCAGGATACGTGGGTCAGCGCGAGCTTCCACTCCAGGTGCTCCGAGCTGGTGTGCCCTAACCCACTCGGCCACCGATTCCGCTTTAGATTAGCTACATTTTCCATTTCAGTGTGTACACTTAATATCCACCGCCCTACTCGATTGGCAACGCGTGCAGTCGATCTTGCAACACACTTTAGCAGTGAACCGCCTTTCACCAGAACCACACTTTCTGCATCGGTGTACACCGGCGTAAGCATATCGACCGTGCCTAATGTGTTTTTCTTCGGTTAGATGAGTATGCTGGGAGGCAGCAATCAGCGACTTTTTTTAATGTTGTAATCAGTCTCGTTTAAGTTGATTTGTATTTTTTACTTGACTGATGCAGTAACACAAAGGGCGTGATCCCTACTATCTACTTGCATAATGGTGGTTTAGAGCCATTATTGCACAGAAAACGCAAATCGTAACATGAGTGCAATATGTAAGCCGTCTGACTCACGTATTTGACTTTGAACTGCGACTGGTTCGTCGCCTGTGAGTGGGGAGCTGCTGCCGATATCGTTGCGGCAGGTCACCCGGAACACATACCTGCAAAATACGGATCATCCTCGAGCAACCAGTTCAATTGTTTTTCTTTTATTTCTACTGAGGGACCGGGCATGTCAGTATTTGTGATCATTACTCATATTTGAAGTTAAGTATCCTTGACGTATACTGAAAAAGTAGCTTCTGCGGACCCTCTAACACCACTGGACGTCGTTAATTTACCATAGTTTGCGGTGGCCCAGGAAGTTAAGAGAGCATGCAAATGTGGTCACTCTATTTGTACTAAAGGTTGTGCAAGTAATATTAAAGCTGTACTATCAAAGACTGAGGCATGCCACAAGGATGGAAGGGGCTGACTATGCCCAGCCATCGAGAGAGCTGTCGGTATAGATATCTGTAACGTGTGACGGTCAGTCAGTAGCAGCGAAACAGAAGAGAACATACGCGTTGTCTGGCTTGAGGTTAGGGACTTCCATTGAAAAGCTTTCCGTGGTCCCCACTTTCAGCCAAGCCTTCTTGGAAGCATCGCGCTTTTCGACCGTATAGTCGAGCACAGGCCTGCCGCCGTCGGATAGGGGTTCCTTCCAGGTGAGCATTAGGGATGTGTCTGTCACCTGGGCAGCTGTGAGTGGACCCTGAGGGGGGCTGGGTTTGTCTTTTGAAAGAAAGGAGGAAACGAAGAGTGTTAGAAGCTCCCCAAGCAAAGTACCTCTACAGCCGTGACTATTTTAAAGAATAGGGCTACAAGTTACTCTCGTAGGTCATTCAGATACTTAGTTAATATATACACACCATAGGGACAGCGAGCCGTGACGGGATCTGATGTGAGGGGTTCGCTTATGCCATACTCATTGACGGCCTTAACCCTGTAGCGGTATTCGCTGCCTTCGGTAACACTTGGATCCTTCAGGTAGGTAGTATCTGACTGTGTCGTGCCCACCTGGAATAAACAAAAAAAAAACATATAATGGCTGTAAGAAGGGAACGAACAAGGCTTACCCATTCGTGCTAAATTTCTGGTTAGATCCCATTTCATGAAAATACTTTTCGTTGATACTTGATACGTGGGAGAGGCCATTTCCAAACAGGATTACAGCTTTATATGATTGAAGATAATGTATAGGCTGTCAGGCGCTTCTTTTTTTTCCAATTGAGATTTGTTTTATTTACAACTCAGGATACTGCGTGGATAACACTGCGTTGTCTAAAAATGCCTCTTTTCTCACATCCCCAGTATTCTCGGTCATTCACCCTTTGCGCCCTCTCCCGGAAGTTGAAAGCAAAACTCTTGAAAAAAATTATTTTAGACGAACAACTGCATAAATCTTTATGTTTCCCGGAAGAACTGTACATGACATTAAGGCAATACTAATTAATACTTATATAAAAAAACTTGTATTTTTTATATTAGGTCCGACTTATCTGTTAGCATTGGGTCCTAAGGACAGCTCCTGGAAAACCTTGCATTTCTTCCACAATATTAAAGAGATGTATTATTACAGAGGATTGTAATAACGTGAGACTTTATTTATTTTGTATTTGGTATTTTGGCACATGCCAAAATTAGTTTCACTATTTTCTCGAAAGGGTGTAATTTCTTCGGGACGGTTTGTCTTGACCGCAATATAAGCTTCAGTAAAGTTATCATTCAGCGTACACTGTATACCGACGCACTGAAGCTGAACAACCTGCACTAACGCTCATAATCATAACCTACTTGTTGCCAAGGAGACGCCGCGAAAAACAACTTGTTTATCGGTAAAGAGTAGTACAAATCTGCGCTTCTGAAACAGTCACGTGTGCAGTAGCTTGCCGGCTCTGGTGCCGCACGCGATCAGAGGAAACATACATAGAAACAGCAAAAATCCAAACGCCACCGTGGCACAAGTCAGAGCTAAGACGCTAAAAGCTCAAGCCGGAAAACGCCGTTTCCTTGCGCAAAAAAAAAAAAAAAAAGAACAGAAGTGCTGTGGTCTGATGAAGGTGATCTGATGCCACCACCAGGGTCGTAAAGTACCTAGGTATAAGTAACTGGAAATCGGTATCTAGGTACTTTCGTTGTATCTGAGGTACAAACCTAGGTGCTTTCGTTTCTCGGTATCAAAGGTAAACGTTCGGCAGCCACCATGTGCCGTGATTGACGTTGAGTTGGGTATGACCTGGGAGGCACTGACTTGATCGAACGACGTTTTAGCGAATGAAGCCCCGCCCATGATGTTTCATCAAACGACACTTTAGCGAATGGCGGTGTTCATTTGAGCGAACGGTAGATTAGGGATGCCGTTCTAGCGACACCAATTTATCGACTCGCTTCGGAACTCCGTTTAGGGAAAATAGTGACCTGCTTCCTTCATATCAAACCGAAGTCGACTTCATTGCGTGTTTGAAGCTCCTCTGACAGCTATACAAGGGAGGAGATAACTTGAAAAACGTGCCCAATTTCTGTTGCCTGTATCTTGTCAAGGAGGTGGCTCTCTTTTGCCGTAAATACATTATACAATATAATTTACGATACACTATAATTAAAATCGTAAAGTAATGTCATATTGCGTATATAATACAGTTTCCACTCAATAAATCAGACTCAAACTTTGCAGTTAAGAAAACTGAAAAAGTTCCGAAAGAAAAAAAAAAAAGCTTGAAGCGTTTTGTTTGTTGTCGCGAAGGTTAGGTGCATATGCACTCGACTCATGCGTTTTTTCATGCGGCCGACGTCTTCTGGGCCCGTCGACGTCAGCTCCGGCTCTGAGGGCAAGAACGTCAACAAGCGAGTTTCGGCGGTTTCGGCGTGACATGGTAAACAGTGGAAGCTGTGGCCTCGGTAAACCAATTGGAGCGTGGGGATAAGGCACGTGAGGACTCAACTCCGATGAGGATATCGGATTGACACCAATAAAGCACATTTATGAACTCGTTTTTGTGTGTATCCTTGGTATAAAAAGCTTTGCTACCAATATATTGTGACAAATTTTGGGAAAATAAATAAAGTATCTTTGAATCAACTGTACCTGTACGTACATTTTTAACGTAGGTACATTTTTAAGCGAGTATTTAGGTACGTACCTACGTACCTTTTCGGATGTATAACCGTAACTGTATCTTAGGTACAATTTCGCACTAACTTTTACAACCCTGGTCACCACCCAGATATACGAGACGCGCACCATAGTAATGGTGTCATGAATACCGCACCTTTGATCGTTTTACAACTTTGAATCTAGCCAATTTCGGACGTGGAAGCGTTTTTTTTTTTTTTTCGGTTCTACAGCACTTCAAAGGAAAAAGCTCAGAAAGGGATGATTTTGCGAATCCCCTCTGGGGAATGCGTTCGAATGCGAGAGCCTAACGCCGGACGCCGGTGTTCCGCGTAACGCGTTCGACGAGTGCGATGGAGACACAGGCAGCTAGCCTTAGGTCTACCCTCTAATCAATCCAATCAGAGCTCGGCGTTCTAACGTCCCTCTCGCCTCCTCCTCTCCCTCAGTTTCTCGGTGCATAAACTGAGCGAAGAAACCAGATCGAACGTCCGGTTGCTTTTGTGGCTATATGAGCATTATATTTTGCGCTTTCGATTCTGCGCGTTCCCCTCACGCGCTCTCCGAGCCTCGTGCCTCGCGTCTCAGTAATTTATTTATTTTTGCATTGACAATGGCAAGCATGGCGTCTTACTGGTGCCCCATGCGTGCAAGCATGTGCAGCGTGCACGTGGACGTAGCATTGGCAAGCTCGTAAATGCACACACTTGCCAGCACGAGCAGAGGCACGGCGGTCGCCAGATGTCCTGCTTGCAATCGTTTATAGAAGGACATACCTATGGTGCGTCGGTCGATACATCATTAACGTTTAAATGCAAGGGGGGGGGGGGGGGCAGGCAATGAAGATGAAATGTCTCGCAATGTTGGCCATCTGTATGCCTGGAGGTAGGAACAACAAAAGTGTACCTCGACAAATACTGTTCGTGTCGTCTCGCAGCGTTCTACGATATAAGTTGTGACGGCAGATCCACCATCGTCCAAGGGTGGTTCCCACGACAGGGTGACATGGTCTCCCGCAGTTTCTGGGAATTGAATTGGTCCCTCCGGAGGGCCTGGCTTGTCTGAAAACAATCAACACAAACGGCTTATTACAACCTCCAAGTAAAATTATTTCTACCTTTCGATCACTTACGAAGCGGATGTAGATAAAAATGTCCTTTCTCGAGCAGCATTCAAAGTTTTTTTTAGGAAAGACAGACATTGATGAAAGGAGCAAGTCGCTGCTCATCACTTTTCGTTTTATCGCGGATTGAGAGCGGAGTTTACGAATGTTCAATCTTGTTTAACGTACATTAAAAAAAAAAAAAAAGAAAAAAAAAAGTAGTGTTCGAAACCCACTTTTGTTTTTCTGGTACGAGTGGAGATCAAGTTCATTTCCGCGTTTTACCGCTCAAAAAAAAAAAAAAGTATTGTAGACATTATTTAAGGCTTTTGCTCGATTCACGTTTTTTTCTGCACTGATGTACCCTCTTGGTGACGTCAAAGGACCCCTCACTTTTGCCACGTCACAATCTCATCTGTCTTTCAGTAGGACACGTTGAATGCCAACATTGGCACAAGCAGTCAACATTCTATTCAGGCGTCACTGCGAGCACCTTGGCTAATTTTGCCGCGGCATACAGTTCCAGTCATGGTTTTGTTTCGGTGTTTCCTGGCAGCAAAACGTTTGCAGGTACTGACCCAACACCCTGAGCTTGAACTCGTAAGTGGCGCTGCCAGCAGGGTTGTTGAGCTGCAGGGTGTAGATACCCGAGTCGGGTCCCTCTGTGCTGTGAATGGTGATGGTGGATGTGCCTTCCTTATCGGTGATCAGGGTGTGCTTGGTGGATTGCAGCGGGGCTCCATTGTACAGCCACGCCGCCGTCGGGGCGGGGAATCCGTGTATGGTGGCGACCACCTGGAATTCTTCTTGCTTGTGCATCCGCACATTCTTGAGCCTTTCATCAAACTCCGCCCGAGGAGGGTCTGTGAAGAATGCGTCCAGCGAACAAATTGAAATAGGGATTCAAGTTCCAGTGATATGGAATTGCCTCTTTTATTAAAGCCATTGGATCTTTGCGATGAATAGGGGATCGAGTGTTAAAATTAGTGTTTGCATGCTTTTACGTGGTGGGAATTCGAATGTTTCTCACCTCCAACTGTAAGCGTGCACGTTGATTCTGCAGATCCGTGGGTGTTTGTTGCCTTGCACGTGTATTTTCCCCCAGATTTTGTAGAGGCTTCTTTGATCCGTAATGTTGCTTTCTGGTCTTTGAAATCGGCGCTAAAGTTGGTGATCATAACTAAGTCCTTACCATTTTTCAACCTGCGATAGAAAAGAATTTGCGTTCTCTTAAGAGATACATCGAATATATGCTCATGTATTGCGTGCGTAATAAAATTAAAACTGACACCGATTTTTATCGCGAAAATTTTAGAATGCATGGAATCAGGCACGAAGCCAGGGTTTTGATTCGGGGGGGGGGGGGGGGGGGGGGGGGGGGGGCGCATGACAAAATGCTGTATGAGGGGGAGGGGGGAGAGGAGGCCCCAGCAAAATGGAAGATTTAGAAGGCCCCCCCCCCCCCCCCCCCCCTTCCCCGAAATATCGAAACTAACAGAAAAGGAGCGCAGAAAGCTGAGCACCCGTCGCGCGCCGGACGGCTGCTTTGGTAACTGCAGTTTATTCAATGGGATACGTACGTTTCGAGAAGTAGCGTCTAGATGGCGTTTCACCATACACCATGGAACACACAGTTCGTAAACGAAAATCTAGATGGCGCATCGAGCGACGGGAGGCGGACTGAAGTGAGTGAGGGGGGTACCCCCTTCCGCGAGAGTTCCACAACTGAGTTAATCTAGTAACGTTGGTTCGCGGTGACTCGCTACCCGCGTCCGCTACGGAGGCTGACGTCGCTTCCGGGCGAGACTTCCGCCGTTATCTTTGCGTCTAGTTTCGGTGTTTTGCCTGCTCGCGACTTGAACTTGCCAGAGAGTATCGCGAAGCTCAAGTTAGTTGTCTAAATTCTTACAGCTGCTGTGGCATATTTGGAAAGAAAACATTGTTGAAATCTGCCAGCTGAAGCGAATATTTAAGGAAGTTGTTTAGTCCATTCTTGGTAATCACTTTGTGGTCCAACATAAATATAAATACGTCAGAAACCTGATATCATCGACAAAGTTTTTAATCTTACGAAGTTTCAGTGGCGCCATCTGTCCAAGATCAACAAAACCGTCAGGTCTATCTGCTACCGCGAGGAGCCGCCAGAAGCCGGACGGCCGTAGAGTAACTGTATAGCGGAGTATATACAGTTACTCTAGACGGCCGCAGAAAACAGCCGGATGGCGCAAGTACGTGGTCACGTGGTCGCGAGGGGGGTGAGTTTTGGCTGCTCACTGATGGCGCTGAGAGCTTCACCGGACAGCCCGCGTCCCCCTTTCACGTCACAGCGCACGTGACTCGGAAGTTGGTGAAGGAGTTCAGAGGTGCCAAAAACGTCAATCTTCGTCCATTTTTAAAATAAAAACTGGGACATGTAGGCAAAAGCGTTTTTTTTGTGCTCTACTTCAGAAGGATCGAGACACCAACTCCCACAATTATTTAAGCAAAGCACTGAATTTGTTGCACAGCTCTTTCAACGAAAAAATAGTCAGAGTGCAGGCGAGTAAGTTGAACGTGGTTGTAAACCTGAGACTGGGGCAAGAAAAGGAAAACGCAAAGGAAGACAGAAAAAGGACAGGCAGCGTCTCACTTACCATTTTACTGTAGGCGTTGGGTTTCCAGAAATTCTGCAGGTTAATTCTGCAGGCTTTTTAAGACCCACAGATTTATCGGCAAGATGCTCTAATATTACAGGTGGCTCACCTCCTAGGGAAGAAAAGGCAGCTCATTATTAAAACATCAAATGCTATTCAAAGCTACCCCCCCCCTTCCCTATTAGGCCCGTTTGTCCGTCCTTGCGTCCGTGCATTTCCCGCTAAATTTAGCGGGGAAATCGATTTCACGTGACCTATGCACAAATTCAGCATCATCGCTAAATTTAGCGGGAGATTTGATGTCACGTGACGTGACGTCACGGTACCCACCGACCCATTCAGTTTTCCCGCTAAATTTAGCGGGAAAATTTACGTTACGTGATCTATACACCAATTCAATTTCCCCGTAAAATTCGGCAGGAAAACTGATTTCACGTGATCCTATACACCAATTAAGTTTCTTCGCTAAATATGGCGGGAAAATTGATATCCCGTAACCTATACATCAATTTAATTTCCCCGTTAAATTTGGCGGGAAAATTGCTGTCACGTGACCCATACACCAATTTATTTTTGTGGGGAAATTTTGTTGGGAAATTGATGTCACTTGACCTGATGTCACGTGACTTCTACACCAATTTAGTTTCCCTGCTAAATTTGGCGGGGAAATTGATGTCACGTAACCTGACGCCACGTGAACTATACACCACTATAGTTTCCCCGATAAATTTAGCGGTAAAACTGAAAATTTGAAGTCCTGTAATGCATTTCATGCATTATAGATCTTTGAAGGTTTAGGTCGCTGTCAATGTTTATATATGCAGGCATCTACCAATCTAAAGATGTCTGAAGAGGTGTTGAACTTGTTAGAGCACCTTTAATTCACTTTCTGTATGACAATCTTTTCCGATATTTCATAGTTTAGAGCAGTATTTCTCAACAATTAACGCTTCGCGGACCCCTTGTGGATCGGCGCAGATGATGGTGGACCCCGTTCGTGGTGGGGGGAAGTAAAAGATATCGGTTAATTATGCTAATTATTTAATAAATGAGTATAACTAAGAGCTGTGTGAAGTAGACTTCTCTCATTACCATACATTCGAGAAAACTAACCCGAAAATCGGAACGTTTTTTCTCAATCTGAAAAAAGAAAACTTATATTGCCGGGCTTGTCTGATGATGCATTGCTTCGTGGACCCCTAGAATGCCTTCGCGGACCACAAAGGGTCTGCGGACCCCTATTTGAGAATCACTGGTTTAGAGAATGCAAAAACTGAGGCTATCTGGTAATCAGGACATACGTGTGTCAAAAATATTATGAATATGCTATTTAAAAACTGCAAAATGAGCAGCCCTTGCGAGTGCTATGCGTGAACGCCTCTATTTGTACTTCACTCAGCCAGAAAAAAATAGCAACGCGGGTAAGCGAAGTTTTGGATAGACTAATTGTTTGTGATGTTTTGATCTAGCAGACACAGCTTTATATTGTATTGCTTTTCTCTAAAGGTGTTCGGAACTGCGATACGAAAACGGCATTTTTGTTTGGAAAGCGGAGCGCAAGTTCGTCTGCTTCTTGCAGAGGGGTGGCGATGATCTCAGAACGCCAAGCTCTTATTAGCTAATTGAAAAAAAAAAAATAGTGGGTAAACCTGAAGGCGTCTAGCATTGAGGTCTACTCACTATCCTTCCAATCAAATCTAATTCCAATCAGAATTTGGCGTCGTTCTGACGCCACTGCAACCCCTGCGGCAGAAGCAGACGAATTGCTCTTCGCATAGGAAACAGACCAGCTCCTATTATTGCATAAAACTCTAATCTAATAAAAACATTTTTTTTGTTAGGTAGAGATGATAGTTAAACGCTTCCTTCAATAGATCTAATCGAGTAAATATTTCAGAAGTATCTAATGGATATTTTAAAAATGTATTTCTTTCTTTCCCTTGGAGGCCATTACGAGAGAAGTTTAAAAAATATTTATATAATTCCATCACATTTTGAACGAACAAAACATTTTCTCAAAATATCGCAGTAAGTTAGTACTTGCAAAAAATAAAAGCATGAGCACGACGCAAACAAAGCATAGTACAATTTCAGTTAAAATTTACACATTTAAGAACATATTTGAAAAATTAGAAACAGTAATATTCACTCAAACTAATTTACATACGTTATTTTTATTGACAAAACAACGTTTCCATATATAGGGTATCCCAAATCACCAGTCTCGATCTAAAATGGACCGTAAAAATCGACGCCTGCGCGTAACAATCTAAAGTTTTCGTCAAAAGTGTATTTCACAAGTCGTTTTTTTTTTTTTTGTAAAATTACAAAGCGTATCTCTCTTTCTGCAAAAAAAAAAAAAAAAATATGGCTAAGAAACTTGCCACGGTTAACGGCGGGCGGCGACGCAGACGGCCAATTCCAAGAGCGGGGCGGGTTTGGCGCTCGTATTGATAAATGGCGCGATCTCCTTATTGAGACTGCTCGCGACCACCGTGGTTTATTAAATTAACAATCTTTTTGTAATGTGCCTTTGGTTAAAAAATAACTGCGGGCAATAAAAGCAAAAATTAAAGAAAAAAACGCGTTTGCATAACGATGGCACTCTTGCTGCCAACGGATTTCGTCTGCGTGTCTTCCGTTTTTTTTTTTCGCTGGTCGGCTGCTGCTCCCGACGCCATCTATCAATACGCGCACCAAACGCACCCCGCAACTCGACTCGGTCGTCTGCGTCGCCGTCCTCCGTTAATCCTGGCAAGTTTTTTGGCCCTATTTTTTTACAGAAAGGGAGCTACATTTTGCAACTTTACAAGAAAAAATCGACCTGGGATATACACCTTTGACGAAAAGTATAAATTGAAACGTGCAGGCGTCGATTTTTACGATCCATTTTAGATCCAGCCTGGTGACATGGGACATCCTACAGACCAACACGCGGCCGTGACGTCACGCAACTGTGGTGGCGCTGTCGACGCACGGCGCATGCGCAGACGCTTCGCTTCCTGTGAATTCGGTTTCTACGCACGCGCTGTGCCCACACCTGGTGTGGGCAAACGCGGGCTTGTGTTTAAACAGCGTGTCGGATATATATTATAAATGGTGCACGTTTGAGGAGTTTACACACACACACTGGAAGCTTATCGCATTGTTCATCGCTTCTACAAAAAAGAAAGAAAGAAAATAATGTCAGTAAATATCTATTCTACTGTTGTATGGTTGTAATAGACTTCGTAATCAGGTATAATGTATGTGATGAAGACCAAGTCCAATACTGACTGAGAGTGATCAGTGCTTCTCGTGTGTTAATTCACTAGTTGGATAAGATTGTGATTGAACGTGATATCTAATATATTTCCTTAATTAGACCGTCACCAATTTCCAGTGAATCCCAGATTATATATGGCATATCAAAGTCTCTAGTCAATATTATTATGGTATCGCTATTTGCATGTTTACATAGAAAATTATTCAAGCACCCCAAAAACTCAACTGGCGCGTTTGGTGGCCTATTCTACAAACAATTTCTAAAGGAAATGCACGATCCCCAGAGGTACTCAGCACGAGACGTTTCATCGCAATCGCACTGGAGTTCCACGCAATTGATATCACCTTCCAAAGCAATCCTCTATAGTGGTTTGGTCACACCTGATTAACTTATAGTGAGAGGTAACAATGCAATTACTTGCAATATCAGAATTAAGCCATGTTTTCGTATGCGCTACAACATGAGTGTATTGAGCAAGAAAGAGGAATTCCAGGCCATCACTTTCATTAAGCACACTTTTAGAATAAATGTTAATGAGTTCCGGGGGTGATTTGAGTCTACCATCGTTTTCAGTAAGTCGTCTACCTCAATTCTAGGCTGATGACGGCGTTGATGTAGCTCAAAATTCCAGAAACATGTTTCGTTGTTCATTTTGAGCTCGTAGAGCAAACTATGTTGGCCTATTTGGTGCTGCGATTTCACGTAATTACTTCTTAATTTTCAGTTAAATTTGCATAGTCGTTGCTGATAGCTTGGTTCCTTTAAGTTTTCCCCATTTATTTAGGATTTCATCTTTATCGTTGAAGTCGTAAATCTTCATGATTACTCGCTTATCCACTAACACGCTTTTGTACAAAGAGTCTGTTAATTCTTTCGATAAAAGTTACTATGACGCCCAGCGTTTTTTTTTTTCAAAACGTCATTTATTTCTGTTGGCTTCCAATCTTCAATGACTTCGGAATTGTTTTCAGAAAAGTCACATATTATTTGTATTAAATTTTATTAAATTACTGTAGATCAGTTTTAAATTAAGTAATGAAACTTAATTGAGTAGCCTCTTGCTGGCGCATGTAAATAAGGTTCAATGTCTTCGACTGTCACAGATGAACTCGAAAAAGTCACTCGAAAAGTGTTTTGTTTTACAGATCGGTATAAACTGAGAAACCCTACTGTGTGTTTTGGGTATGCTGGTTTCGAACAAATGAGCAGAATACTTTCGCGGATTTTCGCTTCTTGTTGTTTGTTGTGCGTTAATGATGTTTCTTGAGCAACACCTTTCGATTAATTTTTGTATCTACGATAGACTGGGCAGATTAGAGAAGTACTTATTGGCTTACCTTTCGGCTCTATTCGAATGTACTTGGTGCCAGGAGACGGTTCGCCTTTCCCTGCTTCGTTCGTTGCCGTTACCCGGAACATGTATTCTTCGCCAGGGGTAAGCCCCGTCACTGACAAACCAAAAAAATGTGTCAGCACTAAAAGGCATAGCATCATTCTGCAAAATATGGGCTCACAAATTTATTTGAATCCCGACGCTATGAACTTTGCAACAACTGAAGAGGGAATGCACCTTTGGTGAATGTGTCTTGGACAGTGTCAGAGAATGTGCTCCACCGAAGATTCTGGCGGTCATGGAACTCTACTATGTAATTTGTGATCTTGGAACCACCATCAGACTTGGGCGGTTTCCAAGACAACGTCAGGGAGCCATCTTTTTTGATCTCGGAAGCCTCAGGTGTTCCAGGTGCGCCCGGTTTGTCTATAGTGCCAAAGGTAGCAGGAACAACCATACTTTAGTATTTGCGATCAGAAACTCTCCTGGCCCGTGTCGAGCTCGTTAGCCAGTGCGAAGCATAAAAAAGTGTTTTACTTACCGATACAAAGAATGGTGAATGGCTTACTGCACTCTCCACAGGTGTTTTTCAAAGTAAGGGTTAAAGTTCCCGCATCTGTTGGCTCCAAGTTTTTGATAGTGATTGTTGCCTGGAAAGTATCGCAATAAAATAACGTTTGGACAAAACAGTGCATTCATAATAGACAAGGTTTTTCATTAAAGGACGAAGACCGTTTTCGTTTCAGGATTTTAGCTTTACTGGTACAGACGGCCAAGGTGCCAAGCCAAAATAAGCTACACTAGCCATGATGAATTTAACCTGAGACTGGATCAGAAGGAGGAAAAATATCTTATTGAAAAACAGTGAGTGTGCAGGCGAGCTGGTGATAATTTATCATAATGTAACAACTGAGACTGTGGTGCGAGAAAATGAAACTTTCAAGTCTAAGGAAAAGACAACAGTAGGAGAGCGTCTCAAGAGACATTCTTTCACTTGTGTCTTTTCCTTCGACTTGAAAATTTCTTAATTCATCTGAACCATAGCCTGAGGTGTTACAGTGGGATGAAAATATACTGACAGTGGTAAAAAAAAAGCAGAGTCCCTGTTTATTTTTTTTTTACCACTCTTAAGATATTTTCTTCCTGCCCTAGTTTCGGGTTAAATTCATCATGTTAGACTTCGCCCAGCTCGCCTGCGCACTGATTATTTTCGACAACTGCTCTCTTTAAAGAGCAAGCATAAAGTCACTCAAGTCTTATGCGATGAATTTACCTCTTCTGGGGACATGTCCATGGTGATTTTATTTTTCACGGGCTCCAAAGGCCGATCGCCAAGTTTCCAAGTTTCAGTTGGTTGTGGAATGCCAGTATAAGGAATGGGTATTCTGAGAGTTTCCCCCTTCTTACTCGAAAACGTTTGTTTGTCGGTTGTTATCCTCGGAGGAGCTGTTACGTGGGGAAAACATCACGTCAGAGATGCGAACGTTAATGTAACTCAATTCAAAATATGTTTCACTTGCCATGAACAACAACGGACGATGAACACTTTTTATCCTTGAGGACGCACGAGTAGACGCCTTGGTCATCCATTGAACTTTCTCGGATGATCAGCTTTCTGCTCTTGCCTTCTGTCGTTACAAACACCTGGTAAACGATATACACATTATAAATGAGGAGGGGAGTGATTCATTTTTTTTACTTACTTTAATATTAAGGGGAAAGGAAAGGAGAAAGTTGGCGAAAAAACTGGGCCAGCGGTTATTAGTTTTCTTAGTTAACCGCGAAACAATCAAAGGTTCTTCTTTTTTTTGGCACACATTTTTAAGTGATTTTTTATGTACATGATAAGCTGTGTATCTGTACAAAAAATATAAACAAGAGCAGTGCAAACCCAAAAGAAAGACTTGCCTTTTCAGTGGGGTTGATGGTGTCGCCGTCCTTCATCCAACGAACTTCTAGCGTTTCCCGTGACACCTCCACGAGTAACGTTACTGTATCGCTCTCACGCACAATTACATCACGAAGACGGAGCGTGAATTCTGCTTCAGCATCTGTAGGTGAGTTAAATACGTACGCCCTTTAAGAAGATGCACCTTGACAGACCAGTTTCTTTTTAATACAAAAGGCAAATAATTACGCCTCGATCTTGGAACCGAGATAAGGAACTAATTAATGCAGTTAGGTCTTGCGCTCACCTTCCACATGAAGAAGCGTGGATGTCTTGACATTGCCCGCTACACATGTGTACTCCGCAGTGTCGTCTTTATCAACGCAGGGAACGACAAGACGTCGCACTTTTTCCTCTTTGACAAACTTGAACCTGTAAACAGTTGTAGAAAACTTAATATTTATTTATTTATTTATTTATTTTACGTGCCCAAAAACCACCATGAAGGTATCCTTTTTGGTGAACAAATATATAAATATGAACAGAAAAAAAGAAAAACACACTTGCAGGTTTCAAACACAAAGCAACAAACACACAATATTTAAAGTTTGGCAACAAGAACTTTCACTTGGTTCCTGAACACCTTAATGTCACTGTATATATCAGGTTCGGCATTTTCAGTATTGAATATTGATAAACAGAGATTGTATCCGTGACATAGGAGATGGTTTACAGACAGTGTGAATGCTGAAAGCACTGCGGGTCTTAGTGGAACGAGGAGGGATATGAATGTTTACATCACGTAAAAGCGAAGCACTGTCAAATACGCTATTTACAATTTTGTACAGAAAGACTAATTCGCGCTCTGCTCTTCTATTGTTGTGAATCTTCCAAGCATGGTTCTACGAATGTGACATTTATGCAAGGGTGAGATAACCGAAAAAAACAACAAAAAAACATCTACCGTTGGTCCATTGGAATGGGTTTGCCATTTTTCATCCATACAACATCAACATCAGCTTGGGATAAGGCAACCTCGAAAACAGCATCAGTGTCCTGTGGTACGGTCGTTTTTTCTGGAAGCCTCGCAGTGAATTGCACAGATGGGGCTGAAAGTTGAGCAAGTTTTGTTTATTTTCTAGTATTAAAACCTCCCTATTTACGTTGTTATCTAAGTAAACATGGAGTGCTTACGTTCTACAGTAAGCCTGGCACTGCATGATTGGTCCCCAACCTTACAGGTGTAGCGTCCTGCGTCCTGAGTGACTGATTGCTTGATTACAAGGGTCTGCTTCTTTCCGTCAATCTTTAACTGAACACGGTCATTGAACTGCAGCTCTTTCCCTGCACCAAACGTACAAGTTTTAGTGACGCGTCGAAACATAATCGGCCGAGTACGTCTCACCATCTTTGAACCAGCGAACCAGTGCATCTCCTTTGGTCAGTTCGATGGTGAACTTCGCGGTGTCATCTTTGGCAACTGTCTGGTCTGTCATTGGACTAGTGATTTCTGGAGGCAGCTCTAAAATATTAGAATATCAAAGTCAGTGATTGGAGTGGAAATCACGGCAAACAGTCCCAGGTGTAAATAAAAACATGGAGAGGGGTGGTTTTATTTGGATTCAGGCAGCGAGGTACATTTGTATTCATTATTTTTCTTAATATTGTTATATGTTGTGCACTATACCGCGCGAAAAACAACACTTCATATTTTAAAGTTCGGACTTGGTTCCTATTGAAGAAATACAATCCCAAAGGGGCGGGGAAGGACAACGGGGTTATGACGATTCACGCCTGTGACATATTTGTTTCGCGCTTCATCATAGCAGTATTAGCTACTGATTCTCTACAGTATTTTAGGGTACTCTATCTATATCCTAGAAAGACATTTAAATGTATGTATTATATATGTACATTAAATGTATGTATATACGATTGTATATACATACATTTAACGTTTAAACAAGGATAACCTTTTTCAAGGTAACAATATTTAAAAATGAAAATTCATTTTTTGTTTTGGACTCGCTCGACGAATAAACTGTTACTTTTGAAATTGCCGTTCCAAACAACCGAGGTGTACTCTAGCTGGGATCTACGGAACAGTGCAGCGTGAAAAAAGCGGACGGGCTTTTGAATTCCTTGGTTATGCGAGACGCGGCACCTGACGTGCGCAAGGCCGATTGAACCACTCTGGTAACGTGAGTGTCAGATCTCAGGGTTGTATAAAAAACAACACCGATGTCTCTCAGTTCACGTGACAGCAGTTCGCTATGATATAAATTTGGAAAATATTTATCGTAGGTCTTGCGGGAATATGTCATTACATTTGATTCAGTATGATTCAAACGGAGGTCATTGTCGAAACATCAATGACCGAAGAAATATGCGTCATTCTGAAGCGTAATTCAATCCTCTAAGGTCGATATTTTTTTGTAAAGTTTTATATCATCAGCGTACTGCAGAAATGAAGAGTTTGATATAACCTGAGAGACATAATTTACAAAACGATTGAAAAGAAGGGGGTCCAAGACAGATCCCTGAGGCACCCCAGAGCTTGCCTTGTACAAGGACGAGGTAGTATTGTTGACACGGACCTACGCTTGCCTATTGGACAAATAGCTTTTTAACAAGTTGTATACCGAACCACATACTCCGTAGGAGGGAAGGTTGTATAATAGGATGTTGTGGTTGACTACGTCGAAGGCCTTACTCAGGTCGAAATAAAAAACGTCAAGACCTCTATTAACAAACTTCTACAGATGCAACAGACGTGCAAGATACGAGATTGGTAGATGTAAATCTGCCGGACATGAATCATCATCATCCTCATCATCATCATTACTATTATCATCTTCATCACCTTGACGAGCTCTCAGAACTCATGCATTCCGCAGAAGCATCGTGATAGGAATATTCAAGCGAAGTACATATAATTCATCACTCAGCAGATGTCACGCCTAAATGATATGCGGTACATGACCTATACTTTTTACCAAAAAGCTGGGACTGTTCAACATAAAGCAGTGGCCGAGTTAATGGTGTGTTTATTATGGGGTTGAGCCTGTTCTTCCACGACCGCTCGAATTCTTCTGTAAATCTAGAGGCCGTGGTCTTTCAGTGGGACAAGTTCAGTAAGTTGGTCCAACTGAAGAAAGAAGGTGCCCGAAATGCGGATGTGTCCGACTTGGGCCGTTTCACTACAGTTGGTTGCAGTTGAACAAACTACCCATGTGAAATACCGTTTTAAAAATAATCTTAATTGGAAATGGAACGTTGTCGAGGCGCGAACACAAACATCTTAGCGGATATTGAACCAAGCAAGAGGGTTTTCAACTTACCGATTACTATCAGGTCAGCGGAGGTTTCTTGGTCTCCCAAGACACAGGTGTACTCGCCTTCATCTTTAATGCTAGCATTCTTGATCACCAGCTTCTGATAGGGACCCTCGGAAAGAGATTGGAATTTTTCCGGCGACTCTTCAAGCTGCAGGGGTTCGCCATCTTTGCACCAGGTAACGTGAGAAACTGGACGATTGGTTTTCGTCACAAACATGGCTACGTGGTTTTCCTTGACTTCCACATCTTGAAGCTTTTCCACAAATGTCAGATTTGGCTCTGCGATATGCACAAAATCACATACGCACTTGAAATAAAGGAGTATTAACAGGAGTGAAACCATTCTCGAAATAGCGCTCGTATGCGAGATATACAATACGGGTTATTTTTATTGACTGAATATATTCCCAAAGCAAGGGACACGTGAAATAAATATATGTTTCCTTCGGCATGAAGTTGTCGGCTGTTGTGAACATTAGGACTCGAGTGTAACGAGATATAAAGCGAGATAATAAAATACAGTCTCAAAAAATTAAGGCTGCAATCCACGCTGTGAAGGTGGTGGGACAGCGAAGCTGGGGTATCGCCTGCAAAGATTGCCCACTGCACTAGAGACCCTGTTTATGGCAAATGCCACCAGGCTGTGCTTCCAGTCTTTGACGTCCCAGAGAACTGCCGGGTTATAAAAACAATGAACAAAGGCCACCTTAACACCGCTGCTTGAAAGGTGGATGAAACGTTTAACCACAAATTCTCTAGGTGAACGCCAAAAGAACGAAAAAGTTCGAGATCTGTTCAAATGTTTCGCAAGCTGCCGCGTCGACGGCAGCTTGCGACGTGGGGATTGACGTCACTAGCCTTTAATATATAAAAGAAAAACCCGCCTATGCCCCGTTTCACCTTACGTCCGGACGCAGCGGATGATGCGAGCCATCTTAGCCCATCCCGTTCTGTGGACGTGGCCCGTGATACGCTTTCCGCGCGTCGCTGTGCCCCCTCTCTAAGGTCACGTGACACTCGCACGGTCTCCGATTGGCTGCGATGGCTCGTAACATCCGCTGCGCTTGAACGTAAGATGAAACGGAGTAGAGCAACTGATTTCATTGTTGCTGCAGCACCCCGATGAATAGGCCACGCATAGTTAGGACTCCCGAGGAGCAGCGTGAATACTAGGAGTGGCAAAGGGGGAAAAAAACGGCAATACGACCGGCGGCGGCGTGCTGCGACCGGCGGCGGCATTTCGTATAGTGCAGTAGACAATCGTTGCAGGTGATACCGCAGCTTCGCTGACCAACCACCTTCACAGCGTGGATTGGAGCCCCAATTTTTTTTTTCTTAGGTCTAAGTCTCTTTCCAGCACCGTCCTTCGCCGAGTTCCCTCTGTACATTGCGGCGATTGGCTCTCTCAAGAAGTGCTTGGCGGGAGGGCAGACCCTCCAGATTTCTGGAGGGCAGACCCTCCAGAAATCAGTGTAAAATATTTTAAATATTAATCTTAGATTGCACAATCCAATCAGAGATTGGTAGCCCGCCGTGAAAATAAGCCATGAATTGGAGAAAACTAAATACGGCTTCTTCAGTGGCGAACTTAAGCTGTCAAGGGCCCGTCATACGAAAAATAAGAAAATAAAAATAAATAAAAAGCGCGTCAAAAATCACGAAGAAAGATCAGAAACCTTTCGTCATGAAGCGCGTTGCAATTTTTTTTTTTTCAAGTTTAGAAATATAATTAGTGAACTTAAGCTAATCATTTCTATAATTATTATGCTACTCCTTCGCTCGGTCGTCCGAAGCGACCTATGAAGTTGACCTTAACGAATGATCTCTTTCTTTCAAGAGCCCTAATTCTTAGAGATATTTCCAATATAGTAACAATTAAAAAAAAAAAAGAAACTCTGGTGCATGGCCTCTTTCTAAACGAGTAATTTATTTTGATGGCGACACTGAACATGAGCTGATGTGATTTAAATAATTAAAACTGAAATGCATTGTTACCTTGCACGGTGACTTTGGCAGAGTGCGTGACCTCGCCTACCGGATTTGTGGCACTGCACGTGTATTTTGCCGTGTCTGTCACCTCAGATTTGGGTATTTCCAGTGTAGATATCGATTCTTCTTCTTGCGTTGTAATTCTTTTGTCATCTTTTTTAATCTCTTTGTCATCTCTGAGGTAAAAAAGCAGAATAGAAATAATTTAATTTTCTGAAATGCGACATTAAAAAAATTAACTTACTTGAACCACTTTACTTCAGGTGGAGGTTTTCCCAAGAATTTAACGATCAGTCGAACCGTTTCTTCTTCTGTGACAACCTGAACGCGTGGGGATATGATGATAGTTTTTACTCTTCCTGCATTGTCATGTATTTTCACTGTACATACTATACTATATACATATATACTTAAGCCAATACATACTGTGTCGCTGAATGTTTGCGTGAACTTCGGAGGTTCCCGATCTTCTTTGGGTTTTTCTGAAACAAACAAGTGGTGTTATGCGTAGCGATTTGTAATGCAATGTGCGTACTAAAGCAAGGTGTATAGTTAGGCGATTCGGTGCATGGCGAGAAAAAATGAAAAGAGCAAAAAAAGACACAGGGACAACTGGAAGACATTCACAAACACAGCGCTGACTATCAACTGTCGTTTTCTTTCATAAGAAAATACATTCATATAAAAAATAGTGAACGAGACAGGGCATCCATCCATTAAACTAACATGTGTCCGATTGATTAATAAGAAAATATTCACCATGATAAAGAGTGACTCATTCAATCATAATGCAAAGAGGACCGCAAAACAGAAAACAACGCTTCATGAATTTCTCTAGCAGTCTTATAAGAGTGTTTGGCCAATATTTGAATATTACTAGAGCGAGTGAAATGAAAACCTTAAGACTGCAAAAACATTTTTAAATATGTAATTTTTCCTGCACTCTGGCAGCCTCCTCATTGATAACTAAATTAATGTCCGATAGGTGTCAGCACAGTGTGGACAACAAGCATTATGTCACAGTTGCAGCGTAAAGATGAACTCCCCACTTGAGTAATGCACCCAAAAGGAGCAACGTTCTGCCATCCGTTTTTTAGGTGTTGAGGGTGCGAAAACTACCGAAATTTGTCGTCGAATGAAATTTCAATATGGTGATGCTTGTCTGTCACTCCAGTAAATGTACGAATGAACTCAAAAGTTCCAAGAAGATGTGAGTTCTGTGACAGACTCTCATTGGCTGCTCATGTACACCGAGCGGCGACAACATATTCTAGTATTTGAAGGCACCGAAATAGAGAATAGCCGAGTGACGATGCATAAAATGGCCGCACTTGTCAATGTAAGTCGACCCTAGTGATTACCACATTTTTTGTACCGCTCAAGAAGGCAATGGGAGAGCATTTCCCGTCCGATGATGTCATGTAATACGCGGTGCAGGAATGGCGTCGCACCCGAAAGTTTTTTTTTTTTTGAAGTTTGCGCATTTATCAAGCACCGGAGGACCCAGATTAAACCGAATTGCGACTATGTTAAAAAAGGCATAGTAGCTTTTTTGTTCAATAAATGTCGAGCAAAAATTATTTAAGGGTTTCGTTTGACTGACTCTCGTATTGAACGGCAGAGTAGAGTCACATTCATTGCAGTCCAAGGCTAAGTGTCTCGATCGACCGTTCCGTGAAAACAAACAGTGCTCACGAGCACTGTCGCTTACGCACGTACCTACGTGTCGTACGTAAATATTGCCTCGGGACAAAGGGAATTTGTAAGCGACACCAACGGAGCATGAAACATATTTACAAAGGTGTTCTATGTCGCATAATATACGCTTTTTTTCTGCGTTTTATACGACCCTTTTGAAAAGTTCGCGCCGCCTATAGCAGCTGCTGCGTCGATTATCCGAGTCTGCTATTTCTTGGGTACGCACTATGATAGGAATCGAGTGTTGCGTCAGCGTTCGGCGAGGACTTGGATCCAATTACACGCTTCGTTCCCAGGAATGGATGGATGAATGCTATCGGCTGTACTCTTTATAACGGTCGGTAGCTTGCGCCACCTAGCCTAGAAACCCAAAAGATGATTTTTACTGCGCGACAATTTCCTTCCCCCTTTCTCTTTTTGTAACTATCACCTGCCGGCGTGGTATAGTGACAGGCTGAACTTTGCGGGTCAATGACGACCGGCCAATGTTGCTTAATGTTTTTTTTTTTTTTCAAAGGGTTTTTTAAGGAGCATAAGCTATGTAGCTTTGAAGGTGCGGCAAATACCCCCGGTTCATGTAACGTGTTTGCAACCTACTTCATCTCACTTTTTTCGAGATGGGCCAAGGGAAGTTCTAAAGATGTTTAAGAGCGACTCGGCGTACTTAAGGTTGTATGTTCAGAACAGTTTTGAAAGCAATAATTGTAGTCAAACGCGAGGTCCTCAAGTCGAAAACGGACAATTGACCTTCCCCAAAAAAGCTGCTACATTTGCGCGAAAAGTTGCCAGAGCCCCCGTTCAGGCTGAAAGAAAACGGGCGTGCCGCCTTTCGTAAGCTTACATTATACTAGGTTGCTGTGGAAACAAGAACTCGTGGGTCGCCTTGTTACATGTAATCTCAGCAAAAAGTGTCAATCAATGGTGCAATAATTATTTTTACCGGAAAGAAGGCACCAAGTGTTTCAAATTTCGGTCAGTCAAGCGAGGAAACCAGACGGCTTGCCATGGCACCCTAGTAAGACTGCCGGACCCACAGCGTACATTTTGCCTCGGGTACGTCGCTTTTGTAATGTTCTGACAAGTCATTCATGCATCGCTAAGCCTCTCTTTGGGACCGTTTTTGAATCTCAAACCCCAAATTCCAAAGCTTTTGACGCTGTAGTATAGGTGGCGCGTTGAAGCTCGCGAATCCTCAATTGACTATTGAAGCATCTCCGGAGTACAAACCTTTCACTGTGACATCGATGTGACTTGCCACACTCCCTTCAGAGTTTTCAGCCGTCACCTCAAATGTGCCCTTATCAGATGGTTTGACATCCTTCAAGGTGAACGTTACGGTGACGAAGTTGTGATGTTCTTGCTTTTTTGTGATTGTGAGTCTAGTATCTCTTTCAGGATTCAGAGTTTTCCCGTTGACCTTCAAGGTAACCTAAATTGTTCAAAATATAACAGAAAACATCAATTTTTAGTAAAAAAAAACATGAGAGTTCCAACATCAACATCTCGTTTGTTGAAAAATGTATGCCAACGTTTGCAAAAATCACAACGAAATACAAAGGCTAACATTATGATGAAAATGTTTAGTTTGCTCAGTATTTCACGAAGATATGTTGTAAGACTGCCATTTCTTTATCTGCGAGCTATCGTATTTAAAAAGGTACAACTTGAAATTGGAGGAAATCAAGTTAATATTAGTTCGCGCAAAAAAGTAATATTTTCGCTTTGGAAGCCTTTTTATTGTGTAAAAGCAACAACAAGCCGTACCTCTGGCTCGGGCGTTCCTGACAGCTTCACCACCAAAGTCAAAGTGCTTCCTTCATCAACTTCAAGATGTGGTCGGAGGGGTGCTGAAAACACTGGTGGTATTCCCTCAGTCAAGAGATCTATCAGGGATGAAGACCTTGACACGGTGCGCCTTGAAATAGTCCGCTCACTCACGAATTCTGTGAAGACGAAGACGGTTAATTTACCCTCAAAGGAGTATAGACTTTAACTTGCTTCTTAAAGGGGCCCTGCAAGGACTTTTTTACTGGTTTTTAATTGGCACCGAACCTGTGCGCACTGAACGTAGTTAAAAAAAAACATTTCTTTTCTCGAATTCTGCTTTATTTTAAAAGTTCTAGGCAAATTAAAATTACAAAAACAAGCAAAAAATAACCTTCTTCATGACGTCCTTGGTTACGTGAGAGGCCGTGAACTAGAGGAGGCAAGGAGGGGTAGCGATCTCAGCGAGCGGTCACGGCTGCCGCACTCCGTGTCGACGGCTCGAGAGGGCGCCACTAAAGCATGTTCTGGCTAGGCTGTATGAAGCGGGCAGCCAAGGCGACTCGCATTGCATTTGCTGCGCGATTAAACACTAATTCGGCATGGCACTTTATTGGAAACAAACGACAGCAAACAGGGGGTAAAGATCAGTTCAGAACGGGAGCCACTTAGCGCTGCCATACCGCCAAAAGGACAAATCGCAAGCCAAAGCTGCTCGCCGAGGGCCTTGGGAAAGCTCGGAACCGGTCGGATCCTCTAGTGCATGCGACCGCAGCGCCGCCGCGTACACCCGGGACCTTTCTACGCTCGCCGCTCGTTGGGGCCTGATCCCACTACACCTTTCTGGTATGCGCCGCCTTTGCTACCGCTTGGTGGCGGGTATGTCGACGGGTCATTTCTTATTTCCGTACTTTCTAAACTGCATTTGTTTCTTTTTTGGTCTAAAACAGTGTACAAAAACTACTTTTATAAATAATTAAAACGGTTCGCGCCACTTATATTTTGTATTTCGACTAAAAAGAAGCTTTTAGCGGCCCTGACCAGTAGTAAGCCCCGGACCAAAGACGTCATTTATCGCGCGCTTTCGGCACCGCGGGTCGCCCCCGTAGGTGGAAGAGGTTTTCGCGTCGTCCGGTTAAAATATGACGCATTGATATTTAGTTACTCTCTCCGTGCCCGCCGGCTTGCCCGAACCCCAAGAGACGTGGAAACCGCAGAAAAGGTGGACGCTTAAATATGATTGCAGGGCCCCTTTAAGGAAGGAAGGCACGTGGAAAACGCTGCTAAGTGCAAGTTTCACTAATCATTGCTGTAATGGGTAGAAATTGTCGGATTATATGATTATATATCTTTTCATCTTGATGACGCATTCACATTTTACTCACCCCGAATGACTAATTCGGCCGAGCTAGAGGCAAATCCTGCCGGGTTCTTTGCAACCACTGTGTAAGTTCCAGCATCTTCAGGAAAAACCTCGCTTATCACCAGCGTGGTTTCGTTCTCTTCGTCGTAGTAAATCTGTAATCATATAAAATATTTTCCAAGAGACACATTTAGTAATATCAGACATCAAAGTATTCAAAATAAAACGAAAGTTGGCAACGTTTCACTATATGGCAACAATGCTTATATTTTGTCAGAACTAAGAATTAGCCTCATCTCACACGTGGAAAGACAAGGAAGATGATGAACACATTCAAACATCGACGCTGTCTGTGTTGGTCTAACTGGTGACTGTCTAAACAGTGACCAGTTAACATTTTTATAATTAGCGTTTCAATTATTTGGTAGACAATGCGAGTGACATATTTTGTTACCGTTGTCAAGTTTACCGACAAGTGTTCCTGTTCATCATGAGCAATTCAATACGGGGAAATCATTTGCAGCTGATGAGGGTATGTGAGTTTCAGTGAATGTTCAACGTATGAAAAAATGTAACAATAAACTCTCATCTATTTACTCGTCAAGAAACATGCTTTAGGAATTTAAAATATTCCGTCCGGTTTTACGCAGAATATATGACAAATTGTTCAACCGCAAACCTGAAATTCTTCGTTTGATTTAATGATGCGTGTTTGCTTGAACCAGGTAACATGTGGACGTGGATGCCCCTGTACTTGACACTTGAAGGTAGCTTCCTCGCCATTGGTAGCTTCTACCGGAACAAGCCTCTTGACAAATTTTGGGGCTGTCATCTTTTCTCCAGGGCCCGGTTCTTGACAGAAAGAAAAAATGATTCATTTCAGTTGGTGCAATGCACGGGGTATGGAATAGGGTACGGAAGCAGGATTGCGATGTTAAGATATTCGCAGAACTTGTAGCATTCACGATTTAAAAACATAATATTAGTTCGCTTACTGCCGAATGCAGGGAGCTTCTTTATCTTTTCTTCAAGGATTTGTTCCAGAAGACGTCTGTATGATTTGACGTCCTGGAGTATAGACGGTGGAACCTTTCCAGTCTCTTGCGTGACTGTCTTGCGCACAAACCACCATTCTTCACTGATTCGTTCCACCACGAAGACGTGCTCGCCTGGAGATAAACAGAAAGTAGTCTTTTACTGCTTTATACGGATTTAATGAACCATGTTAGCCTGCTGTCAATGTAAGCTTTATTTTGATCAATATGTTTAGATAACTTGATGAATACACTGGGGAGTTCGGGTTTTATAAAGATGAAAACATCACTCCTGAAGTACGTTTGTTCGCCGATGACTGTGTCATATATAGACCCATTCATTCACGCCACGATCAGCTAACCTTGCAAAACGATCTCCAACTTATAATTCAGTGGTGTCATAAATGGCAAATGGCGTTAAACTATAATACATGTAAATCGCTATCTTTTTCCCGCAGTTCACATGTTCTATCCTCCTCTTACCACTTTTCTGGCATCCCAGTAACTGCTTGTTCATCGTATAAATATCTAGGAATTCATCTGACATCTGACCTGTCGTGGACCACTCATATAACAACTGTCATCGCCGATGCTAACCGCACTCTCGGATTTCTTCGCCGTAACCTCAGACAAGCTACATCCCCCGTAAAACAACTAGCTTATACTACCTTGGTCAAAACTAAACTAGAATTCGCTTCTTCCATATGGTCACCGTGGCAGGCATACCTAACTAACAACCTGGAATCCGTTCAAAGAAGGGCCCTCCGTTTTATTTATTCCGACTATTCCCCATACGCAAGCATATCAGGACTTCGCCAATCAGCTAACCTTGACACTCTTTCTCACCGCCGCAGGGTGTCTCGTCTTTCTCTTCTTCATCGGATCTTTTATTACAACAGTCATCTCAGACAAAGTTTGTTATCTCCTCCTTACCGCATTTTCCCTCGTCTCGACCATTCTTGTAAACTCCGTCCGATTTCATCGTCAACCGTCACTCACCGAATGTCTACTTTACCATTGGCCATTGACGACTGGAACTCACTGCCTGACGTAATTGTTACCTTATCTGATACAAAAAAAAATTCTGCAGCCATTAGCTTATTTTTTCTAACCCATAACTAGATTACAGCGTGTTTTCGTAGATAAATAATTTTGTTACTTGTTTGTTTTTTAAGTGTTCACTCCCTTGTGTAATGCCCCCTGGGCCTTCAAGGAATAATAAATGATGATGATGATGATGTTTTCAACTTTATAAAGAAGCTTATTAATATTTTAGAGTATTAACATTTTGTCGATTCCAAAGCATTCTTTCCACGAATTATCTGTGACATTACTGAAAACTTGATTTAGCTCAAACCGGGAGTGCGAACAGTGAGAGTTCTACCTCATATACCGATTCAATACAATAGAAAAAGGAATAAACGAGAGTCGTCCAGGAACACTTGCGTCAACAAGAGCATTAACCTAGCCTAACTTTTCATAGTGGTACTGCATTTTCGAGTGGAATTGAGCCATGTGGTTATTCTATTACGACTCCTATATTGTGGACGCTATCTTCTGTGGAACCGTGCTGTTCTCTTGCACGCGTGTTTTATTAACCACATCTCTTGTTACCTTGTTTCTTGAACAACGATCGGTTTCCGTCACAGCACTAAAGTGGTGACGAAGGTGAACTCGAATATTCGCGAATGAAGTGATTGTTAGCGAGTTCAGTCGGAGTGACGAAGTACTCGTATCCCATTCGTGAGCTAGGTTCTGCTGGCGTGATTTAACACTGCGGATGAATCACGGTAAGAAGGCAGAACGATTTGCGAAAAACAGGAGTCCGCTGTTATTTAAAAAAATTTCAAGCAAACATGAAGTTTCTGACTCAACATTCATGCAATCTACACTTGGTAAACTTCGAACGCAATGTCGGTTCACGTTTCGGCCAAAGTTTTCTTTCTCATTATCAGTAACCGTAAGCAAGCATTAGAATATTTTATAATTTTGAAACACGCGTCGCATTGAAAAAAACAAAAAAAAAAACAAAAAAAAAAACAACGGTGTTTAGATATCGCCATCACTGCTGAGTGGGGTCTGGTGATTGAGCAGTGGAATGATAGAAAAACGTCCTCATAATGTTTTGTTACTTTTACAACAGGTAAACATTTCAAATTAAAAGTTAGTAGATTTTGCACACAGTGCCTTTATATTTCAGCAGTAGCTAGCTTTGAGGTTGCATATGTTGAAATAACTGTACGCTTTTTTGTTTATGAAAAAGATCCAAACCGCACAACAATAAATAAAACTTAATGAATATGTGATATTAACCGGATGCTATCACTAAAGCTTATCTATATATCTACAATTTAATTTTTTATAGTCTAGAATTGTGAACAACATAATAAAATGGAAAAAAGTACGAGGGAGCATGTTTGCTGTTTGACTGGTGATTTTAATTGGAGGACGTTTTTTAGAGGAAGAAATAGTGAGTGGTTGGGCGCGACATAATAATTCCTAGAAAACATATAAAGGCGCATGAAATCACTTATAAAAATAATTGTCACTATGCGTTGCTTATGTTACACTCACTTCTATAATACGACGAGGTGAAGCATTCACATATACCTGTTGTACCATACTATTCTTTCAAGAAATATAATGAGGACATTACCTTCCTCGAGGTTGAGAGTATCGTCCTCTTCCGTGATATATGTGGTGATTGCCACATATTCTAATATTTCCTGCAAGTAAAAAGATGAATAACACGCGTGAGTCATATTTTTAGAGAAAATTCGGGTAATTCAAAGGAGGGGAACCAAGAGGACATATACACACACAAAAAAAGAGAAGATATCATTTGACCGCGAGATGGAACTGTGGTGGTGTTAACTGTGTGATACAGACACCGGAACTCCGGCACTTTTGAGTTTTGCTTATTCAGGTCATCGTAGAGCACAAAATGTTCCTGGTTAGGTTGGTGCCCCACACATAGTTTATTTTAACCATATCCAATGACAGTGGTTTTCATCACAGCGTTACAGATGCAAAACCGAAATGAAAAAAAAAAACTGTGGGAAATATTTGCTTGTGCTCTTTGTTCCATGCCGTACATTGCTTTAAACGGTAAATGTACTCGAGTTCCTTTGCGCTCTCATGTGTTTTTGATATATCTCTATAAGATAATTTCAAATCAAAATGTAAGTTTTAACGGGATTCTAATTGCTGCCAGATGTGACCCACAATAAGTTAAGGGAAGAATGCTACATTCTGTAAAGGGATATCTGGGTAAATAATAAAAGTTAGAGCCCCTATGAGCCGATAAGAACGCCCGAGCGAGGCACGTGACAGCGCTCTAGACGATTAACCTCTGCCAGAACACTGACTCGAGCATCGTAGAGGCGGCATTATTGGCTCTCTTGGTCCGCTACGTCTGCAGTTTGCCAAGGTATACTGAAATTAACTGCAGGCTTTTGATTTTGCAGTCTGTGTATTCGACGGCGGGTTACAGACTAATTCGTTATTTACAAACAAGGCCGCCTGCCAACAGTAACTGTGGGTGCTGCACATGTGCATGAACCCGTTTTGCTAAGTGCGAGCTTTCTGCACAAGCCCTATTATACAGCCAGCGCAACCACCTTCGTATGACGTCAACAAAAACAAATTAGAAATGATATGAAACAATAGTGTTTTATCTTATGTTCATCCCTTAATTCCGAAAATTATTGCTAGTGAGCTAACGTGTCATGCCAGCGTTGCAGTGAATAGTATTCTACGAAAAATTTTCCAAATGCTTTTCGGAAAATAAGGATATAAAAAAACTTTTTACCTCTTCCTCTTCCTCTTCTTCTTCTGTAAAAATAAGAATGAAATATTAGAATGTAAAATATGTAGTAGAACATAAGGATAACAAAATTATCTTACTTTGCGGCTCTTGCAGGACGATCTTATATTGATCTGAAAGGACGCACGCAACCATGAGTGATGACTTCTATTATTTACAAGAACAATGTGAACTCACCATGCATCTCTGTAATAACGGACTTCTTTCCTTCCGTGGGCAGCGAAATATCTAGGCTCTCCATTTCTTCAGGTTGGTCAGGATGCGACACTTTCCGGATGCTTATAATGTCTTCAGTGGTGCTTGTTTTGCGAGGAATTTTCATTTCAAATATCTCCTCAACGTCTTCGGACTTCTCTAAAGTAGGAGCTTCTTTCTTTATCTGGATGCTAAATTTCTCTGTGATGTCATCAGTAACATCTGCCTTTGAATGCTTTTTCTTCAGGGTAACTGTACGAATCTCCTCGGGTGACTCACCTCTCTCTTCTACCTTCGCCTTTTTCTTGATTGTTAGTTGAGCCGCTTCCTCTACAGCTTCTTTCTTTTCTACAACTTTGGTTTTTTCTTCAATGGTTAATTCTTCGGGGGCTTCTTCTGGCTTTGGCTTTTCTTCTGGTTTCTTTTCCAAGGTCACCGTGACATCTTCGGAGACGTCCACTGGAACTTCCTCCGGTTTTTCTTCGGGTTTTCTAAATGTTTCCTCTGTAGATGGTACCTCCTCAGTAACTTTAGGTTTCTTAGGTTTTTTCTTGATAGTCAGTTTAGCTTCTTCTTCAACAAACTCCTTCTTTCCTTCTACTTTGGGTTTTTCTTGAATGGTTAATTCTTCGGGGGCTTCTTCTGGCTTCGGCTTTTCTTCTGGTTTCTTTTCCAATGTCACTGTAACATCTTCAGTAACTTCCTCCGGTTTCTCTTCCGGTTTCTTAAACGTTTCCTCTGCAGCTGGTACCTCCTCAGTAACTTTAGGTTTCTTAGGTTTTTTCTTAATAGTCAGTTTAGCTTCTTCTTCAACAAACTCCTTCTTTCCTTCTACTTTAGGTTTTTCTTGAATTGTTAATTCTTCGGGACCTTCTTCTGGCTTCGGCTTTTCTTCTGGTTTCTTTTCCAATGTCACTGTAACATCTTCAGTAACTTCCTCCGGTTTCTCTTCCGGTTTCTTAAACGTTTCCTCTGCAGCTGGTACCTCCTCAGTAACTTTAGGTTTCTTAGGTTTTTTCTTAATAGTCAGTTTAGCTTCTTCTTCAACAAACTCCTTCTTTCCTTCTACTTTAGGTTTTTCTTGAATGGTTAATTCTTCGGGAGCTTCTTCTGGCTTCGGCTTTTCTTCTGGTTTCTTTTCCAATGTCACTGTAACATCTTCAGTAACCTCCTCTGGAACTTCTTCTGGTTTCCTAAGCGTTTCCTCTGCAGCTGGTACCTCCTCAGTAACTTTAGGTTTCTTAGGTTTTTTCTTAATAGTCAGCTTAGCTTCTTCTTCAACAAACTCCTTCTTTTGTTCTACTTTAGGTTTTTCTTCAATCGTTAATTCTTCGGGAGCTTCTTCTGGTTTTGGCTTTTCTTCTGGTTTCTTTTCCAAGGTCACTGTAACATCTTCGGTGACGTCCTCAGGAACTTCCTCAGGTTTCTCTTCCGGTTTCTTAAACGTTTCCTCTGCAGCTGGTACCTCCTCAGTAACTTTAGGTTTCTTAGGTTTTTTCTTGATAGTCAGCTTAGCTTCTTCTTCAACAAACTCCTTCTTTTCTTCTACTTTAGGTTTTTCTTCAACGGTTAATTCTTCGGGAGCTTCTTCTGGTTTTGGCTTTTCTTCTGGTTTCTTTTCCAAGGTCACTGTAACATCTTCGGAGACGTCCTCAGGAACTTCCTCCGGTTTCTCTTCCGGTTTCTTAAACGTTTGCTCTGCAGCTGGTACCTCCTCAGTAACTTTAGGTTTCTTAGGTTTTTTCTTGATAGTCAGCTTAGCTTCTTCTTCAACAAACTCCTTCTTTTCTTCTACTTTAGGTTTTTCTTCAACGGTTAACTCTTCGGGAGCTTCTTCTGGTTTTGGCTTTTCTTCTGGTTTCTTTTCCAAGGTCACCGTAACATCTTCGGTGACGTCCTCTGGAACTTCCTCCGGTTTCTCTTCCGGTTTCTTAAACGTTTCCTCTGCAGCTGGTACCTCCTCAGTAACTTTAGGTTTCTTAGGTTTTTTCTTGATAGTCAGCTTAGCTTCTTCTTCAACAAGCTCCTTCTTTTCTTCTACTTTAGGTTTTTCTTCAACAGTTAATTCTTCGGGAGCTTCTTCTGGTTTTGGCTTTTCTTCTGGTTTCTTTTCCAAGGTCACTGTAACATCTTCGGTGACGTCCTCGGGAACTTCCTCCGGTTTCTCTTCCGGTTTCCTAAACGTTTCCTCTGCAGCTGGTACCTCCTCAGTAACTTTAGGTTTCTTAGGTTTTTTCTTGATAGTCAGCTTAGCTTCTTCTTCAACAAACTCCTTCTTTTGTTCTACTTTAGGTTTTTCTTCAATGGTTAATTCGTCAGGAGCTTCTTCTGGTTTTGACTTTTCTTCTGGTCTCTTTTCCAAGGTGACTGTAACATCTTCGGTGACGTAATCTGGAACTTTTTCCGGTTTTTCTTCCGGTTTCCTAAACGTTTCCTCTGCAGCTGGTACCTCCTCAGTAACTTTAGGTTTCTTAGGTTTTTTCTTGATAGTCAGCTTAGCTTCTTCTTCAACAAACTCTTTCTTTTCTTCTGCTTTAGGTTTTTCTTCAATGGTTAATTCTTCGGGAGCTTCTTCTGGTTTTGGCTTTTCTTCTGGTTTCTTTTCCAAGGTCACCGTAACATCTTCGGTGACGTCCTCTTTAACTTCCTCCACTTTCTCTTCCGGTTTCTTAAACGTTTCCTCTGTAGCTGGTACCTCCTCAGTAACTTTAGGTGTTTTAGGTTTTTTCTTAATAGTCAGCTTAGCTTCTTCTTCAACAAACTCCTTCTTTTGTTCTACTTTAGGTTTTTCTTCAAGGGTTAATTCGTCAGGAGCTTCTTCTGGTTTTGACTTTTCTTCTGGTTTCTTTTCCAAGGTCACCGTAACATCTTCAGTGACGTCCTCTAGAACTTCCTCCGGTTTCTCTTCCGGTTTTTTAAGCGTTTCCTCTGCAGCTGGTACCTCCTCAGTAACCTTAGGTTTCTTAGGTTTCTTCTTAATTGTCAGCTTAGCCTCTTCAACAAACTCCTTCTTTTGTTCTACCTTAGGTTTTTCTTCAATAGTGAATTCTTCGGGAGCTTCTTCTGGTTTTGGCTTTTCTTCTGGTTTCTTTTCCAAGGTCACCGTAACATCTTCGGTGACGCCCTCTGGAACTTCCTCCAGTTTCTCTTCCGGTTTCTTAAATGTTTCCTCTGCAGCTGGTACCTCCTCTGTAACTTTAGGCTTCTTAGGTTTTTTCTTGATAGTCAGCCTAGCTTCTTCTTCAACAAACTCCTTCTTTTCTTCTACTTTAGGTTTTTCTTTAATGGTTAATTCTTCCGGAGCTTCTTCTGGTTTTGGCTTTTCTTCTGGTTTCTTTTCCAAGGTTACCGTAACATCTTCAGTGATGTCCTCTGGAACTTCCTCCGGTTTCTCTTCCGGTTTCTTAAACGTTTCCTCTGCAGCTTGTACCTCCTCAGTAACTTTAGGTTTCTTAGGTTTTTTCTTGATAGTAAGCTTAGCTTCTTCTTCAACAAATTCTTTCTTTTCTTCTACTTTAGGTTTTTCTTCAATGGTTAATTCTTCGGGAGCTTCTTCTGGTTTTGGCTTTTCTTCTGGTTTCTTTTCCAAGGTCACCGTAACATCTTCAGTGACGTCCTGTGGAACTTCCTCCAGTTTTTCTTCGGGTTTCCTAAACGTTTCCTCCTCAACTGGCACCTCCTCAGTAACTTTTGGCTTTTTAGGTTTTTTCTTGATACTCAGCTTAGCTTCTTCTTCAACAAACTCTTTCCTTTCTTCTACTTTAGGTTTTTCTTCAACGGTTATTTCTTCAGGAGCTTCTTCTGGTTTCGGCGTTTCTTCTGGTTTCTTTTCCAAGGTCACCGTAACATCTTCAGTGATGTCCACTGGAACTTCCTTCGGTTTTTCTTCGGGTTTCATGAACGTTTCCTCTGCAGTTGGTACCTCCTCAGTAACTTTAGGTTTCTTAGGTTTTTTCTTGATAGTCAGCTTAGCTTCTTCTTCAACAAACTCTTTCTTTTCTTCTGCTTTAGGTTTGTCTTCAATGGTTAATTCTTTGAGAGCTTCTTCTGGTTTTGGTTTTTCTTCAGGTTTCTTTTCCAAGGTCAACGTAATATCTTCAGTGATGTCCTGTGGAACTTCCTCCGGTTTTTCTTCGGGTTTCCTAAACGTTTCCTCTGCAGCTTGTACCTCCTCCGTAACTTTGGGCTTTTTAGGTTTTTTCTTGATAGTCAGCTTAGCTTCTTCAACAAACTCCTTCTTTTCATCTACTTTAGGTTTTTCTTCAATGGTTAATTCTTTGGGAGCTTCTTCTGGTTTTGGCTTTTCTTCTGGTTTCTTTTCCAAGGTCACTGTAACATCTTCAGTGACATCCTGTTGAACTTCGTCCGGTTTTTCTTCGGGTTTCCTAAACGTTTCCTCTGCAGCTGGTACCTCCTCAGTAACTTTAGGTCTTTTAGGTTTTTTCTTGATAGTCAGCTTAGCTTCTTCTTCAACAAACTCCTTCTTTTCTTCTACTTTAGGTTTTTCTTCAATGCTTAATACTTCAGGAACTTGCTCTGGTTTTGGCTTTTCCTCTGGTTTCTTTTCCAAGGTGACTGTAACATCTTCGGTGACGTAATCTGGAACTTCCTCCGGTTTTTCTTCCGGTTTTCTAAACGTTTCCTCTGCAGCTGGTACCTCCTCAGTAACTTTAGGTTTCTTAGGTTTTTTCTTGATAGTCAGCTTAGCTTCTCCCTCATCAAATTCCTTCTTTTCTTCCACTTTAGGCTTTTCCCCAATAGTTAATTCTTCTGGAGATTCTTTAGGCTCTGATTTTTCTTCTGGTTTCTTCTCCAGCGTTACTGTGACGTCTTCAGTGACATCATCTGGAAGTTCCTGTGGTTTCTCTTCAGGTTTCTTTAATGTTATGATTTCTTCAGCTGGTGCCTCCTCTGTAACTTTAGGTTTCCTAGACTTTTTCTTGATTGTTAGTTTCGCATCTTCTTCAACAAATTCTTTCTTTTCTTCCACTCGAGGCTTTTCTTCAATAAATAATTCTTCAGTTTCTTCTCGAGTCTTTGGCGATTCTTCTGGTTTCTCCTCCAGGGTTACTGTAACATCCTCAGCAATATCATCTGTCTTTTGATCAGGTTTATCTTCAGGTTTCTTTAATGTAATGGTTTCTTCTGCAGGAACTTCATCTGTAATTTTTGACTTCTTAGGCTTCTTGATTTTAAGTTTAGCCTCTTCTACAAGTTCTGTTTTTTCTTTTGGTAGAGGTTTTTCTTCGACTGACACTTTTTCTGGAGCTACTGGCGTCGGTATTTTTTCTGCTCTTTTGTCTAAAGTGACTGTAATTTCCTCAGTGATATCCTCTGGAAGTTCTTCAGGCTTTTCTTCGGGTTTTTTAATTACGGCAGTCTCTTCTGCTGTAGGTGCTTCTGTAACTTTGGGCTTTTTAGGCTTCTTAATTTTCAACTTCGCCTCTTCTACTTCTGTCTTTTCTTCTTCCTGAGGTTTCTCTTCGACTGTCACTTCTTCTGGAGCTTCAGGCATTAGTTTCTTTTCTGGCTTCTCTTCTAAAGTTACAGTTATGTCCTCAGTGATGTCCTCTAGAAGGTCTTCAGGCTTTTGTTCGGGTTTCTTAATGCTGACAGTTTCTTCGACTGGATGTTCTTCGGTTACTTTTGACTTTTTAGGTTTCTTAATTTTCAGCTTAGCCTCTTCTACAACTTCTGTTTTTTCTTCTGGTCGAGGTTTTTCTTCGACTGTCACTTCTGGAGCTTCGGGCAATGGTTTCTTCTCTGGCTTCTCTTCTAAGGCTATGGTGATGTCCTCAGTAACCTCCTCTGGAAGGCCTGGACGCTCTTCTTCGGGTTTTTTAATTGTGACAGTTTCTTCGGCTGGAAGTTCTTCGGTTACTTTTGGCTTTTTAGGCTTCTTCTTAATTTTAAGTTTGGCCTCTTCTAAAACTTCTGTCTTTTCTTCTGGTAGAGGTTTTTCTTCAATTGCCACTTCTTCTGGAGCCGCTAGCATCGGTTTCTCTTCTGGCTTTTCTTCTGAAGTTGGAGTGATGTCCTCAGTGACAGCTTTTGGAAGTTCCTCGGGCTTTTCTTCAGGCTTTCCTGCAGTAACATCTTCAATAGGAATCTCTTTCTTAATTGCTGGTTTCTTCAGTTTTTTCTTTGGTTTAGAAATAACTGAAATTTCTTCGTCTAGTTTTGGTACTTCTTCAGATATTTCCTGTCGGGCTTCTTCAATCCTTGGGATTTCTTCTGGAGTTTCTTGTACTGTGGTAGGCAGAGAAATTTCTTCACGTGCCTCTTCTTTTGCCTCTTTTATTTCTTCTGTAAGTGAACGATATTTTATATGGCCTATTAGTGACTTTCTAGTACATTCATAAGGCCGCACAAAAGATGTTGTATGTAATAACAAACTGCAGATCCTTATGCAACAAAACTCCAGTTGGTACGCAGTGTTTTTTCTGGACATGCATTTTCACGAGATAAATATGTTGGCATAATGTTGAGTTCGATCAGATCAAAGGCATCGTTTTAAGTATAAATCAGTGCATGTTTTCGAAATTGTAGCATTCCATCGCGAATTTTTGGTGTTTTGCACTTTCTGATTTTCCTTCAGGTTCTAAGAGTTAGTATGGACGGCTGACTGATGATCAGCCTGCTCAGTTCTACGGTGTCTATTGTTGATGAATTCCAAATGGAATTAACATTTACTAAAACGCTGAAACATTGATATTGAAGAAGCCTATGCGGTTTTCTCCTAAGATGGAATAGCCAGAAAGCTTAAATATGTTTTATGGCGGTCACTACAAAAGTAGAACCTCGTCTATGTGTGGTTCTTATGTATATAGTGAGAGAATATTGTGAGGCTAGCACTAGAGCACTAAATTATATAATACTTAAATGGTTGAACTGACTGAAAAATGCAGGAAAAGAACATACCTAAATATAAGCGTATTTATCTGTTGTGAATCGGTACCACAACGATCGAAAAATGTCACCATATATGCTTGCATAGTTGAGGTGTACCCTCCGCTCCACTTGCGAGTTTCAGATTATGTTTAGTATTAATTCTGACTGCAAGATACAAAGTAACTAATAATTATTTTTTTCCCAAAAATAATAAATTTCTGGGAAGTTTAATGACACATAAAACTTTGTTTAACAATAGAAGACAAGGAAAACAAAAATATGAAGCTAGCATGATTAATTTTTGTTCGGCATGCAAATGTTATATTTTGATAAAATAGGTGCTTCTGATATTGTATTTTAATTACCTTCATTGCTAAAAAGAGTACAAGAAATGGCAAGAAAACGGATACGCCGCACCTCGTTCTAACCGATTGCGATGCATAACCTCTCGTGCACGACATCACTTTGAGTCTGCCTTACTCAAAATTTTTGAATATGTGCGTTTATATAATTCTAATCATTAGCTATGTGTTTAAGTTCCGGTTGATTGGATAAAGACTAACTTTGCTATACATTAAACATATGTCAGCACACATCTGGAACCAATGATAAAGCTGGTAGGTGTATCCGAAGCATATACCATCTAACTAATTGAACTAAAACATCAGATATACGTTTTTCCATAAATTAATCCCGGGAAAAAAACCTTGCTTTTTATTTTTAGATGATTGTTTGAAGTCTAGTTATGCGCTTGACGGACATATTTCTTCGCTATAGTCATGCGGTTTACATGCCATGCGTTCTAATATGGGCATGCTCAAGTCAGTAGCATGTTTATAATGCATTTGTTTTTAGATTGTAAGCTTGCACAAAATTTCAGTCACAATTCATAGCGTTAACTTACCATTATGGCTGTGCCACACCAAGAGGAAAAATGTCAGTTTGAATCTTACGCAAGTGTTTCATGGTGGCCTTGTCTATTGCAGAGGTGGCTATTTGTGTTATAGCAAACCACTGAAATGCACTTTTATTAAACAAAGCTTCCACAAGGTGAGTATGCGCATTATACAAGCTTAATTGTTAAAATCGAGAACATTTAAAATGTGAGTATTCTGAAAGCAATATTGAACCAATTATGTTATTTGTGTTATTGATAAACCATAAACAATATATTTTTAATTAAGTTCAATTATGATCCTTAATAATGTAATATCAGGACTGAATAAATAAAACAGTATTGAGATTCACACATTAAGTATAATAGAAATAGGAAATAATATCAACAGAAAACTATATGTCTTGTTTAATGATTTTTCTTTAATGCGCGTTTGTAACACGCAGATTTCCATGTTTTGTTTTACATGAAATAACTACTGTAATGTTGTTACTTTAATGCAAATCATATTTAAATTGATTTCAATATTGCTAAGCAGCACACTATTAAAAAATAGATTGCAAACTCTGAGGAACTTACCTGGTGCTTTCTTTTTCCTTCTTCTCGTGACCTCTGGATGTCCCCCTTCCTGGACGTCTACTTGAGGCAAATCGACAGTTTCTCCTCGTTCATCATCCTCAAAGACCACTTGAACTTCTTGCTCCTGCTCTCTGGACTCAGTAAATAATTTCATTTCTAAAGTGATTGCCTCTTCACCAGGTCTAACTGTTACTTCTAATTGCTCATCGGAAGCAGGTTCTGTTTGTATAAAAGACGCTAGTGCTGTCTCTTGTAATAATGGAACCTCCTCTGGGACTTGAGTCAACTCTGTGCTTTCGAAAGTGTCTGAGAAAGTCGCTACACTTTCTGTGAAAATTTCCTCTTCTCTTGGACGGCCCATCACCTGTGGTTTGCTGGTTGTGGAACTTTCGAAAGGAAGGGTTTCTAAAAATGCTGGGACCGTTTCATCAAGGCGTGGAACAACGTCAGAAGTCGTTACTGTTTCGTACAATTCCGACGTTTCCAGCGTCGCCATTTCTAATATATTATTGGAGTCATCAAAAAGTTCCAACTCCCCTTCGTCAAAACTTTCACCTGCCGAATAGAACTCGTCTTCTTCTAGTATCGTGTCTGGTTTTCTTTTTGGTTTCTTTTTATATTTAGGCTGATCGGGTTTCGCACGCACTACTTTTGGTTCTGACTTTTCGACGATGTGCTGCTCTTTGCTTTTTGGCCGTTTTGTTTCTTCAAGAATTGGTTTTTCAGCTTCTTCTGGGAACTCCGGTTTTTCCCCTCCCTCTTCTGGTTTTCTAACTTCAGCTTCTTTCCTTTTTGGCTTAGCAGGGGTTTCTTCGGGCACGTGTTGTGGCAGACTTTCTAGAGTCACCTCGATATCTATCGTTTCTTCCCGGTGAGTTTCATAGACTAGCTCGACAGGCTCTTCCACGAGTTCCTCCGATTTCTTAAGTTGGATTAATTCAACGTCTACACTCGTCGGTGATACAATTTCTTCAGGTTGTTCTTCCAAAACCTTAATGGAAAGCTTTGGCTTAGGCTTTCGTTTCACGTCTGGCTTTCTTTCATCTATTTTATCTTCTGCTTTCTCAGTGATTTCCACTTCAGTTGGTTTCTCAGTGATCTCCTGAACTTCTACGTCCGGTGTTTCTGCAGAAGTAACCGTTACTTCAGTCGCCCCTTTTGGTTTGGGTTCCTCCCCCACTTCGTGGACCTCTTGAACAAGCTCAGGAGCCTGCTTTACAGTTTCGGCCTTGTCTGGCATTCCCTCTTGTGTTTGCTCCATGGGTCTGAGTTCCAACTCAAATACATCGCGTTTTTCCTCTTTCTTGATTGACTTCTTTTTCTTCTTTATTTCTTTCGGCTTCTTATCACGTTCTTCTTGAGATATCTCTTCCAGCTTTTCGTCTGGCTTCCCAGTGCTTTCAACCTCAATCGGTTTCTCAATAGTTTGCTTTATCTCTACACTTGGCCTTTCTTCTGAACTCACGGTTACTTCTAGCTCTTCTTCCGGCTTGGGTTTGTCTTTCAACTCTTTGAGAAAGCCTGGCACGTCCCCAGCTTCTTCAGTGACCACTTCAACAGGTTTAACCTTCTCTGAGATTCCCATTGGTTTTTCTTCTGTTAGACTCAGGTCTACTTCTGACACTTCAGGTTTTTCCTCTTCTTTCCTAACAGACTTCTTTTTCTTCTTTTTCTCCTTAGGCTTTTCTTCTGGCTTTTCTTCAGTTTTTTCTTCTGGCCTTACTTCAGGTCTTTCCTCTTTTTTTTCTATGCTTTCAACTTCAATCGGCTTCTTAATTATCTGCTTGAGTTCTAGATCTGGTTTGTCTTCTAAAATAGCAGTTGCTTCAATGTCTTCTTTTGGCTTAGGTGTGTCCTTCACTTCCATGACAATGTCTCTGACCTCTTCAACTTGTTCAGCAACCTCTTCAACAGATTCACCCTTCTCTGGCATTTCCACTGGTTTTTCTTCTTCCGGCCTCAGAACTATTTCTGCCACTTCAGGTTTTTCCTCTGCTTTCTTAATGGACTTCTTTTTCTTCTTTTTCTCCTTCGGCTTTTCTTCTGGCTTTTCTTCTGGTTTTTCTTCAGTTACTTTATCTGGCTTTTCTCCAGGTCTTTCTTCTTTCTCCATGCTTTCAACTTCAATCGGCTTCTCAATCTGCTTCACTTCCAGATCTGGCTGGTCTTCTGAAGTAACAGTTACTTCAATTTCTTTTGGTGTAGGTTTTTCCTTCACTTCTTTGACGTCTCTGACCTCTTCAATTTGTTCAGTGACCTCTTCAACCGTTTCAACCTTCTCTGGCATTTCTACTGGTTTTTCTTCTGCTGGCTTCAGGACAATTTCTTCTACTTCAGGTTTTTCCTCTTCTATCTTAATAGACTTCTTTTTCTTCTTTTTCTCCTTCGGCTTCTCTTCGGGCTTTCCTTCAGGTTTATCTTCTGGCTTTTCTTCTGGTTTTTCTTCTGGTCTTTCCTCTTTTTTCTCAATTCTTTCAACTTCAATCGGCTTCTCAATTATCTGCTTCACTTCCATATCTGGTTGGTCTTCTGATATAACGGTTACTTCAGTTTCTTCTTTTGGTTTAGGTTTTTCCGTCACTTCCATGACAACGTCTCTGACCTCTTCAACTTGTTCAGCAACCTCTTCAACATATTCACCCTCCTCTGGCGTTTCCACTGGTTTTTCTTCTTCCGGCCTGAGAACTATTTCTGCCACTTCAGGTTTCTCCTCTTCTTTCTTAATGGACTTCTTTTTCTTCTTTTTCTCCTTAGGCTTTTCTTCGGGCCTTTCTTCACGTTTATCTTCTGGCTTTTCTTCTGGCTTTTCTTCTGGTCTTTTATCTTCTTTCTCAATGCTTTCAAATTCAATCGGCTTCTCAATTATCTGCCTCACTTCAAGATCTGGTTGGTCTTTTGAAATAATGGTTACATCAATTTTATCTATTGGTTTGGGTTTTTCCTTCACTTCTATGACAACGTCTGTGCCCTCTTCAGCCTGTTCAGTGACCTCTTCAACAGTTTCGGTCTTCTTTGGCATTTCCACAGGTTTTTCTTCTGTTGGCATCAGAACTATTTCTACTACTTCAGGTTTTTCCTCTTTCTTAATTGACTTCTTTTTCTTTCTCTCCTTCGACTTCTCTTCGGGCTTTTCATCAGGTTTATCTTCTGGCTTTTCTTCTGGTCTTTCCTCTTCTTTCTGAACGCTTTCCACTTCAATCGGCTTCTCAATTATCTGCCTCACTTCAAGATCTGGTTGGTCTTCTGAAATAACGGTCACTTCAATTTCATCTTTTGGTTTGGGTTTTTCCTTCACTTCTATGACAACATCTGAGACCTCTTCAAACTGTTCAATGACCTCTTCAACAGTTTCGGTCTTCTCTGGCATTTCCACTGTTTTTTCTTCTCTTGGCCTCAGGACTATTTCTGCTACTTCAGGTTTTTCTTCTTCTTTCTTAATGGACTTCTTTTTCTTCTTTTTGTCTTTCGGCTTTTCTTCGGGCTTTTCTTCAGGTTTATCTTCTGGCTTTTCTTCTGGCTTTTCTTTTGGTGTTTCCTTTTCTGTCTCAGTGATTTCAACTTCAATTGGCTTCTCAATAATCTGCTTTACTTCCAGATCTGGCTGGTCTTCTGAAGTAACAATTACTTCAGTTTCTTCTTTTGGTTTAGGTTTTGCTTTCACTTCTGTGATTTCTCTGATTTCTTCAATTTGTTCAGTGACCTCTTCAACAGTTTCAAACTCCTCTGGCATCTCCACTGGTTTTTCTTCTGATGGCCTCAAGACTATTTCTGCTACTTCAGGTTTTTCCTCTTCTTTCGTAATGGACTTCTTTTTCTTCTTTTTCTCTTTCGGCTTTTCTTCGGGTTTATCTTCTGGCTTTTCTTCTGGTCTTTCCTCTTCTTTCCCACTGCTTTCAACTTCAATCGGCTTCTCAATTATCTGTTTCACTTCAATGTCTGGTTGGTCTTCTGAAAAAACGGTTACTTCAGTTTCTTGTGGTTTAGGCTTTTCTGTCACTTCTATGACAACGTCTGTGACCTCTTCAACCTGTTCAGTGACCTCTTCGACAGTTTCAGCCTTCTCTGGCATTTCCACTGGTTTTTCTTCGGCTGGCCTCAAGACAATTTCTGTCACTTCAGGCTTTTCTTTCTTAATGGACTTCTTTTTCGTCTTTTTCTCCTTCGGCTTTTCTTCATGTTTTTCTTCGGGTTTTTCTTCTAGCCTTTCTTCTGGCTTTTCTTGTTTTTCTTCTTTCTTTACGCTTTCAACTTCAACCGGCTTCTCAATGATCTGCTCGACCTCTAGATCTTGTTCTTTTGATATCACGGTTGGTTCAATTTTCTCCTTCGGCTTGGGTTTTTCTTTCTCTTCTATGACAATGTCTCTGACCTCTTCGACGTGTTCAATGACCTCTTCAACTGTTTCAACCTTCTCTGGCATTTCCTGCAATTTTTCGTCTGCTGGCTTTAGGTCTATTTCAGTTACTTCTGGTGTCTCATCTTTCTTAAGGGGTTTCTTTTTCTTCTTTTTCTCTTTTGGTTTGTCTTCGGGCTTTTCTTCTGGTTTTTCAATACTTTTCATCTCGATTGGTTGTTCTATGACCTGATCAACTTCGACTTCGGAGACTTCCTTTGATGTCAATGATATTTCAACTTCGTCTTTCGGTTTTGTCTTTTCTTTTACTTCAATGAGAAAATCAGTCCCTTCCTCAACTTGTTCGAGAACTTCTTTGATGACGTCCACTTTTTCTGTTATTTCTTCCTGCTTTTCAGTCGGTTTCAACATTATCTCAGCCACGTCCGGTTTCTCCTGTTCTTTTTTAAGGGTCTTCTTTTTCTTCTTTTTCTCTTTAGGTTTTTCTTCTGGTGTTTCGTCTGGCTTTTCTTCAGACTTGTCTTCTGGTTTTTCAATACTTTCAACCTCAATTGGCTGTTCAATGACCTGCTCAACCTCGAAATCGGGGACTTCCTTTGATGTAACTGAAACCTCAACTGCCTCTTTGGGCTTTGGTTTTCCTTTAACTTCTATGACAAAATCAGTCACTTCCTCAACTTCTTCGAGAACTTCTTCCACGTCCACTTTTTCTATTAATTCTTCGCGCTTCTGCTCTGTAGGCTTCAGCTCTATCTCAGCCATGTCTGGTTTCTCCTCTTCCTTCTTAAGTGGTTTCTTTTTCTTCTTCTTTTCTTTTGGCTTTTCTTCGGGCTTCTCTACTAACTTGTCTTCTGGTTTTTCAATACTTTCAAGCTCAATTTTCTGTTCAATGACCTGCTCAACTTCAACTTCAGGGACTTCCTTTGATGCAACTGAAATCTCTATTTCGTCTTTGGGTTTCGGTTTTTCTTTTACTTCTATGACAAAATCTGTCACTTCCGCAACTTGTTCGAGAGCTTCTTCCACAACGTCCACTTTCTCTGTTATTTCTTCGAGCCTCTGTTCTGTGGGCATCAGCTCTATCTCAGCCACGTCTGGCTTGTCTTCTTCTTTCTTAAGAGGTTTCTTTTTCTTCTTTTTCTCTCTTGGCTTTTCTTCGGGCTTTTCTACCAACTTGTCTTCTGGTTTTTCAATACTTTCAACCTCAATTTCCTGTTCAATGACCTGCTCAACTTCGAAATCGGGGACTTCCTTTGATGTAACTGAAATCTCTACTTCCTCTTTAGGTTTTGGTTTTTCCTTAACTTCTATGACAAAATCAGTCACTTCCTCAATTTGTTCGAGAACTTCTTCCACAACGTCCACTTTTTCTATTATTTCTTCGAGCTTCTGTTCTCTAGGCTTCAGCTCTATCTCAGCCATATCTGGTTTCTCCTCTTCTTTCTTAAGTGGTTTCTTTTTCTTCTTTTTTTCTTTTGGCTTTTCTTCAGGCTTCTCTTCCAACTTGTCTTCTGGTTTTTCAATACTTTCAACCTCAATTTGCTGTTCAATGACCTGCTCAACTTCGAAATCGGGGACTTCCTTTGATGTAACTGAAATATCTACTTCATCTTTGGGCTTTGGTTTTTCTTTAACTTCTATGACAAAATCAGTCACTTCTTCAACTTCTTCGAGAACTTCTTCCACAGCTTCCACTTTTTCTATTATTTCTTCGAGCTTCTGTTCTGTAGGCTTCAGCTCTATCTCAGCCATATCTGGTTTCTCCTCTTCTTTCTTAAGTGGTTTCTTTTTCTTCTTCTTTTCTTTTGGCTTTTCTTCAGGCTTATCTTCAGGCTTCTCTTCCAACTTGTCTTCTGGTTTTTCAATACTTTCAACCTCAATTTGCTGTTCAATGACCTGCTCAACTTCGAAACCGGGGACTTCCTTTGATGTAACTGAAACCTCAACTTCCTCTTTGGGCTTTGGTTTTCCTTTAACTTCTATGACAAAATCAGTCACTTCCTCAACTTCTTCGAGAACTTCTTCCACAACGTCCACTTTTTCTATTATTTCTTCGAGCTTCTGTTCTGTAGGCTTCAGCTCTATCTCAGCCATGTCGGGTTTCTCCTCTTCCTTCTTAAGTGGTTTCTTTTTCTTCTTCTTTTCTTTTGGCTTTTCTTCGGGCTTCTCTTCTAACTCGACTTCTGGTTTTTCAATACTTTCAACCTCAATTTGCTGCTCAATGACCTGCTCAACTTCGAAATCGGGGACTTCCTTTGATGTAACTGAAATCTCAACTTCCTCTTTGGGCTTTGGTTTTCCTTTAACTTCTATGACAAAATCAGTCATTTCCTGAACTTCTTCGAGAACGTCTTCCACAGCTTCCACTTTTTCTATTATTTCTTCAAGCTTCTGTTCTGTAGGCTTCAGCTCTATCTCAGCCATATCTGGTTTGTCATCTTCTTTCTTAAGTGGTTTCTTTTTCTTCTTTTTCTCTTTTGGCTTTTCTTCAGGCTTCTGTTCTAACTTGTCTTCTGGTTTTTCAATACTTTCAACCTCAATTTGCTGTTCAATGACCTGCTCAACTTCGAAACCGGGGACTTCCTTTGATGTAACTGAAATCTCTACTTCCTCTTTGGGTTTTGGTTTTCCTTTAACTTCAATGACAAAATCGGTCACTTCCTCAACTTCTTCCAGAATTTCTTCCACAACGTCCACTTTTTCTATTATTTCTTCGAGCTTCTGTTCTGTAGGCTTCAGCTCTATCTCAGCCATGTCGGGTTTCTCCTCTTCCTTCTTAAGTGGTTTCTTTTTCTTCTTCTTTTCTTTTGGCTTTTCTTCGGGCTTCTCTTCTAACTTGTCTTCTGGTTTTTCAATACTTTCAACCTCAATTTGCTGCTCAATGACCTGCTCAACTTCGAAATCGGGGACTTCCTTTGATGTAACTGAAATCTCAACTTCCTCTTTGGGCTTTGGTCTTCCTTTAACTTCTATGACAAAATCAGTGATTTCCTGAACTTCTTCCAGAACTTCTTCCACAACGTCCACTTTTTCTATTATTTCTTCAAGCTTCTGTTCTGTAGGCTTCAGCTCTATCTCAGCCATATCTGGTTTGTCATCTTCTTTCTTAAGTGGTTTCTTTTTCTTCTTCTTTTCTTTTGGCTTTTCTTCAGGCTTCTGTTCCAACTTGTCTTCTGGTTTTTCAATACTTTCAACCTCAATTTGCTGTTCAATGACCTGCTCAACTTCGAAACCGGGGACTTCCTTTGATGTAACTGAAATCTCTACTTCCTCTTTGGGTTTTGGTTTTCCTTTAACTTCAATGACAAAATCGGTCACTTCCTCAACTTCTTCCAGAATTTCTTCCACAACGTCCACTTTTTCTATTATTTCTTCGAGCTTCTGTTCTGTAGGCTTCAGCTCTATCTCCGCCATGTCTGGTTTCTCTTCCTCTTTCTTAAGTGGTTTCTTTTTCTTCTTCTTTTCTTTTGGCTTTTCTTCAGGCTTCTCTTCCAACTTGTCTTCTGGTTTTTCAATACTTTCAACCTCAATTTGCTGTTCAATGACCTGCTCAACTTCGAAATCGGGGACTTCCTTTGATGTAACTGAAATCTCTACTTCCTCTTTGGGTTTTGGTTTTCCTTTAACTTCTATGACAAAATCAGTCACTTCCTCAACTTCTAGAACTTCTTGCACAACGTCCACTTTTTCCATTATTTCTTCGAGCTTCTGTTCAATAGGCTTCAGCTCTATCTTTGTTATGTCTGGTTTCTCTTCTTTCAAAAGAGTCCTTTTCTTTTTCTTTTTCTCTTTTGGTCTTTCTTCGGGTTGTTCCTCGTCCATCTTGACAGGCATTTCGATGCTTTCCACCTGAATAGACTTTTTGACGGTCTGGCTAACATCGACTTGAGGTAGCTCTGTGGACATAACGGTGATTTCAATGTCTTGACTTTCTTTTGGTTTCTTTTTCATTTCTATCGTGAAATCAGTTGTCTCTTCTATAGTTCTATCTTCTTGAATTAGTTCTTCTTCTTGTTCCTTCAGCTCATCAGCTTTAGGTTTAAGCATAATTTCAGTAGTCTCCAGTGTATCGGGAATCTCTTTCGTTTTCATAGGTTTCCTCTTTTTCTTTTCTTTCACTTTTTCGGAGGGTTTTTCATCCTCAAACTCTTCTACAATTGGCTGCTCATTTTCGTTTTCCGTTTGATCCGGCGCATGCGCATATTCTTCTGTAACATCTTCAATAAGGAAAGGTGTCGCTTCAGGTGTTGTCCTTGAGAATGTGTGTAATACCTCTGTTACTTCTTGAATTCCTGAACTGTCTTCAAACCTCACAGATTTCTTTTTAGTTTTCTTTTTGATTTCAATTCCAATTTCTGATTGATCCAATATTTCTTCTTCAACCACAACGCATGTTGATGCATCTTCTGGATGAGTATCTTCTTCTGTCATTTCTTGTATTGTTACACTGTCATCTTTTTTACTTTTTGGTTTCTTGCGGATTTTTACTTCTTGTATATAATCTTTTGTATCAACAGCACTTTCTGTTAGTGTATCTTGAACAGATACTTCATGGGTCCTCTCATCTAGAATAGGAGAAAAATCTCTTGTTTTAATTTCCTCTACTCGCTCTGTTGTAATTTCATTATAAAACTCATCGGCCGATTGTTCCACATGAAATTCAAGAACAGTAATTGGTTCTTGTGGAGTAAGGCTGAAACTTGCACTTATGTAGGCTGGTAAGTCTTCTGGTTTAAATTGCGATTCTTTAGTCAAGGAGTGCGTTTCCTCAATTGTTAAAGACTCTTCAAGTGAGAGAGAGTAGGGTGCAGTCACTTTTAAGGGAAGTTTATCCGGTTGAAGCTCTTCCTCTTTTTGAAGGGAGGGAAGTTCGGATACCAAGATATGCTGCTCTGTTGGTATAGTGAATGGCGCAGTAACCTCTGTAGGCTTATCTTTGGCTTCCAAATCAGACTCTTTTGAAAGAATGCGCATCTCTTCAATGGTGACTGACTCTTCAAGTGAAACAGAATAAGGTGCTGTAATCTCACTAGGAACTTTATCAGGATGAAGATCTTCCTCTTTATCTAAGCAACGAAGTTGTGATATTAAAACATGTTGTTCTGTTGGTATAGTAAATTGTGCTGTAACCTCTGTAGGCCTGTCTTTCGTCTGAAATTGAATTTCTTTTAAAAAGGACTGTGCTTCCTGGACTGTTACAGACTCTTCAAGTGAGACTGAACATGGAGCGGTTACTTCAATCGGAAGTTTATCCGATTGGAACTCTTCCTCGTTCTCTAGAGTGGAAACATGAGATACCACTACATGTTGCTCAGTTGGCATGGTAAATGGTGCACTAACCTCGGAAGGGAAGTCTTTTAGCTGTAAATCAGATTCTTTTGTAAGACTGCGTGTTTCCTCAATGTTCAAAGACTCTTCAAGTGGAAATGAACAAGGTGCGGTAATTTCACGAGGAAGTTTGCCAGTCAGAAACTCTTCCTCTTTCTCCAGAGAAGAAAGCTCAGACACTACGACGTGCTTCTGTGTGGATATAGTGAATGGTGCTGTAAGTTCTGTGGGCATGGCTCTAACATGTAGTTCAGATTCCTTTGTGAGAAAATGTGTCTGTTCAACAGTTATAGACTCCTCAAGACGCATTGAGTATGGTGCCGATTGTTCGTCGGGGAGTTTTCCCGACAAAAAGTCTTCCTCTTTTTGCAGAGAAGAATATTCAGAGACCGCAACGTGCTGTTGCGTCGGCATACTGAACTCTGCAGTGACCTCTTCTGGCAAATCCTTTGGCATAAGCTCCGACTCTCTTGTTAGCACTTGCGCTTCTTCAACAGTTACAGATTCTTCAAGTGGAACTGAAAAGGGTGCAGACACTTTATCTGGAACCGTGCTAGGTTGAAAAGATTCCTCTTTATCTAATGACGAAAGCTCTGATATCACAATGTGCTCCTCTGTCGGTACGGTAAATGGCGCTTTTACTGTCGCCGGTAAGCTTTTGGTTGGTAGGTCCGATTCTTTTGTAAAAGTATTAGCTTCTTCCACAGTAAGAGATTCTTCAAGTGACACTGAGTAAGGTGCTGTAACTTCACCAGGCATTTTATAAGGCAAAATCGCTTCTTCTTTGTTGAGGAACGAAAGTTCAGACACTACTAGATGTTTCTCTGTTGGTACTGTAAATTGTACATTGATCTCAGTTGGTAAGTCTGTTATTTTCAGTTCTGACTCTTTTGTTAAAGTTTGTATTTCTTCAACAGTTATAGGTTCTTCTAATGGTACTGAGAAAGGTGCAGTCACTTCACCTGGGGTTTTGTCATGCTGGAGGTTGTCTTCTTTGTCTAGCGATGAAAATTCTGACACTACCATGTGCTGTTCTGTTGAAACCGTAAAAGGTGCTGTTAACTTTGTTGGCATATCTATAAGTGCCAATTCTGATTCCTTCATTAAGACATCAGTTTGTGCAACAGTTACTGACTCTTTGAGTGGTATTGAGAAGGGTGCAGTTACTTCACCTGGAATCTTACCAGGAACAAATTCATCCTCTTTGTCTAAAGATGAAAAAGAGGAAACGTGAATGTGGTGCTCAGTAGAGAAAGTAAATGGTGCAGTGATCTCTGCTGGCAAGTCTTTCAATTTAAGATCAGTTTCCTTTGTTAAAATTTGAGTTTCTTCAACAGTTAATGATTCGTCAAGTGGCATTGAGAAGGGTGCGGTTACTTCGTCTGGAAATTTTTCAGGCAGAAAAATGTTCTCTTTGTCAAGAGAGGAAAACTCGGATATCACGACATGCTGTTCGGTTGGTATAATAAAGGGTGCAGTTACTTCTGATGGTGAACCTTCGACTGCCAATTCTGCTTCCTTGGTCAAACTGTGAGTTTCTTCAACACGTAGAGACTCTTCAAGTAAAACTGAGCATGGTGCCGTAATTTCACCGGGAAGTCTTCCTGGTACAAATTCTTCCTCTTTGTCTAATGACGGAAGCTCAGACACTATAATGTGTTTTTCTGTGGGAACTGTGAATGGAGCATTTATTTCTGTAGGCACGTCTTTGGCTTTCAGTTCAGACTCTTTGGTTAAAGTATGCACTTCTTCTACGGTTACAGACTCTTCAAGTGGCACTGAGAATGGTGCACTCATTTCATTTGGACTCTTTTCAGGCTGTAATATTTCCTCTTTGTCAAGACAGGAAAGCTCGGATATCACAACATGTTTCTCGGTTGGTATAACAAACGGTGCCGTTACTTCTGTTGGTAAACATTCAACCGTTAGTTCTGATTCCTTGGTCAAACTGTGAGTTTCTTCAACACCTAAAGATTCTTTGAGTACAACTGAGTATGGCGCCGTGATTTGACCGGGAAGTCTTTCTGATACAATTTCTTTCTCTTTGTCTAAAGATGGAAGCTCCGACACCACAATATGTTTCTCTGTGGGAATTGTGAATGGAGCAGTTATTTCTGTAGGCAAGTCGTTGGCTTTTAGTTCAGACTCTTTTGTTAGGCTGTGGACTTCTTCTATGGATACAGACTCTTCAAGTGGCACTGAATAGGGTGCAGTTACTCCTCCTGGAATCTTTTTAGGTTGTAAGACTTCTTCTTTGTCAAAGAAGGAAAGTTCAGATATTACGATATGCTGCTCGGTTGGAATAGCACATGGTGCAGTTACTTCTAATGGTAATCCTTCAACCGTCAGTTCTGCTTCCTTAGTCAAACTGTGAGTTTCTTCAACACCTACAGACTCTTTAAGTAAAACTGAGTATGGTGCCGTTATTTGGCCGGGAAGCTTACCCGGTAAAAATGCTTCCTCTTTGTCTAAAGATGGAAGCTCAGACACCATGACATGTTTCTTTGTAGGAATTGTAAATGGAGCCGTTATTTCTGCAGGCAACTCTTTGACTTTCAATTCAGACTCTTTTGTTAGAATGTGCACTTCTTCAACAGTTAAAGACTCTTTAAGTGGCACTGTGAAAGGTGCAGTGACTTCATCTGGAATTTTTCCAGGTTGGAAGTCATCTTCTTTATCTAAAAAGGCTAGTTCTGACACAACAATATGCTGCTCTGTTGGTAGCGTCATCGGTGCAGTCAGTTCTGTAGGCATATCTTGGGGTATAAGTTCTGATTCTTTTGTTAAACTTTGGGTTTCTTCTACAGTTAAAGGTTCTTCAAGTGAAAATGAATAGGGTGCAGTCACCTGAGCGGGAACTTTACCAGGCTGAAACTCCTTCTCTTTATCCAAGAACGAACGTTCAGACACAATAACATGTTTCTCTGTTGGTATGGTAAATGACGCATTGTTTTCTGTTGGTAACTCCTTGACCTTCAGTACGTCTTCTTTGGTTAAGATCTGAGCTTCTTCAACAGTAACTGACTCTTCAAGTGATACAGTAAATGGTGCAGTCACTCCGTCAGGGAGTTTTTTAGGGTGATATTCTTTCTCTTTATCAAGTGAGGGGAACGCCGACACCAAAACATGTTGTTCTGTTGGTATACTGAATAATGCAGTAAATTCTGCAGGCGTGTCCTTTTCTTTAAGCTCTGATTCTTTTGTTAGAAGCTGAGTTTCCTCTATGGTTATGGACTCGTCGAATGGAATAGAGTAAGGTGCAGTTACTTCGTCAGGCTTTTTATGAGGTTGAAATTCTTCTTCTTTGTCCAAGGACGACAGCTCGGACACAACGACATGTTGCTCTGTTGGGACAGTAAATGGCGCAGTAGTTTCAATTGGTAAGTCCTTGATTTTGAGTTCAGATTCCTTGGATAAGGTATGAGTTTCTTGTACAGTTATGGAATCCTCAAGCGGTACAGTAAATGGTGCTGTCACTTCACCAGGAGCTCCGCCAGTCTGAAACTCTTTCTCTTTGTCTAGTGAAGAAAGTTCAGATACAACAACATAGTGTTGTGTTCCCAGTGTGAAGGGTGCAGTGACTTGTGCTGGCAAGTCCTTGACTGTCAGTTCAGATTCCTTAGTTAACGTCTGAGTTTCTTCGACAATAACGGATTCCTCAAGTGGTACCGAGAAAGGTGCCGTCACTTCAGAAGGAGCTTTTTTATGTTGAAATGGTTCTTCTTTATCTAGAGTAGAAAGGCCAGATACCATAACATGGCGTTCAGTTGGTATTGTAAATGGTGCAGTAATTTTGGTAGGCAAGGTTTTGGCTTTGAGTTCTGATTCCTTAAGAAGCAAGTGGGTTTCCTCAACAGTCACAGACTCTTCGAATGGTATTGTAAATAATGCTTTCTCTTCATCCTGAGCTTTACACGGCTGAAGCTCCACCTCACTATCAAGGAAAGACAGGTCAGATACGACAACATGTTGGTGCGTTGGTATGGTAAATGGTGCAGTTACTTCTGCAGGCAAGTCAGTAATCTTCAATTTAGATTCCTTTATCAATGTTTGAACTTCTTGAATAGTGACAGAGTCTTCTAGTGACACTGAGAAAGGTGCAATCACTCCACCTGGAGCTGTGCTGGGCTGGAGCTCATCCTCTTTGTGAACGGATTGAATCTCAGACACTATAACATGCTGTTGTGTTGGTAAAGTATATGGTGCGGTGACTTCTGTTGGCAAGTCTCTATGTTTAAGTTCAGATTCTTTGGTCAGAACTTGTATTTCTTCAACAGATAAAGGCTCTTCAACTGGCAACGAGAATGGTGCCGTCATTTCACTTGGAAGTTTGCTTGAAGGAAATGCTTCCTCTCTGTCAAGGCTAGAAAGCTCAGAGATCACAACATGCTGCTCTGTTGGTATGGTAAATGGTGCAGTGATTTTCTCAGGTAAGTCCTTGATCTTAAGTTCAGTCTCTTTTGTAAGGATCTGCATTTCTTCAACAGTCACAGACTCTTCAAATGGTACTGAAAATGGTGCTGTAACTTCCCCAGGTAATTTCCTGGATTGAAACTCTTCTTCTCTATCCATAGATGAGAGTTCGGATACGATAACATGCTGTTGAGTTGGTAGGATAGTTGGAGCTGTTACTGCTGTAGGAGTAGCTTCTTTTGAAAGCGTTTCTTCTTTATTCCAAGACAGCTGCTGTGTTATTTCAACAGATTCTGCAGTTTTTAAACTTGACACGGCTTGTTTTGCGGATGGTTGCATTCTTTCTAATAATTCAGTTTCTTTTGCCTCGGGTAAGACCTCTTCTATTGTAAGGTGTTCTTCTGTGGGGAGGGTGAATGGAGCTTTAACTTCGCCAGATGGTTTTTGTGGAAAGTACTCTCCCTCTTTCTCGTCCGAGGTTGTCTCAGATATTAAAACGTGTTGCTTGCATATTAGTGTGAAAGGTGCTGTAATTTCACTTGGTAATTTAGTTGTATCAAGCTGACCTTCTTTATGTAATAGTGGTGTATCGGTGATCGATAATGATTCAAGTGATGGTACATCGATTTTCGCCAGGACGCCTTCTGGTTGTTTTTCTGGAAGGTAGGATGTTTCCTTTGTCCAAATATCTTGCTGCACGACACTAACAGATTCCTCGGTTGGTAGGGATATATCTGCTAAAGCTTCTTGTGGCTTTTTTATTGCGAGATCACGTTCTTTTGTAAAAGTTGGAACATCTAGAACTGATATACCTTCGTCTGCAGGTACAATACATTTAGCACTAATTTCCTTTGGTAAGAGATCACTTTTTAGTTCTTCTTCCTTCCCAAGTACAATATTTTCAGAAATATTCACAGATTCTTCCGTCGGCATTTTAAAAGAAAGAACCACTTGATTAGGCAACATCTCGGTTTCCAGATCACCTTCTTTGCTTAATAAAGATATTTCGGATATCACTAGTGAATGATCCGATGGAAAAGTAGATACAGCCGTAAGCTCCCGGGGTGCTTTCTCCTGTATCAAGTTTTCTTCCATATCGAAGTTGGGAGCCTCAGCCACGGTTATGTGTTGCTGTGTTTCCACAGTAACTGGAGCACTTGTACTCTGCGGATGTTTTTCGATCGTAAGCTCGTCCTCTTTCATAAAAACAGGCATGTCAAGAATGCTCATGTGTTCCTCAGCAGGCATACTAAATGGCGCTTGAGTTTCACTTAGCACTTCCTCTGGAGGAAGCTGACTTTCTCTAAAAAGAGCGGGCATTTCAGAAACCGTAAGGTATTCGTGCATGATAATCTTCGACTGAACAGTTACTTCTGGCGGTACTTTCTCGGAAATAAGTACGTCCTCCCGTGTCAGCAAAGCAACTTCAGAGATAACAAGAGGCCGCTCTGGTGCCGTTGATGAGGTGATGCATTCCGTGGTGTGTATCTTGCCGAGTTGCAGTTCAGTTTCTTTTGTTAAGGCCTCCGTTTCCACTACTTCCACAGAATCCACAGTTGAAAGTGAGTATGGAGCAATTAAGGTTCCTGGAAATTTGGGTTGAGCAAGTTGGGCTTCTTTTAGAGCGGTTTCTACAGTTGAAATGGCGAGAGCTTCAATTGTTGAAATAGAGGTGGTCGGCATCACTTGGCCCTGAAGAGCTTCCGTTTTGAGTTCTTGTTCAGTCAATACCGGCGTCGCCTCTATTACTTCAACTCCCCATGATGCCGTCATGTCTATTTTTGCCGTGGCTTCAGAGGCGGTGGGGGTGTCTAACGTTCTCGTTGTCAGATTCACGCTAGTTTCTTCAACATGCAATGGAGTAAGTGGTTGAATTTGGGACACCGCTTGTCTTTGCTGTGGCATGACCGTAGGCATGACGTCTAGTGTAGAAGTTCCTGGCACAACGTCTTCTACAAGAAGGCCTTGCTGTTGTTCCAGCACTGGTTTTGCATGTTTCGTCATATCTGGGGCATCTTCAAGTTCGGCAGCCGTTTCTGAAATTATATATCGGTTTTTCTTCTTAGTTTAACGAGATCTCTTGTCTGTTATACCCGCTCTCAATGTTCTGTTTAACAAACAAAAAAGCTTTCGATAAAGTGCTGCTGATTTTGAGGTATTGTCTAGAAAATGTGTTGTAATTTTACAAAGTAGAAACGTATAGATAAGGTGAAATATGTTTGAGTGAAAATGAAATTAGAAAAAAAAACATAACTTAGAACTTCTTTCCTGTAAAATCACGCAAACAAGTACGGTAGCAATTGGTATTTCAGTAATATTGTTATATGTTTTTCTTTCGAATTTTTAAGGGAGACATACTGAAGAAGTGTTTTACAAGAAGAAAATCTTGTCGAGAAGAAACGAATTCTCAACTTACCAAGACGGCAACCCCATTTTGGAGTTGGTTTGTTCTTGTCAAGTTTGATGGCAGATCATGTTCAACTATTTTACTTGACTCGTAACTGATGGCCACTATTGATTCAAGTGTTTAAACAGTTGTGAAAGCTATAGTGTGTGTTTTGGCTGGTCTAGAATGTTTAGAGAGGAAACTTGCGTTATGGTTCTTTTAGCCCTGGGGTCAAATTAGTGATTATGACGGCCACTAAACACGAGGCAAAATTGGTTAATACTTATTTAAGCAAAAAAGTTAAATCAGCTTTAATTTTCACTTTTGGGTGCATAATGCATTTAGACAATAGACGCTGGACGAGGGGCGTTTATAAAGTTCGTATTATCGGAACCAAACATTAAAAAAAGGGGAACAAAACAGGCATTAACACGAGCGCGCGTCCCTCTAGTTTTGCCACAGTATAAACATCGCGTGCTATAGTACCGCGGAATGCCGCTAGGGTGTCGCAACAAAAATGTCACCGCCCGTCAAGAAAGTCGAAGCGTGCAATGATCTGGTTTCTTATTTGAAGGAATATAATGCCAAGGAGATTCATTCCCAGATGGTGGCGGTGCTCGGGGACAACGCCCCAGTTCGTGATACTGTGGTAAATGGCGCATAAGCTTCTAGTGTGGGCAGACAAGCCTGAAAGCGTTACAAGGACGACGACCGAGTGATTGCTGAAGTTGAGCGATTCCTGAACACTCAAAACGAATTGTTTTGAGTGTTCAGCAATGGACAACCTCCGGCAGGTTGTCCATTGCTAGCAAAAGTGCGTGACATTTGGTGGCAAAGATGTAGCGAATATGAAGAAAAAGCATGAAGACATTTAGCAATGAAACTCGTACCCGAGTTTCATTGTTGAATTTATATTCCTTTATGACAAAAATACGAACTTTATGAACGCCCCTCATAGGTCTAGCCGTGCTGCGAAAGTTCGATAGAAAATGTGTAGTGGGCGCTACGGTGCAAGAAATGTGACGCGTTTACACGACTTCAAAACAGAACTAAGCAGTCAAAGAGCACCAGCGCACCAGCGGCGAGGACACGTAAGCAGCGTCGGCGGAGAGAGGAGGGATGGACATTAATTTTGATTGGAAGCTGTGTACAAGGGTGACATTTTTTAATGTCACACTTGTACACTACAATTTTTTAATAAAAATTACAAGACTCTGCAAGACCGCATTGAGGTCATGCGTCAGTCCTCTAAATACATTATGACTCCCAAAATAAAAATTTTAAAAAGCTAATCAAAACGTTTAATTTAATTAGCTACCTAGTAAACCTATTTTGCTTTGTTTTTCTAGTAATCATGGCCACCAACTTGTCCCAAGGAATAAAAGAACCTTAACGAAATACCTCTATTTTTTATTCTAGAACGACTAATAACACCCTGTACAGCGCGTGTTAAAGATGTACAAACTTTGCTACTTTGACATTTTCGCACTACTTCTTTGAGCCATTATCTTGTAACGTTTTTAAGCTACCAACTTGAAAGGTTTACATATTCTTGCCGAAGCTAAAAAAATGATAAATAAGCTATTGGTCTAGTACAGGGGTGGCCAGGCTGACCCGGCCTAAGAGCCGCAAACAAAAACCACGAAACTTCCGAGAGCCGCAGGGCGGGAGGGGGGGGGGGGGGATTTTGTGCAATAAACGAAACTTAAATTACTTTCAATCTATCCGAGTCAACAGCAGTCCATTTGTACGTAAGGTAGCAGTGTCACATGACTACCAAACCGCAACCTGTCTTTCGATTTAAAACGCGTTCCATTTCTCTTGTCACACTTTAACACGCGAAGAGCCGCAGCTTGGTCACCCCTAGTCTAGTATGTAAATTAAAATATATACAGCTTTCAAAACATGTCTAAAAAAAATGTGAATAAACTTCAGAAAAATTAAACAAAAGGCTATCTATATTTTCTTCACATTCAGAGAAATGACTGCCCACTTTTGTTTTTGCTGTCATTCATTAAATCCTGTTGCATTATCTTTTCCGCCAGAAACACTTTGCTTAAAATGTGCCTTCCAAATCGAGGTACTTGCCTAAGGTCATCCTTGAGGTCATTTACCACCTACTGTATATTTTATATCTAACTTTGTTTTTAAGTTTCTTTGCGTGCGCATGTCCAAACATCTTACTAAGGGAAAAAAAATTACCGTAAATTACCGTGCCTCTTGTTTAAGAGCGTGTTCTTTGAATAATCGCAAAAGCTAGTTAGACGTGTTTTTTTTTTTTTTTTTTTTTTAAGCACCGGGACCGACACTTGCGATCGCTACCCCAGCGTGTTTTATAATAAGAAGTCGTTTAGCTTTGGTCGTTTAGCTACCTGGAGTGCACTCCGACGGCTGGAGCGGACTCGAGTGCTTAACGCGCCCAATGACACGCAATAGACACTTTGCGAAAGCCCGCTGAAAACTACTGGTCAACACTGCGGTATTCGGGGTTACGACAGGATCGAATTAAATATCTAATTTTGCCGCAGTTGTTGTATTCAGTTTAAACCCTACCATTTTGATTTCTTACGAGTAATAGGCAGTGTTTTTATGTTTTCGCAGATTTCTAGTGAATGTTGATCTTCATTAAAGACCGAACTGCCAAATATTTTTCAACCAGGGGCAAAATTCTCCTCGCCACCCTTCCCAGTTCCCCCTCTCCCACTGCTATCTTGACGGCTGGGGTACTTTTTTTGTTCCTGCATCTTGGGGCTAGATGTGCCAGGATAAGCTCCCGGCTTATCCGGCCCCAAGGGGCAGCAACAAAAGGAGTCCCCCAGCCGTCAAGATAGCAGTGGGAGAGGGGGAAATAGAAAGGGTGGCCAGGAGGAGTTTCAGCTTCGTTGAGAAGTATTTCGCAGGTCGGCCTTTAAACAGTTTTCTTGTGCCTTGCTAGCTTGTGGGTGGATATTATTCATTTTATTGATGAATACGAAGAGCTGTGACCGAACTACACTTCGATAACGGTCGAATTTAAGAAAACTTCCAATTTGACAGAAGTAAGCCTAATTAACGCCGACTTTCGCCGATCCCCAACTAAAAACTAAAACCTAAAAATGTTTACCAAATATATCCACCGAACGCACGGACTTTTATGCATGGGTAATATTGAGAGAACTACGGAGTTCACCTAACGTTAACTGCAAGCACACGGAAACCTGATATTTGGTAACACTTGCAGTTCTTCCATGTATTAGAACGGATGTTGGTGACAAGTTAAGAACCCAGTAGGCGTTCCACCTCGTGCGCGAGCTTTCTTCCTTTGATACCACTTGGTCTTATACCCAGCCAAAACTACGGGGATGACATCGAGCGCGCGCTAAAGGCGGAGCGTCTACTCGGTTCTTAACCTGTCATGGACGGTAGGAGACAAACCGGTCTGTCCGCTGCACAGTAACCGACAACCAACGACAACAGCTACACCTGGCGGCTCTTTCTTCACCCAAACCTCGGACACAAGCGCGGTCCTCTGGAGAGTCCAAGTGAACAAGACCACAGTCCTTCACTTCTACGTGGCCTGCTGAAGGCCAACGAGGCGCTCTGAGTAGACACGGCATTTCAATGCTTCCAACTGCCGACTGGCTGCCCTGCTCATTGCCGCGCCCAGTCAGGCGGACTGACCCGCTTATAGGCTGTGCACTTGTAATGCCAAATAGAATATGTGGACTTGCGCACAAATAGAAAACATTTCTGGAAGACTTTTTGTTTACAAAATACACGGCAGGCGGTAGGGCATCTGAAGTGTGACCTTGTGCAAAAAACATTCGGCGTGAAAGGTACTATCAGTACGAATGAAATGCGAACAGCGGAGGATGTGGCTTCCGATACATGCTGCACTCTTTAGAGGCAACTAGGAACCGATATGGCTACGGTGTGTAAAGGGGGCTGTGGGGTTCACTCTGATGTGCATACCCTCGTAGCTCCTCTATACCCGCAGTTTTGTCAGTTTCTAATTGCCTCTAGGTTGCCCAGCATGTATCGCAGGCCACGCGCTCCGCTGTATGTCATTTGTACCCGATAGTACAACTTAAAACGGTGTACCTTTGACGGATACATAATGATGCAACAAGTTGTTTTTATTGATAAGCACAATATGATAACATGTTATGTCTTAGACTTAAAAAAAAGATATTTTAATTGCACCTTGAAGGTAAAAAAGCTTTCGGTTGGAAACATGTTTCAAGGACAATACATTTCTTAATTTACATACTAGAGCACTAAACAATATACAGGATGTTTCTCGAAACGCCGGCCAAATCGCTACTGCAAAACTACGAATAGCACATAAAAAATGTTTAATGTCCTATTGGTTTCCGCCAAAAGGCCTTTTTAGAAAAATTAATTATGTTGGGTACAATGAGGTTCGTAATTACATTCGAGCGATAACACTTTTAATATTAGTTAATTTTAAGATGTGACGCCGTAAAATTTAGCGCGTGCATTATTTTTTGTAAAGTGCGCTGATTAGTGGTTGTAAATTATACCTGAAAACTACCAGGCAGTTTTATTTACAAACTAAGAAAGTTAATTACTCAGGAGTAATTAATAACGACAACCTAATCATAAGAAACATTATTAATTTTCCTAGATATGTCTTTTTGCAAGGACGAATAAGACCGTTTTGTTTTTTGAGCGAGACGTACTTTTTGCAGCACCGATTTATTTAGCGTTCCTTCAAATACCCGGATAATTCCTCAAACTATAGAGACATGTCTATATATCTATAGGTGGCACGAGTGACTATTTGTATAGAATATTTGAGTTTTCTGCTACTTGTTGTTTACGCCATTATGAGCCATACAACTTGACAAACACTGAACAACCCCAAAACTGGTTTGCCTTCCTGGCGAGGTCAGCCTACATTATCTCCGGAATTACTTTTTTTGTTTTCTTGCAAAACCGACCTTGCTTATGTTTCCTTGCTCACAATGAGGGTAACATATAAAATACCCTATATCAACTAAAAATGTCCACTTAAATAAGAACGTAAAGAATAAAAACGGCAGTCGTGTTACACAAATATTCCCAACAAAAGCAAGGAGGTTATTTAGAGAACGTAAAAGTAACCAATTGTAAGTAAAAGTGCCATACCTATTTAATGAGAAATTCCGTTTTGCGCTGATTCCAAAAATTTCAGTGTGTTTAATATTATTTTAATTTTATACCATCATATGATCACTGCTTACAACATTTTAGCAACGTATTTTTTTACCTCTTAGTGTAATTTGGATACATAAAAAACAGGATATATTTAGAAGAAATAAAATAAGATCGAACCAGTTTTTACGCAGGATGTTTCCACAAATGAAGACAAAAACACGATGGCATACATTAATAAAATTTAAGCGCTAGGGCCCAGCAAATAGTTTTAAGAAAAACAAATATAGAGACGCCAGAGCAATACTTATAAAAGAAGGTGTTCGTGTTATTTAACAGCAGAATGAATAAAAGCTGACTGCCTCGTCAGCAAAATGAAGGGAAGTATTTCAAGGATTTTTGCATTGTTAATGCAATACCAGATGCAGAGAGGATTGCTAGGTGTTTCAATTTTGGAATTTCAGATTTGTAAAACTTCACTGCGACTGTTGCACGATTGAAGTGATTGTATCGGCTTTGAAGTGAGATTATATTCTTTCAGTATAGAGATAGTACTTCTTGTTTTATATATATATTACGTATATCTTATTTCCCCAATTCGATTTGCACTTTCTACGTTCAAATTTGATGAGAGCAAAGCGGTCTGTAGCACCGTCGCGCGCTTCTCACCCGCTTTTCGCACAGCCAGCTTTGATCGTGTTGCACGAGTGGGTACTTTAGCGCACCACCATGGCTTCCCACGCGCTACAAAGTTTTTTTTTTTAAATTACTGATTTGGCGCTATTCGATGGCGCTCAGCAAGTTTCTAATTAAAATCATGTGTTTGCTTTCGCTAATCTAAAAGTTAGTCAACATATTATGGCTACTTATTCGACTTATCGTCACCATTTATCCCCCTATATTATGTCTTTCTAGCCATATAACGCACCTGCTTAAAACGAACCAGCGTAGCTTTCACGGCGTTTTTAAAACAAATCTGTAAAGTCTAAAAATACCCTGTAAAATACAAACTGTAATTTGAAACAGGATTTTAGCCGTGTTTGTGTCCCTTTCTTGTCCTCGTCTTTTGCGCTGAATTCGCTGTCATGGATTACCAACTAGCCCAATTATTAACCCTAATCTTGTTTACCCACGTGACATGACACAGTTACGTTGTCACTTTATACAAGCTGCTTTGCAGAGGGCAAATTAGTCGTCTTTCATAAAAAATTAGAGACCAGTAATACTCTTTGAACATCCGAAATATTGAAACTCTTGTTGCTTCGTGTATCAGAATAGTGCACAAGGAATGATTCGTAAATAAGACATGATGAGTTACAAAAATTAGAATGAGTATGTCAGAGATTAGCTGGCATAACGAAACGGAACTACAAAATTAGGAAATATAAAATAATATTAAAACAAGTTCTGAAAAAAAAAAACCGAATGCGCGGAATGTGTTATCTGGAAAATATATGAATGATGTTTGACCTTGCACTGTTGATTATCGACCAAAAATCCAAACTCGCTGCACTGTCACTATGGGCCAATTTATTAAAAGAAATTATTTATAACAGCACTTGTGTATGCATTCAATGCCAAATATAAGAAATATGGTTATGGAGCAGCGAGCATTATTACAGCGTGTTCATCGACCAAGTCAAAGATGTTTGTAAGTTTCAGTTATACAATGTCAGTGCAATTACTAGCTTCACTCGTAAGTTAGATTGGTCAGTTGTTTTACCACATGAGCCTTTAAATATAGCATGGCTTTACAATCTGGAATGTTTTGTGTCGTGTCTTTTTTTATCTATGTGTAACCCTGAAATGTAAAATGCTCAAAGATGCATCCTGTTAAGATGAAAATAAGTAACACTTTTAAAGTCTAAAAGTGCACTTTTCTTTTTTAAATGCATCAACTCCTTACGGAAGCAGGATTTGTTTATTTGTGATTTTTTTGTTGTTTTGGTAACACCTTATAATAATTGTAATACAGGCGTGGTGTTTTTGTTTTTATGAACACAAACAAAGTAGTACATTTGAAGTACCTGCTCATGGGGTCTTATGTGTTTAGAATTAGAGCAAAGACTGAAATAGTCTACAGCTTTAGAGCATTATTCAATTGATTAGTCAGTTAAAAGCCAGAATTATTTGGTTTGAGTAAATTTGAAAGGTTGCTTTTAGTTGTTCATTTCGAATAAACATTGCATCTACAAAAGCTGCACCAAACACAATGTTTATTGTTTAACAGCTATGTAGAACAATTTTTGATAGCTTGACAGCACTCCTACTCTATCTCAGTTGAACAGTTGTTATTACATACCAGCATTAGGTTGGTTGTTTTATTGTTATATCAAAGCGTTTGACGTAGTACCAAAGCACACAAAGATTTATTTTCAATTGGCCCACAGTGGGGAGCGTAAGTTAGTGGCCCCTCACCCTCCACAACAGTTCTGTAAAGCAATACGAGTGAGTCGAAACAGACCACAAAACATGTGCTCCAATCCGATAGAAAGAAGCAGCATACTACCGAGAACCAAAGCAGGAGTAGGCTGCATATTTATTTCAGCGCGCAAGACTCTCATAACAATTGGTCTCACATTAAAACCAACAAAATGACCCAGCGCATTGGTCTCAATGGATTTGTTAACGGCAAGAGAGATATCACCAAAATCGAAAATAAGGTATTGCACCTACCTTTATCGTAGGGACTGCCAAGAATATGGATATTGCCCATAAGCATTCATTTCAAGCAAAGGAAACGTGCTAATGGGGTGCGCTTGAGCAACTACATGATTGCAGAAAGGAGAACACATATCATTTCAATTCAGATAACAAAAAGAACCTTGAGCGAAGATATCGTGCATGCAGTTTGGATGCGACCATTTTTAAAGGCATACAAAATGTAAACTACGACAAGGTGCGAACAATCAAGCGCCATGTTTTGTGAGCATTAAACTGAAAACCAGACCAGAAAGTACAATAAACTCATGCTCCAACCTGACTTCACTGTCTGGAATGACTGTTTGGTCTGTTCCTGTAGCAATACCTTAGGAAGCATTGCTTGCAAGTTTGTTGAGGCCATGGTGTTGCCAACTGGTAGACAGACTGTTGGTGGCCAGGCAAAATGAGGTTAGATCATTCAATAAAGGTGCCCATATCTTTATCATGTTATAAATGAATGCTGTTAACATCTAGGTGAGCAGAGGCAGTAGTTTGAACACGAATGTTATATTGTGACTCGCATTGCGGTTGATCATTTGCTCATTTTAAAAGTTTATGTGGTTATTCTATTTTGTTCTATTTGCTGTGGTTCGTAGAACAGTGACAGCTGAGATGTGAAGATAATGTATTTTAGTTAATTTTATTTTTGTGCAAATTTATGCCCTCTTGTAATGGCCCTTCAAAATACATAACAATATCGATCAAAATTATGATAGAAATAAAATATAGACGAGATAAAGAAAATAACAGGTGCTTCACAAGAAGCTTTTCCTGTAAATTGTATTTATGGTTATTGTATATATTGAATAACGCCAATAAATATTCACCTAATAAAATTTTGACAGATGGGTGTAAACATGAAAAGAAAAAAAAATTCAATAGACTGTTCGGCAGCGATTTTGATTTATTTGTAATATATTCAACGTAATACTAAAGTGTCAATAGACTGTTCGGCAGCGATTTTGATCTATTTGTAATATATTCAACGTAATACTAAAGTGTCAATAGAGAGCTTTAGTATTGCGTATAGGATCAAACGCAAGTGCAGTACATTAGCCTTAGCGTTGCGTGCTCCAGGCTGCGCATGCGCGTCGTCGCCATTCACCAATCCAAGACGCAGTTTGCGGCTCCCCGCAAGCTCAGTGCGGAACACGCAAGGCTAACGCTAACGCACAGTGCTTGCGTTTGCTCACATACGCAGTACTAAAACGAATGAATAATCAGACACCGCCCTGCCAACAATTCCGTGTTGAAAGCATGCACTCAAAAACGCTAAATCACCCAAACGTGCTTTTCTTCCATTATAGACTTCTGCACGTTGATTTGATTCTGCGCGCATTTGTTCTATTTTTACATAAAGGACAATTTTATATTTCGTGAAATAAACATCGATTTATTACACGAGATAGGGACAGGAATACCGAAAACCAGAGCCTAGTTATGAGTCGCGTTCACATACACTCCACCGATAACAGCTGTTAAGATTTAATACGTTATTTTTGAGTGTGATATGCTATATATTTTAGTTGTTAACAGCGCATTAAGAGTAGCCTACGAAAGGGCTTAGTCGAAAGCGGCATGTTATTACAGAAATCATGTAGCTCTTCTATGGCCATTACGATTATTGGGCAAAGTTGGCAGAAATGCGAAATTTTATTGGCAAAATGATTTTTTTCAATATTATGTATCTGTAAATATTTTTGGTAAGCACTAATATGAAAAAAAAAAAGTTGGAATTGTTGATTGCTGCGCATGCAAGTAGCTCGAAAAGCGTCGTTTTCAAGATAAAAATTATAAATATTGCACAATAAACGAGACAGAAGCATCACGTCTCTGGAGGGAGGTCGGAGGATAGGGTCATATATTAAGAAAAAAAGATTGATTTTGCGAATGAAGCAAAACGTAGACAACCGAAATTTAATCTGAAAGGCCTCATATTTAACGGGTGAGCTCATCGCACCAAACTTTGTATAGGAGCAAAGTAAATCGAAACGACCAGAAGCGCACGTTAGTACACACAGAACGTCAGCATGTGGTAAACTAGCATGGCAATGTTTAAGAAGCCAATTAATAACAAGCTAGTTGTGTTACGTTTTAGAATACAACCTTACCTGAGAAATGTAGCAGATGGCATCATCTGCCTAGCGTTGCGTTTTATAAGAAACAAAATATGAGACACTTCACAGTTAATTTTTTTCTTACTATGTGACGAATAAACTTGGAACATGATAAGAGTTAGACAGCCGCGTCTTCGCTGTGCATTTATCAGGCTCGGCGGACATTAAATAAAAGAATTACCGACACGGTAAGTTGGCTTCTCAATTCAATCTTGTTAATTAATGTTCTGATTTTTGTTTTATGGGTCATGCTGTAATCGGAACAGTTTCTAAAACAAGATAGACCAATTAAGAAAAAAAAACACGAAAATTAAAGGGGGCCTTTGGGGTTCAGATATGTATCAATCAGTTTTCGCTTTTTTTTTCTCCACATTTCACAATTTAGCGCAAAAAGAGCACCCGTCACCATTCCCACAATATCACGTAAAAAAAGTAAGGTAATCGTTTCAGTCACGTCGTCACTATCTCGCCAGTGTGTTGTCGGCGCATCCACCAAGGACGCGCTGAAAAGACAGTGTCGACGGAAGCAACTACGTCACTCTTCCAAGCGTCATTGTGGACAGGTTTTTTCGGCGCACTGTTTGGGCGCCATTCTGAAATCGGGTGAAGATTGCAAAAACTTATCGAATAATATCTAAAAAAAGCATTGATTTTCGCGAAATTTTTTAATAGGTTTAGCCTAATAGTAATTGCCGTCAATACCGCAATTGCAACATGATCCATAAAACCAATAATTAAAATGTTGATGAACAGATTTTAGTTCATAGCCAATTTACCGCGATCGTTATTCCCTTATGCAATGTCCGACGAGTCTGATAAATTTATGGTGAAGACGGCACTCATCTAGCTTTCACCCCCTTAAAAAAATGTTCGAACTAAAATGAAACACCTTGTATCCACTTTTATCTGCAAAGGTTGGGCTATACGCACCAAGCACAGTGGCCACCTCATGAATCATAGGCAGTCCTTCCACGATGGAATCTTTGAGGTGTTTTCCTGAAGGTAGCTCAGTAGCTTGTAAGTCACTCGTCTCATCGCCTGGTGTCACTTGTGACACCTGAAATGCCCAAATAAAAATATTCGTAACATTAAGACATTATAAAAATAATAAAATATTTCTTTAACATTTCCTGCAAGGTGGTTTTCACATTAAAATATTATATGTTAACAAGTTTCATGGCACCAATAGACCTTAAAACACCAAAAACCAGCAGTAGGAAATCAAGTGTGCGAAAAAGCAACCTAAAATCGCACGGACCTTGGAACATGTTAAACACGTCTCACGCTATTTTGAGAAACGAGGATACTAACTAAGCATTGCGCGTAAATCACAAATATGATTTAGTTAAAAGCATATTCATGATTGCCGTACGGTAAATGCACACGTGTAGATCGTGGCAAAAAAAAAAAAATTAAAAAAAACGAAGCAAAAAAACATTGCCGATTCTTTCCCCCGATATTTGTGTTATTTTTGGCGGTTTTTTTTTCATCAGACGCGTTCCAGCCTTTACTCGTGGCTCAACAGCTTGAAAGCAGGTCTCTTGTCCTTAATGCACTGTAAAGTCTGGAAATAGCGCAGTGCAACTTGATTTGAACCAAAATTCATATGTCACTCGATACGTTTAGTGCATATAGGAGTGAACATGCCGAATTTCCACATGATACTATGAGTCATGTTTGTGCTGAAAACATCCATATGAATGTTTATCAGTGCTCAATACCAGACCTCGGCCTGGCGGTGTCCCCCTGGGGCGCTTCTGTGCTGAAGCTTTGAATAAACTGTGGCGCACTCATTTTGGGTAGTACAAGCTCACCTGATTGGGCCTTGCACTACTTGTGGCACCTTCGCTTAGCTTTTTTCTTTTTGTGAAGGGCTAAAGAACGAAAAAACACCTTTCGACGTCCGAAATCGGCTAAATTGAACGCCGTAAAACTATCAAAAGTGTCAGATTCATGCCTCCACCGCTAGGGTACGCGCCTCTTATCTCTGGGTGTTGACGTCAAAATATCAAGCGTCCTGACGCTTTTTAATGCGTTAGCATTAGAACGCTCGTTGTGACGAAAACCCGGGGGTGTCTTTCTTTTGTCAACGCCGGGGAGAGAAGGAGGGGGTGAGGGTGACACGTGGGACGCTCCCATTGGTCCAAAGCGCTGACGTCAGCACGCGTCAACCTCTCTCTCTCCCCCCGGCGCTTACAAACTAACAGAGACCACCGGCTTTTCGTCAAAACGAGCCCTTTCGTTTTCATCAATGTCACGCGCGCCGGACAACACCTTCTAGATAACAAAGCCGCAGTGCTGAATAAGATGGCGTAATCAGAGAACGCCAACGCTGGACACAGATTGGAAACGAGTGCTGCGTCAGCGCTCGGTTTTGAGTCAAGTGTGCGCCGAACGTTGACGCAATCGTCGTGTCCAATCTGTGTCCAGCGTTGGCCTCCTCTGATGACGCCATCTCATTCAGCAATACGGCTTTGGTATCTAGGAGGTGTTGCGCTGTGGCGCCGTGGATTGCGGGCATGCTCAGTTGCCGCTCTGCCGTCGCTGGTTGTTCTTCGCTTTGGGTTTCCGTAGTAGCGGTGCGTGGGCTGTGATGTGTGTGGTGTGTAGTTAAAACAATGGATGCGGTTCCCTCCACGAGCGATATAGATGCGGTTCTTTGCACGAGTAGTATGGATGTGGTTCTTTCCACGAGTGATATGGATGACCGTATCCAAGGGCTTCGACGTACTCTGACAGGGGAGAAAAAAAAGACAGGAAAATCCATTGGTGTAATCTTAGGGAATCCGTTAGCATGACCCTTTGGAAATGCCACACACGTCCCCTTTGGGAAACGCTAACGCTGAACCCGTAACGAGGCCAAAAAGAGGCAGCAAAAAATAGAGGATGTAAAAGAGAAAAGTGAAGGGATCAGGGTCAGCGGTTCCCAAAGGGGGATGTGTGTTGCGTTTTGAAGGATCATGCCAACGAATTCCCTAAGAATCCACCAATGGGTCTTCCTGTATTTTCTCTCTCTTTCCTTTGGAATGCATTAAACGGCGTCTCTTGGCTCACGCTCTTAATTCACACTGGCGTTGGAATCGCAACGGCGAGGAGGGTCTGGTTGTTTTCATCATCAAATGCGCGAGAAATTGTATTGTATATTTCAGCAATCACTTTCGCAACCACTTCGCGAACGCGGTTCAACCGCCAGTGTGAATACGACGTTAGACTCTTAGCATTGACCTGTGCTTCGACGGCGTTCGAATTTTTGTTGTTTCTTTGTAGTTTCCTCATGATCGCGTTCTGCACCGGAACTCAGGCGCCCTTCTACATGTGCGAGCGTTTGAGACACTCAAATTTGTACTACCCAAAACAAGTCCTAACAAGTCTCTTTTCGCAGCGCCCCCTGGGGAACGCAGGAGGCCTATTCCCTCCAGATGGGCCACCTTGTAATGTTAGCGATAGTTCGAACGTAGGCTGCCAGTCTAGTCGGATAGCTCTGTGCGAGATAGGATTTCGCACGGAGATCGTCTTACGCGCTGTAGTCGACAACAGATGTTGGGGGAAATGAATTTGCATTAAAAATAAAGTACATATATTATAGTCGGTGACTGGCTCAGACTGCAGTAGAAGCTTCGCCTCCAGCATGCGCTTGTCTTCTACAGGACTTCGGCTGCGCGTGCGACGAAATTTTTCCAAAGGCAGAGGGCTCGCGCTGGAGGCGGAGCATATTCTAAACGTGTCACCTACTATAATTGTATTAGTTTTTACTATCACATTTGCTAGAACGTTATAGTACGTATACAGGGGTGTTTCATAGTCCACTGAGAATAATTAAAAACAAAATGAGCGCCTATATGAAGAAATTATTCCATTGGAATAACATTATCGACCACGGCTGTTGTCAGATTACGAGTGTAGAGTGAAAATTAGCGTTCTAGAAGTCACTAGTTATCTTGTGAAATATTGGCCTTAGCTGGCACATTCCGATACGAGATTTCTTGCCCGTTGTCCAAGCTGCGTTTGAAGTTTCGTGTTTGTTCCTTGGTCCCTCTTTCCTTCACTCCTGAGTGTTCGATGTCGATCTTAAACCAGCTCGCCGGCACTGTCGCTTTAGTTCTGTTATGTCATGACTGATGTTAGAATTACTACATCGGAATTATGCTCCGCGCTATTTTTTGGCAAATTTAATCCTTAAAAAAAAAAACTAAAATACCGAAACTAATAAAAAAAAAGCGACGAAAGTCCTATTTAGAAGTGACGTCTACTTCCGTCGCTGACCCTTTAACAAATCAATATGAACCAATCTGGCACATTATCTAAGGGTCACGTGGTAGTAGAAAAGGTGTGCTACACTCCTATCTCTCCTCAGCGCTTAGCTTTCGGCGCTTTTTCATCCCTTAGATTCGGTGTATAGTACTCTTGACTGTCTAAAGTTGCCATTGGGTAGCACGAAGAATATTTTAGTTTTCGGACTTCCAATAACTGCTATAGAATATTTGGACGACAGGCAACAGATTTACAATTTTTGAGGGCGCTCGCGCGCTCAAGCGGAGTAGGGGCGCTGAAAGAACCTCCCCCCCCCCCCCCCCCCCCCCCTATATGAGTGGCGGGCAGTCGCCAGTGGGGCGCCGCCAGGTAATAAACACTGTTGTTGTTGAACTGGATTCCGGGTGTCGTACCTCCCTACGGGCAGCAGCAAGGCCAAACCGCTGCAAATTGAAACGTGCCAACTAAGGCGAACATTTCCAAAATTATGCCTTCTCGCTTGCTGCTGCCGGTAGAGATGTAATGTAATAAAATTTGGGATCCTATGAACCTCTTCGGACGTCCTTCAAGCTCGGCCGCTATCGGTCTGCCTCATCTCGTGGCAAACGTCGCGCTAATTGGTGTAAAACAAGATACACTTAGGTTTTCTTGCTAAAGTCAGCGCAGGAATTAAAGTGCTGCATAACTACACACAATTAATGCTGTCCCGATATTTATAGGCGTAAGCGCTTCCCTCTAACCTTAGCCGAGAATTTCACACCAATTCCGACGTTTCCTCTCAATTTAGCTATTGAAGCGCGACGGACGGAGGCACATGATTTCACGGTTTGGTAGCCCTAGAAATTATTTCCATTTCAAAGTAAGCTGATTGTAGGTATATGCAGTGTTGGGTAAAGTACATTAAAAGTACTTGAAGTAAAATACAAAGAAAATTAGAGGTTATGTACTTCAAGGAAAGTAGTACGCACACCGGGTGCAACATACTTGAAGTACTATACTACATACTATACATACGATATACTTTCAAAGTAAAGTAAAAGTACTTTTAACACAATCTTTTATGGTGCCCTTTCATTCCCATATACAGTGTCTTTTTAACTGGTATGCATTGCCCCAGAGGTATTCGGGGATGCATCAGTTCTTTTCGGAAATGACGGCTGATATTGAACACATGAATTTAGAGTTAAAAAAGCATTATTTTGTGATACAAATTTAACAAAACCAAATTTGAGGAATGTACTTTGAAGCTGGGAGTTGAACGTTCCTCGGAAAGTATTAGAAGATAATGTTTTAATTAAAGTACAAGAACGTACTCAGAGAATGTACATCAAGCAAAGTGCACATATTCTAAACACCCTTGAAGTAGTACTTTAAGTACTACTTGGGAAATACTTAAAGTATTTCCCAACACTGGGTATATTGATTGTTCAGTATGACTTTTCACAGTCATACTCTGAGGTCCACCGTGGTAAACAACGTTATTCCGAAGGAATCATTTCTTCATTTCCAGTTCCTTCGTTTTACTTACTCTTAGTCGTTGGTGAAACACCCTCTATAGTTTCTATTAGGTGTATGACTACTATACGGAATGATATATACGTGGTTGAAAGCTTTGTGATATTAAGACGTTGTTTCTTGCCTGAATGGAGAGGTTCTCGGAAGGCAAGACTTGAGAAGCGAGGGCCTTCTTCTGTTCTGGGATAGTCGGGAGTTTTGCCTCTTGCGTTTGTTCTTCCGTCTGTGCTTCATGAATAAGAAGAGACTCTTTTCTTGAATCAACAGACTCCTTTATGGTCGTCTTTTCCTTCGGCGTCTCCTCGACAAACTCTGGTGCTATTTCTAGTGCACCTGCAAGGGACTTTGCTTCTCCTATACTTAGAGACTTCGGCTTAAGCGATTCACCCGCCTCGGGCATAAACTCTGAAACTTGTTCTTGAACTTCAGGTACATTTTGTGTCAGTTCAGTAAACTGAACCCTTAATTTCATCGCTTCTGGCTTAGATATTTCGAATTCGCTGGTAATTTCTTGGCTAGTTGTTACTTTTCTTATAAACTCGACATCTGATACAGACACCTGCGATGCTTCAGGTTGAGGTGTGATGAACTCCGAAGTTAATTCTTGAACGTCTGGCACCCCTCTTGGAGCTTCAGTAATACTCGTTTGAGCTTTTGTTTCGACAGGAGCGCCAGTTTCGAAACTAAGCACTTGTTCCTCAGAAAATGGGATGCTTCTAGTGGTTTCGGTGATTCTACCAGTAATCCTTGTTTTCTGAAAGGTATCTGGTGAGAAATGTGTAGAAAGCTCCTCCGCTGTCATAGATATTTCGCGAGTCTCTTCGACATGAGTTACGGTGCCTTTTCTCTCTTCTGAAGGTTTCAAGGGAAGCTCCTGACTAGTCAATCCTGGCACCACTTCTAAGACTTCAAGTTGCTGTTGGGGTGTGAGCTGAACGTCTCCCCTCGCTATCTGGTGTGGGGTCGAAAGGAACTCTGGCGCCATTTCTTCGCTTTTAGCTTCCCCTTGCGCTATGGGTTGATCTCTCAAAAATCCTAACGTTGTCTCGCGCACATGAGTTTGCAGTTGTTCTAATTCCACGGGCTGGTATTCAGCTGATGCTTCTATAATCTCCAGAGATTGCTGAGGTTCAAAGATTGTTTTGGCATGTTCGTCTTTGAGTTGTTTTTGCGGAAGATGTTCGGGGGCATACTGTTCGCTAGTCACTTCTTCGACAACCAGTGGTTTGTCCTCCATAATTAATTGTCGAGAAGCTGCGCTTGTAACATGCTCAACGGCCAATACATCCTTTGGCATTTCAGCAGGAACAGCTTCTTCAACTGTGATAGCTTGACTTTCTGAGACTGTTGTCACTGGTATTTCTAAATTGGGCATTTTTTCCACTTCTAGCTCGTCCGTGCTGAGTTTAGTCTCCACTTCTTGAATAACCACTGAGTGACGTGGAACGACGTTTATCTTCGCTTGTGTGGATTGGGCAATTTCTTCTGGAATAAATTCTTCTAAAACAAGCGCTTCCGTAACCTCAGAATACTCAGGCTTGTGCTCATGTCGCTCTGTTTTTGTCCTTGTAATTACAACTTCCTTGGTTAGCTCTACAACACTCTCCTCTTCCTTTCGTTTTGTTTTCTTTTTAGGCGTTTTTAGTTTCAGCGGTCGTTGGAGCTCCATTTCAGTTTCTTCAACTATGTCTGTCTTGTATTCGACTTCCGTTATTTCGTGAGGTATTTCCCTAGCATCTATGACAATATCATGAATATCTCTAGTAGTTATGTCAGTTATTTGAGGCATTTCTGTTGACTCTAGAGTAATTTCGCGAGGTATTTCTTCCTTAAGGGTGGTTTGCTCTTCAACAATGATTTCTGTTGTTTCTTCCGGTTTCTTCTTTAGCCGAACAAGAGATTCCATTTCCACCGTTTGCTCGGTAACCTCTTCAATAAGAGGAGCCTCTTCTTCCACTTTTGTCTTCTTTTTTGGTTTCTTAGCTTTAGGTGCCTGCATCAACTCCAGGGTTTCTGTCTCTTCATGAGTATCTTCAGTTATGTATTCCACTACCGCCACATCACGTGGCATTTCTTTGCTTTCTAAAATAACTTTCCGAGTTTCAGTCGTGGTGATATCTCCAATATCAGGCACTTCGACAGCTTCGGTTGTTATTTTGCGTGGCTTTTTCTTCTTCTCAATGACAATTTCTTCAATTGATACCTCTTCCTCCTTTTGAAGCTTGTCTTCTTCAGGTATTTCTTCCTTTGGAACACCACGAGATTCCAACTCAACCACTTGCTCAACCGTCTCTTCTTCTTGCGGCACTTCTTCCTTCGGTTTGGTTTTTTTCTTTGGTTTCTTTGGTTTCAAAGCCTCTTTGAGCTCGACAGTTTCTGTCTCTTCTCTGATATCTTGGGTTATGTACTCCACCTCTGTTACTTCAAGTGGAGTTTCTCTTGTTTCAATGATAATGTCTCGAGTTTCCCGAGTAGTGATATCAGTAATATCAGGTGTCTCTGTTGATTCTACAGTTATTTCTCGAGGAGTCTCTTCTTTTGTAAGAAGTGTGATTTCCTCCACTTTAATTCCCTCAAACTCCTGAGGCATTTCTTTTGGTCGACCACGAGACTCAAGCTGCACCGTTTGCTCGGTAACCTCTTCTATAAGAGGAGATTCTTCTTCCACTTTGGTCTTCTTTTTTGGTTTTTTTGCTTTAGGTGCCTGAACCAACTCCAGTATTTCTGTCTCTTCATGAGTATCTTCAGTTATGTATTCCACTACCGCCACATCACGTGGCATTTCTTTGCTTTCTAAGATAACTTCCCGAGTTTCAGTTGTGGTGACATCTCCAATATCAGGTACTTCGACAGCTTCGGTTGTTATCTTGCGTGGCTTCTTTTTCTTCTTCTCAATGGTAATTTCTTCAATCGATACCTCTTCCGTCTTTTGAGGCTTCTCTTCAGGTATTTCTTCCTTTGGAACAGCGCGAGATTCCAAGTCAACCACTTGCTCAACCGCCTCTTCCTCTTGCGGCACTTCTTCCTTCGGTTTGGTTTTTTTCCTTGGTTTCTTTGGTTTCGAAACCTCTTTGAGCTCGACAGTTTCTGTCTCTTCTCTGATGTCTTCTGTTCTGTACTCCACCTCTGTCACCTCAAGTGGAGTTTCTCTTGTTTCCATTATAACGTCTCGAGTTTCCCGAGTGGTGATATCAGCAATATCCGGTGTCTCTGTTGATTCTACGGTGATTTCCCGAGGAATCTCTTCTTTTTTAAGAAGTGTGATTTCCTCCAGTGTAATTTCCTTAAGCTCGTGAGGCATTTCTTTTGGTCGACCACGAGACTCAAGCTCTACCGTTTGCTCGATAACCTCTTCAGCAATAGGAACCTCTTCTTCCACTTTTGTCTTCTTTTTTGGTTTCTTAGCTTTAGGTGCCGGCATCAACTCCAGGGTTTCTGTCTCTTCATGAGTATCTTCAGTTATGTATTCCACTACCGCCACATCACGTGGCATTTCTTTGCTTTCTAAAATAACTTTCCGAGTTTCAGTCGTGGTGATATCTCCAATATCAGGCACTTCGACAGCTTCGGTTGTTATTTTGCGTGGCTTTTTCTTCTTCTCAATGACAATTTCTTCAATTGATACCTCTTCCTCCTTTTGAAGCTTGTCTTCTTCAGGTATTTCTTCCTTTGGAACAGCACGAGATTCCAACTCAACCACTTGCTCAACCACCTCTTCCTCTTGCGGCACTTCTTCCTTCGGTTTGGTTTTTTTCTTTGGTTTCTTTGGTTTCAAAACCTCTTTGAGCTCGACAGTTTCTGTCTCTTCTCTGATATCTTCTGTTGTGTATTCCACCTCTGTTACTTCAAGTGGAGTTTCTCTTGTTTCAATGATAATGTCTCGAGTTTTCCGAGTAGTGATATCTGTAATATCTGGTGTCTCTGTTGATTCTACAATGATCTCTCGAGGAGTCTCTTCTTTTGTAAGAAGTGTGATTTCCTCCACTTTAATTTCCTCAGACTCCTGAGGCATTTCTTTTGGTCGACCACGAGACTCAAGCTGCACCGTTTGCTCGGTAACCTCTTCTATAAGAGGAGATTCTTCTTCCACTTTGGTCTTCTTTTTTGGTTTCTTCGCTTTAGGTGCCTGCATCAACTCCAATGTTTTGGTCTCTTCATGAGTATCTTCAGTTATATATTCGACTACAGTCACATCACGAGGCATTTCTTTACTCTCTAGGATAACTTCCCGAGTTTCAGTCGTGGTGACATCTCCGATATCAGGAACTTCAGTAGCTTCGGTTGTTATCTTGCGTGGCTTCTTTTTCTTTTTCTCAATGACAGTTTCTTCAATTGACATCTTTTCCACCTTTTGAGGCTTCTCTTCTTCAGGTATTTCTTCCTTTGGAACGGCACGAGATTCTAACCCAACCACTTGCTCAACCGCCTCTTCCTCTCGCGGCACTTCTTCCTTCGGTTTGGTTTTTTTCTTTGGTTTCTTTGGTTTCAAAACCTCTTTGAGCTCAACAGTTTCTGTCTCTTCTCTGATATCTTGTGTTATGTACTCCACCTCTGTTACTTCAAGTGGAGTTTCTCTTGTTTCAATTGTAATGTCTCGAGTTTCCCGAGTAGTGATATCAGTGATATCAGGTGTCTCTGTTGATTCTACGGTGATAACTCGAGGAGTCTCTTCTTTTGTAAGAAGTGTGATTTCCTCCACTTTAATTTCCTCAAACTCCTGAGGCATTTCTTTTGGTCGACCACGAGACTCAAGCTGCACCGTTTGCTCGGTAACCTCTTCTATAAGAGGAGATTCTTCTTCCACTTTTGTCTTCTTTTTGGGTTTCTTTGCTTTAGGTGCCTGCATCAACTCCAAGGTCTCCGTCTCTTCATGAGTATCTTCAGTTATATATTCCACTACAGTCACATCACGTGGCATTTCTTTACTCTCTAAGATAACTTCCCGAGTTTCTGTCGTAGTGACATCTCCAATATCAGGCACTTCGACAGCTTCGGTTGTTATTTTGCGTGGCTTTTTCTTCTTCTCAATGACAATTTCTTCAATTGATACCTCTTCCTCCTTTTGAAGCTTGTCTTCTTCAGGTATTTCTTCCTTTGGAACAGCACGAGATTCCAACTCAACCACTTGCTCAACCGCCTCTTCCTCTTGCGGCACTTCTTCCTTCGGTTTGGATTTTCTCTTTGGTTTCTTTGGTTTCAGAACCTCTTTGAGCTCGACAGTTTTTGTCTCCTGTTTGATATCTTCGGTTGTGTACTCCACCTCTGTTACTTCAAGTGGAGTCTCTCTTGTTTCAATGATAATGTCTCGAGTTTTCCGAGTGGTGATATCAGTAATGTCTGGTGTTTCTGTTGCTTCTACTGTGATCTCATGGGGTTCTTTCTTCTTTTTAAGAATCTCAAATTTAATTGTGGTTTTCTCATACTCCTCTGGCGTCTCCTTATGACGGGACCTTGATTCGAGTTCTACAGACTGGTCACTCACTTCTTCTGCAAGAGGAGTCTCATCTTCAACTGGCTTTTCCTTCTTTTTAGGTTTCTTTGGCTTCGGTATAGGTTTCAGATCCACAGTTTGTGTTTCTTCACAAAGTTCTTCAGTCTCATACTGAAGTTCAACTATATCTTTCGGTGTTTCTCGAGCCTCTGTTGTTATCTCTGCTGTCTTAAGAGTTGTCACATCGACGATATCAGGAACTTCTGTTGCCTGAACGTCAACCTTGCGAGGTTTTTCTTTTTCTTTTTGAATTGTGACTTCTTCTATAGTAACAACTTCCGTGGGTTTCTCATCATCTCGAGGCTCCTCTTCGACTGGTTCTTTTGGGCGCACCAGAGATTCCAGATATTTGACCTGCTCTGCTACCTCTTCAACAGGAGATTCTTTTTCAGTCGTCGTTTTCCTGGGCTTCTTTGGCCTTGGTATCCGTTTGAGCTCCAGTGTTTCGGTTTCTTCACGAAGTTCTTGTGTTTCATATTCCAGCTCCGTAATCTCTTTTTTCCGTTCCCGAGCATCTGTGGTTATTTCTGTTGTCTTCTTAGTTTTCACCTCAACAACATCTGGAACTTCAGTTGATTCGGTGGTAATTTCTCGAGGCTTTTCTTTATCTTTTCGAATAGCCACATCTGCGATGACAACCTCTTTGGGCTTCTCTTTGAGTGGCTTTTTGGGGCGTGCCCGGGATTCTAAATCCACGTCCTGCTCCGTAAATTCTTCGAGAAGTGATTCTTCGCCGGTCAGTTTTATTTTTTTCTTTGGCTTCTTTGGCTTTGGCATCTGTTTGAGCTCCACAGTTCCAGTTTCTTCACGAAGTTCTTCTGTCTCATATTCCAGCTCCGTAATCTCCTTTGGCCTTTCCCGAGTATCTGTGGTTATCTCAGTTGTCTTCCGAGTTTTCACATCAACAATGTCTGGAATTTCGGCTGCTTCGGTGGTAATTTCTCGAGGTTCTTCTTTCTGCTTCCAAATAGTGACATCGTCGATGGTAACCTTTTTAGGCTTCTCTTCGAGTGGCTCTTTGGGGCGCGCCCTGGATTCCAGATCCACAACCGATTCTGTGATCTCCTCGGAAGGAGATTCTTCTTCAGTAGGCTTTGCCTTTTTCTTAGGTCTCTTGGGCTTCGGCAACCTTTTGAGTTCAAGGGTTTCAGTTTCCTCGCGAATATCTTCTGTTTTATATTCAGTTTCTGTTTTGTCTTTCACTGTGTCTAGAATCTCTCTTTCTTTAATTTCATGACTCTCGGCTAGCCTCTCTACTACTTTTGGTTTCATGAGTTCTAACGTAACTGTTTGTTCCCGAGGGATATCTTCCTGTGGCAGTAATTTTGTTTCCGCAGACCGAACAGTTATTTTCCGAAGCTCAGTAACTTCAACAGTTTCAATTATTTTCTTTGTCTGGAACTTGGTTGTAGGCTTTAAGGTTTTTGTTAAAAATTCGGGAATTTGAGGCTCCTCCACTGTAGGAGCCTTGGAAATTTTTGTTTTTGCAGGCACCTCTTCAACCGATATACCCTCTTTGGGCATGAAAGGCTTCCGTTTTTCTTCGGTTTCAGGTTGCTTTCTAAGATCGTCGTGTAATACTTGGGGTATCTTTTCTGCAACGTATTCAGGTTGTTCTTCGTCTGGCGTAGTCTCCTCTTTCACTTCTTGAACAGGTCTCTGGTAGCGAGGTGTGGGTTTCAAAAGTTTCGTAATAAATTCTGGAGGTTCCTCCTCTGCTGGCTTAGATTCGATAGGCACGAAAGGCTGAAAGGTTTTTTGGAATGTTGGCTTCTCGGAAACATCCTCTGGTTTTTCTTGAGGTTTTATTCTTGTATCATCTTCAACTACCTCGTCAGCTTTTTCCTCTTCAAGGGACCTTGAAACTCGAGGAATGGGCTTCAATACTTTTCTAACAAACTCAGGAATTTCCTCCTCTGGAGGCATAGCTTGAGTGACACTGTCTTCTTTTGTTGGCGGCTTTATTGTTTCTTGCGGTTTATCTCTTTTCGGAATATATTGTGGTATTTCTTCACGTTTTGTTGGTTCATAATATTCAGGAACACGTTGGGGTATGTCCTCTCTAATATCTTCTTCTACCTTGTCTTTTTGAACAGGCCTCTGAGGACGTGGTATTGGTTTCAAAACCTTTTTAACGAATTCCGGAAGCTCTTCTTCTGAGGGCACATCCCGAATCGTACTATCGCCTACTTTTACAAAAGGCTCCTTTATTTCCTGGGGAATTGGTTTTCTGTATACATCTTTGGTTATTTCTTCTGGTCTCTTGCTGGTGTCATAGTCTGGTACTTCTTCCTGCGGAATTCCAGGTTCTTCTTTGGTTTTTTCTTCTTGAATGCGAGGGCGGGGTGTCGGTTTTAACACTTTCCTCACAAACTCTGGAACCCCCTCTTCTGCAGGGAAATGCTCAGTGTCCTTTTCAGGCTCTTGCTTTTTAGGTATTTTTAGAGTTAATTCATCTTCGGTTTTCTCCTCTTGGACAGGCCTTGCATAGCGAGGTACGGGCTTTAGAACCTTGCCGATGAATTCTGGAAGTTGCTCTTCTTCAGGCATATCCTCTTTTGGACGTTTTTGCTTTTCTATGACACTGAAAGGTTTCTCCTTCTTCTTAACACTGATTTCTGTTACCTCTTGTTCCGTCACTTCATGCACTGTGTACTCTTTTTGTAAGTGGACTTCTTCTTGCTTTGTTAGAAACTGCGTGGCCTCCAGGTGAGTGAGGTCTTCCTCAAATTGCGCAGGTCCAATGGGTTCCACCACTACAAAGTCGTCTTCAGTTCCGCTCATTTTATCTGGTGTCTTGACTCGGTATTTATCAGGCCGAGATGGTAGCAGGAAAACAGTGTCCTCAGTCGATGTTCCTTCTGTGGGTTCAGTAGGAAACGGCTGCTTTGGTGCTTTTGCTTCCAAAGGTTCTGAAAGAAAACATTAATTCACATGATAATTCACAAGAATGTGCCCATCGGTTTTTAGAACGAAAGAAAACAAATCTTAATAAGATATGCGAAATATTTATTTGTGACATTGTGCTATCACTTGCAGCTTTTGATTAGTTGCATCACAATTCTCACCTCCGATCGTGATAAGACATTCAGTTGTTCTTTCTCCAGCCTCATTGGTAGCCTTGCAGATGTACAATCCTTTTGTGCTTTCATTGACCTCCAGAATATGAAGCATTGTCTTGTCGTTCAGAATAGTAACATTGTATGTACGGCCTCCTGTAATAATTATAAAAGTTTTGTCACACATTGGTCTGTGATACTGTAACTTTTATGAGAAAGGTCTTAATGTAATTATTATCATGTAACCCTTTAACAAAATTCAAGTGCTAGTAATTCTTCACGAGAACAATGCCACAACTATAAATACGCCATGGTAATTTGATGACTACAAACCTAATTGCTATAATCTTTATTGAAACATAAACCCATATTATGAAAAAAAAACTTCATGGCCATTTTATCATGAAAGTATAAAACTGAATGAACCTTTTTATTGATATCTGCTCAAAGCAGTCGAACGACTATGACTTCAGCAATAATTATTCCGATGACTTTATTGACTATCTTCACTTCCCAATCCAAAAGACATATTAAGATTTATAAGGGACCCGCTAATAACACCAAGTTCTCTTAAGTGCGCTTTAATTTACTACTAGTGACGTATATTATTTTGTCTTTATCAGGGTTAGGTATCATGTTTCAAAGATTACGAACACTCACCGGAGTCTTCAGGGCGTATGAGGATGTCCTCGTGGTACCACTTCACCTCGGGCTGCGGTCGCCCTCTCGCCACACACTCAAGAGTCACTGGCATGCCTAGGCGCTGCCGCACTTCCCCGACAAGTGGTAGCTCAAACCGCGGCTTCATTGGCACAAACTCTGCAACCCAAGGAATAAAGCGTTATATCTATAAAATGTGGATTGAAGAAACACGACTTACCAAGACTGAGCTTGTTGTCCCTTTTCGGTGTCTTTCGCATAGGGAGCATAGATTTCATATCTGCACAACAAAGAAAGAAAGAAAAAAAAAGTCATGGGTGCGGGTGCAGCGTGCGACGCAGGTGGCATGAACACGCAACCTCGAGTTTGTCACACTTTTCACGCGGAGCTGACATCTTGCCACAAATATCGGTGTAGTGGAACGCGCTCATATGGAGCGCATCCACTACACAAGAACCCGGATACCGCGTTCTCGCTAACTGCGTCATGTAGTTTGCTTGCAGTGCAATTGATGAGTTGCAAAAGCGAGTTAATAGCATTATAATTCGTGTACCTACCTATCTGAACCAGTTCAGCTTCAGTGACCTCCACACCATACTTATTTTTGGCCTCGCACAAGAAGTCCCCAAAGTCTTCGGGTGTAGTCCTGTGGAAAAACACATAGGGAGATTTTTAAATAAAATTTCCGGCAGTATTTCCATCATACCTGAAAAACTCATCTACTAAAATGCTTTCTTGAGTCAGTAAGTATCAATGCACTCGTTTATGTACCGGGACTCGTACCGCCGCTTCTGACAAGATCGCCATTGGTTGTCGCTGTGGCCACATGATCCCTTACGCCAGTCAATGGGAGTGGTCCACCTCCCGCGAAGGAGCCCTGTTGCGGCGGTGGCACTATTGCAATGGCCACTAAATTTCGAGATGTATCAATACAGTCTATTCTGCTAAACGTGGCGGGCGAGACATAGCCGGCTAAATTTAGCGGATGATGTTAACGTGACCACCTTAGGTGATGACATTACAATGTCAGTGACAAAAGCTGTAAAAAGGCACCACATCAGCCCCTGAGTACTTACTGTTTTTTTCAGCGTGACAATGCGGTCCCCGATTCATAAGATACAATAAAAAAATTGCGGTGGCTTAGCTCGGCTATGCCAGGATATACGTAGCGCGAGCTTATGGACACAAAATGAGAGGCGCTATCAAGCGGCTCTGATGCAGCGTCAGACTTGGCTACAGCGCAACGGAGGCGCTGGGCACGCGCTGGGCACAGCTGGGCACAGCTGGGCACGCGGCAGCGCCAGTGCGTCTGCCGCGGCTATGACGTCACTCCTCCGGAATGTGCAGACCGGCTAGGCGGGCGCGGCGGCGGCGGAGCGCGCGGTGGCGGCGGCTCCGGCGCGCTAGCTGTGCGCCATGTGACGTCACTGCTCCTCGCGCATGCGCAGCACGGAGCACGGCTCATTATGCGAGCCACGCGAAACTGCTCAACCTCGGCCAGTGTAGCTCACGCGACAAAATACGTTCTAACTATTAAGCTATAATTTAGAACCACCCTTGACGACAAACGTCACAACAGGACGGTGCAGTGTCCATCGTCAGTATCAAATGATTAATGATTAAATGGAAGGGATGACATTCCGATGTTCGAGCACCAGGACGTCGCGTTGAAGCGTCCGTGGGGCACTGAACGAGCAGCAGCGCTGTGAAAGTGAGGTAGAGTTCTATGAAGAACAAATAAACCTGGGGTCATTCCGTTAGCACGAAAGCGAGCGCAGCTCTCAGTGGGAGGGGGGGGGGGGGGGGGGGGGAAACAGATAGGATTTTAATGGAGAAGTGCATTCTTAGGAGCTAACTCAGATTTCGAGAGCGTCGCTCGCGCTCGTCGCGTAGCAGAGCTCTGGATGAGCATCGTACCGGCGTGCGGTCGTGTATCACTACTGCGTGGTGCACGTTAAAGACCGCAGGCTAGCGGTTGTACTGCGCTGGCTAAATTGCTCATCTACAGCGAGTGACTCGTCGCAACTTTAAATGGCTGACCAACTACACGCTGTATAAATATCCACATAACCCAATTTGCTTTGCGTAGCAGAGTTGAACCTACTTGAGTTGACCAGATGCCAAAAGCTCTGGGGGACCACAGCATGAAATAAATTATAGTAGCTTGATCATGCTGAGAAAAACCAGGGAGCACAAAATGTGTCCCGCACAAACCACACTCCGTGAGTGGTTCGAGATGAACTTCGTTTCAGCTTAAAGTGGCTAGGACACACCAAAAATAAAACATGAGAAGGGTTCCGTGTTTTCGTAGTTTCTTCGTTAAATTCGGGCGGTGTTTTGGGGGGTTTATTTTCTTTTCTTTCCAATTATCCGAAATTCAAAGTTTAATTTCGCAGTGTTTCCTATTAAAATAAATAAATAAATAAATAAATAATATACCGGTGTAACCCTTACAAAAAATTTATATCTGGCCAGATCTGAAGATTTCAGATATGGCCATATCAAAAATTGGCCACATATAACCTGATATGGTATATCTGCCAGATATAGCCTGATAACCCTGGTCAGGTATGGAAATCCCAGATCTGGCTAAGTAAGGAAATTCCAGATCTGGCCAGGCATTTCAAAAGAACACAAGCCTGAAATCAGCACTTCATAACTTTTTATTGTCTACAATTCTCCCAAGTGCCCCCGCCCGCACTCGAGAAGTTATGGAAACGGTGATCCTTCCTTAGTGATCGCTAGTTTTGACCAATTCCATGGTCACACAGTTTCGAGTGTAATTCATAGTCACCCTGAACATGCGTCCCATAGGGCTCAAGTACCTTTCATATCACTTTTAAATTTCCTCGCCAATGGCAGCGTATATGATACTGTGTATTCTGTCCAACCTTCAAAGAGGCTGAGCCGCCGAAATCTCTTACCATATTATCATTCTCGTGATTGTTGTTTTAGCTGGAATTACTTAAAAGCCGAGACATTGCAACAACCAAAACCGGGATTTAGCTCGGATTCAGCGGAGCTGTTTATGACATTTTTAGCGTTTCTAACTTAATATCAGCGTCTTTGAAGTTGTACGAGAATGATAATAATATAAGAGATATGTCTGCAGCTCATCCAGGTTGAAGGTTGGACAGAATGCACAGTACTGACATTGGCGGTACTTGGGTTCTGTACCGCACGTGTTCAGGGTGACTCCGAATTACACTCAAATCTGTGTAACCATAGAATTGCTCGAAATTTTCGATCACTAGGCAGCTGAAGAAACGCCGTCCCCATGATTCCTTGAGTACGGGTCGAAGCGCTTGGGGGATTTAGCAAATCGTCTATTCGGGCGTAATGTTAACACTTTGAAATAATTAAGCTACATTGAAATCCTCGTGAAAACTAGCACAAATAATCTCAAACTTAAGCTTGTCAAAGCTGAAGTTTGGGATTATTTGTGTTAATATTTAGCTCGCGAATAATGAGTCATTCAGAGTTTGCTAACAAAAAAATTATTTTTTTACTTTTTTTCACTTTTTGTTATATTGAAAACCGGCTGGCCAGATAAGTCTGTATATAGACCGTTTTATCGTGGGTAGCGCCATTTTGAGAGCGAGAGAGAAAAGGGGAAAGGGCTACCGGCGCTTTCCCCCTTTCTGATTGTGTAGAAAGAGTAAAAGTCCCGGATGAGAGGCTTGGCCGGTGTTGGGTGTCTGCTGTGCCCCAACTTCTTTCGCGCTTTCTTTTCTGTTTTGAACCCGCAAACTTCATTAGAGCCACGGGCTTTGATGGCAACAGTCCCCCGGTCATCGGGACACCATTGCTCGGTCATAGGGTGCACGAATATCGACAGAAAGCGTCGAATACCGCCCAAGGACCTCGTAGCTTGCATGGAATTCGGCAAGGCACGTGCGGCTGCAATGTTTTGAAGCTCCACCGCTTTCCGCGTGACTGGAAATGATGAACCATTCATAAATTTTTGCTTGCAATAGGCCCATTTCAACGCAGCCGTTTTCAGTAATGAACAAGCGATACACGAAACGGGAACCTTAATTAGCTTTTGTAAACACCCGGAGCAGCTACATATCGTTTTGCTGCGCTGCTTTTATCTTGCGTGTCCGTGTCCTCATATTTCATTGTGGATGAACGACGAAGACGTTCTAGATGTGCTTATATCGAACCGCAGAAAGCGTCAAAGTAGCCACGAATTATTTTACTATTTGATGCAATATTTTGAGTACTAACCTCCAATTTCTATCACTTACACGTTCGCTGCCGCTGTTCCCCCCGTTGCTGCACTGGCGAATCCCATGACTCGAACAAAGAAACGTACATGGGCTCGAAGACGCAGATCGCAACACACGAGTCGTACCCTGGAGCGACTATCCAGCGCTTCAAAGCGCCCAATCAACGGAAACAACCCAAACAACCCACCAGCGGCACTCCAAGGAGCGCTTTTGCCGACTCTCTGGTATCGCACAGGGGATCGCTATTCAGGAAAACCGATAGAACTACCTTTTCAACAATTTCTAGCCTCACCCGGCGGCGGAAATAAGCCTTCACGTAAGTGTTGTAAATGATGAAATCGAGTCAGTCACCACTGCAAATTATCAATATTAAGGTAAATTCAGTTACAAAATTTTACAAGCTGAAACAGCAATTACCACGAGAAAACTGGCACGCATCTTGCGAGCGTACCCCATGTTTATCGGCGGTACAGCGTTCGGTGCGCGCTTCATTCACAAGCTGTTCCGAGCACAGTCGAGAAGAGGGTGTTGAGGAAATGTCTTTTCGGTTTACGAACGCAATCCACTGCCGCCAAGATCGGGGTCATGTGGAAAGCGATGGAGCTTAAAGACATTGCAGCCGCTCTCGTCTTGCCGGATTCATTGCAAGCTACATAGGTCCTCGGACAGTATTCGACGCTTTCTGTCGTTATTCGTGCACCCTATGACCGAGCAATGGTGTCCTGATGACCGGGGAACTGTTGCCATCGAAGCCCGTTACTCTAATTAAGTTTGCGAGTTCAAAACAGAAAAGAAAGCGCGAACGAAGTTGGGGCACAGCAGACACCCAACACCGGCCAAGCCTCTCATCCGGGACTTTCACTCTTTCTACACAATCAGAAAGGGGGAAATAGCCGGTAGCCCTTTCCCCTTTTCTCTCTCGCCCTCTTTCAGTAAAACGGTCTATACGCAAGATGAGTCTGTATATACGGCATATCAGGCCGTATATACGCCAGATAAGTCTGTATATACGCCAGATATGTCTGTATATACACCATATCAGGCTGTATATACGCCAGATAACTCTGTATATACGCCAGATAAGGTTGTATATAGGCCGTATATAATCATATAATGTTTGATATGGCCAGATATGGCCCAGATATAAAATTTCCATACGGGAAACGTGTACTTGACAACAAATAAAACGTGCTTCTACAAATTAATTTTTTTTCCGCTGGATTTGGCGTTGGTGCCATTACCATTGGCAATACTAACTTGTCCCACGACAAAAGTTACACACAAGTCTTGCTTCGATAAAAGTCCGTACCTCAAAATCAGTACACTCCTGGAGGTAGTCGCTGGGATGCTATAGTATTTATCCCATCCTATTCCATCAACCTGCTCCGCGGCCTCTCGAGGTGGAGTGGTTAAGGAGGTAATAGAGAACATTCAACTGCCCCTCTTTCCCATTTTATGCAATCTCTATGTTCCATAGCTTTCATTGTTTCGAAAACATAACCTCTCCCTCCCCTAAAGCACCAATAGTGTGACCCAAATGGAAACCAAAACACTGGCCTTGTCAAGATAAGCGGTAAGACCCCTTTTGACAATGGTCCGAGGTTTGAGCGATAATTGTGGTGGCATTTTCCCAGGACCATTGGCCCTGTACGATAATCAAATTGTAAAATAGCTTTTTTTTTTTTTTTTTGAAGGGGGGGGGGGGGGAATGACACGTCAAAAATCAAAGTTTAAAGTGTACAGTGCGTACACGGCCCCAAAGTGCACAAAACATAGCATTAAAGCGACGAATGCGCCTAACGCGGATTTTGGCGGGTTCCGGTGAGATTTACGAATTCTGTAGCAGCGTTGCATCATGGCCTTGTGCAAGAACCCTATTTTGCAATTACTATACTTCGTTTCAGCTTAGGTCCGAGCGCGGCCGATGTCATGAGCCGAAGGGCCAATCAAACAGCGAAAGAGGGAAACGTCATGGCGTGTTCTCTGCACCTAAGAGGACCAGCCGTTGTTTGCCGTCTTTCTGTGCGTGCTCGTCCGCCGGCTTGTCCTATCAAGTGAAAAGAGCACGCCATGACGTTGCACTTTTTGCGCCGTTTGATTGGCCCTTTCACTCATAACATCGGCCGCGCTCGGACCTAAGGTGAAAGGAAGTATAGAGCTCTATGAATCGCAAAACTTTGCGTATATGCTAAGTAGCCTATGGGCATTCCATTTCAAGACTGATCTACCGTTTCATTTCCATGTCCTAACCCCTCTCAGTCCCCACACAGCCGACGTTACGAAGTAATGGGACCAATCAAGCAGAGTCAAAAGCGCACGTTTCTGTCTTGTTCTTCTTGCTTATGGTTGGTTCAGCGATGATCGAGCACGCACAGAAACATGACATGACGAACACGACGACGGTGAGATTTTGAAGCGGTCTGATTGGTCCTATCAGTATGTAGCGTCGGCTGCGTCTCGACTTAACCTGAAATGAAGTAGTTTTTTTTTTGTTTTTTTTTATTATATATCCTTTTTTTTGTGTTGCCATCTTTATTTATTCCTTTTCATTTCGTCTTCATTGATTTATTTTTGTTGCGTTCATTCATTTATTTATTTTGTTAATTTATTCTTTATATCTTGTAATTTATGAATTTCTTTGTGTATTTTATGCATTATTTTATTTTATCATTTTCATTAAAACGTGCCGCTCCCGCCGGCACGTTTTGCCGGGAGCCTAATGCCTCCAGCTGTGCACGGCAGCTCAGTGGCAATGCGGCAGGGGCCTGGAACACGCGGCCCGCAGGCATCTCGCTGCGGCGAGCACCGTTCGCACGTCCGAGGACTGCAAATGGCTTGCACCAAAAGAGTCTCATGTTGTCCATTCCTGCATTTCCTCTAAGTGTTGCTTCGTTTTCAGTTTTCTTTTCACCTATTCCGCGTGTTAATCACCTGTATGACGATTCCACTACTAAGCAACAAGCACGGGCCTCAAGAACACACCCTCGGAGGCATACACTTTTACATAGTATGAGGAACTGTTATAGCTTATGAGCTTAGGCTTCTCACCTTCGCTGCTTCCATGTCGTAATTTAAAAATGACGAATAGGCGGTCAGAAAATAACACTCAAATCTACGCCTTATAATGCTAACTATAAAAATCGCCTGGATAGCAAAAAGGGTCACATAACAAGTTTTATTGAAAATTTTTTTATGACGTTGAGCTTGACTATAATTTCCGGGTCAGTCGAACGACAGCGCAACGACGGTATGTCCTCTTATTCGAATGAAAAGTACCAGCGCGTTTCCGGAGCGGCGCCATTTTGCTTTTTCTTGCCGCCAACAGGTATTTATCTAAAGTAGTAAGATGAAGTAATCAAAGCTAAAGATGTCACTGCCAAAATGGCGAATGTAGAAGCAGCAAGTTTACAAAAAGTCGATATTTTAGGAGTTCTGGTAAACAAAGCTGCTCCGCAACGTGGACCTCCCAGAGCTATTCTTCATTCCATAGAAATACCCCCCCCCCCTCCCTTCCCTCTACGCTGGCTTTTTGGCGCCCAAGCTCCAATGATTTTCAGACTCGGACGGTCATAGGGGTGTCATGCGTATTTTTTGTTTTCATAAAATTTTTGTGTGATCTACCAAAATATGTCGACACATCGGAACTGAGCTTACTTTTCCAATATACTTCTTTTCGTCAAAGAAAATCGCCTCTGAGCGGAGGTGGAAGAACGATTTTCCCAACTGCGCGCACACGCAACTTTGAGGGCCACAAGAATAGCAAATACAACGTTCTACAACGTAACAATTTTTATATATAAAGCACGCCAACTGGTCTGCTTGATTTAGTTAAATATTATTTGATTTAGCTATATATTTTAATTAAAATAAAATGACAAACGTGGACTCTTGCGCAACTCTTTTATATTTATGCATTTTTCGGCGATTGTTAACACGTCTTAAATAAAGTTGCTCAGCTGAAAGCTTTCGTACAGAGTATTTTATTCTTTGCTAATTTTTACCAAAAAGTTAGCACTGAACTATTGTTAAGTGTTTTTTTTTTTCAATCAGCAGCTTTTAAAACATTGAAAAAAGTCAAAATTGTACACTTTTTGTGCGGAAGTAAAAAAGAAAAAAATCATATTTGATTTTTACTAAATTTCCATCGATGAACGCTTAAAAAACAATAAATCGCAATCGGCAAAAAAAAAAAAAAAAACGAAAAAAAAAACACGATGCATTATACTGTTCTAAATCAGAAGAATAAACTTTGAGCCATGTTTATGTTGCAGTAAATTACTCTTGGAGGGTTTCTGTCTCAACGACTGGTGGTACTCGAGCACCGCATCCACAGTGGCCGTACTTGGTCGAAGTAACCCCCAGACGTTATAATGCATTTACAAAAAAATAAAAAAAATAATAAATAAAAAAGAAACTGCAAGTTTTTTTTTTCTTTCTTTTTGAGCCAGCTGATATTACGTATAAAAATTTAAGTTTGCGGCATATTCGGTCCTAAGCGTGTTCTCTAGGCATGAACATGCTCAGTTTCCGATGGACTGCAGCGGACGTTCCGAGCCATCTCGGCCAATTCCACGTATCAAGTGACAACGCTCCACTGCGTCCCACTCCAAGTTCACGTGACACTGACACGGCATTCGATTGACTCGTATGACTCGAAGTAATCTGCGGGCGCAATGGAAAAAAAAAACAACACACTTACAATATTCGAGCGTTAATTTGTTTTGTTAAATATGAATAAATAATGAAATACACTGTAGAAAATGTTTCAGCTTAGAAACTTAATTCTAAAAAGTGTGAAAAAATCGCCGAAAAATGCCTAGATATAAAAGAGTTGCGCAAGTGGCCAAGTTTGTCGTTTTATTTTACTTAAAATAGAAGCTCAATTAACATGAATTGAATGAATTCAAGTAGACCAGTGTGTGCGGTTAATAAAATATTCACGTCGAACAAAGTTGTCTTTTTAACCCTGTGGCCCCCAATGGTTGCGTCGCCGCGCAATTGGGAAAATCGTTCTTCCCCCTTCACTGAGACGCAATTTTGTAAAAAACTTTTTTGCGAAAAAAATAACGTATTTTTGCAAAAGTAAGTTCTGTTTTGTTGTGTGGATATGTCTTGTCATATCATATAAAACTTTAAATGAAAACAACAAATAAAGGCATGACACCCCTATGACAATTCTTATCTGCAATATAAAAAAACGAAAAAACTTAATAGCTATAACATCTGTCTGGAGCACCAACCCAGGTTAGAGCCCCAGGTCATTGCTATGTTGAGTTTACATGGGCTTTTGTAAACTACATACCGGCTGTTTCTGTGAATACTTTCAAGATTCCCTGCAAATAGGGTGACTGAGAAAAGAAGAAACGCTTTTCGGGAACAAACTGCCAGCCGTGGTGAACGTCAGAGATAGCAAAAAAAAAAAAAAAAAAAAAGACGTACCAATTAGCAAAATATTTTCCTTGAATTTACGAATTAACTTAATAAATACTGAAAATAAAAAATATGGTTCCAACCAGAAACTCGCTGAGCCTCATCGAAAACCCCTAAAATTTATTGATTTAGGGCTTTTCGATGAGGCTCAGCGAGTTTCTGAGTGGAGCCATATGTTTTATTTTCAGTATTTATTAAGTTAATTCGTAAATTCAAGGAAAATATTTTGATAATTCGTACGTTGTTTTTTGCTGTTGTTGTTGTTTTTTTTTTGTGGGGGGGGGGGGGGGGGGGGGGAGGGGGTGCGTGGGGGGTGCGCTAAAGTTTCTGCTCGTGCAGCAGTCGGAAGATTGGCGATGCGAAAAGGCGGATGATTTTCTTATCTACCAGGTTTTCGCATCGCCAGCCTTCCACCTGCTGCGCGAGTGGAAATCGTAGCGCAAACCCAGGCTTCACACGTGCTTCGAGTCTCTCTAGATTTATGGGTTTTCGGTGACTCGCAGCCAGTCTGTAATTGGAACAATATGTGTATTTCTACTAAAATAAAAATTAATTAGTGAATTTAAGGTAATTGTTTTGCTAATTAGCTAAAAGGAAAAAGGGTTTCTTCCTTTTCCAATTGCCATTTGTAGGGATTTTCCAAGTACTCGCAGAAACACCTGGTATTCGTATGATGCCGTGTAACGCTCCCGGTATGTCGCTTGTTAAAGGGAAGCTGAAACAGTTGAAAAACTTGAGCGAAAGTGAATTCTGACGTATTTTTATCTCGTGAATCTGAATATCACGTTCGTTTTCCCCGAAGGCGTATATAAAGGCGAGAAAACACGAAAAACCTCCGATCAGTCCTCACGTCATACTATACTCTGTTTCATACTTAGTGTGCAACGCTGTCAAAGCTACTGGCGCGAGCGCGTGGCTTCATCTATGGTTTTGTCTGCGCGAGAACGCGTACAAATGATCAACGAGATCAAGCCCCATGCTCGCGCCAGTAGCTTTGACAGCGTTGCACACTAAGTATGAAACAGAGTATAGGATCTTTGTGCCGCCAAGCGTGTGTCGCTCGTGTGTGCGGCGCGTGCATTTACAAGCTTCCAACGTATATTCCCCCATACAGGCACCAGTCGTGACGTCTCTTTCTGACCTTTTACAAAATAGCAAGAATGCGCGTGCATAGCTTTGACAGACGCTGAAGGTGCGAGAGAGCGGAGATTCCGAAAACTCCTAATATGACGTCACGCCTCGGGGACCACGGGCTTCATCGGTACTTTGAAAATTAATTTATGCAGCCTCCGTGCACCAAATCGAAAAAAAATAATCGCGATATTCGTTATTCTGGAGGCCAAATAAAGACAATTTAGGTGTTTTTGCTCAAACACAAAACTGCTTCTGATTCCTTTTAATGACGCGCAATGACACTGGTTCATGACTTTTTTTTTTTTTTCTTATAAGAAACGACTGATAAAACACATTCTATGTTTTATAAAAGCAGTAGGAAAGAAGGACGTGACGATGCTTCGAAAAGACAGGGCGGTGCGTGCCAGGAAGTCCGGCACTGGACATCCGCTGCGTTCCTCATAAAACGCCATTCTTCATGTGACGGTTTGATCGAGAGTTCGAAATACTGGTGCAATTGTCTTTCACTGTAAGTAGATAGTCGTAGCGTTTTGCTCTCACGCTTGGTGGCGCTTGAAAATGTCCCAGCACTCACCTGTGAATTGTGAGCGAGCAGTTTCCTTCTGTGTCATAGTAAAGACTGCATTCTGGAGAGTATTTTACGGGTTGTCCCTGCTTGTACCACGTGATTTTGGGCTTTGGAACTCCAACTGCCCGACAGTCAAGACTGAAAAGAAAAGAAAGAAAGAATCAAGCGATCAGGGTTATTTTGTGATAGTATCAAATGTACCAAATCCGATAAAAAAAAAAAACGCGCTTGAATTGCCGAGAGAGAAAACAAGTGGAAAGGAGGCAAGAACCGACTAAATGCTCTACTTTTTTTTTCGCTTAAAATTCATTTTTTGACACGCGATTCCCAAACAAACTGTTTAAAAAAACGTTTTTTTTTTCTTTTCAGGGGCCCTTTAAGGTCGTCCTAGAGGTCGTCCTAGAAGTCGTCCTAGACATCGTTCTTGGCGTCGTCCTCTAGGACGTCATCCTCGACGCCGTTCTTCACGTCGCCCTCGACATCGTCCTAGACGTCGTCCTTGAGGTCGTCCGAGAGATCATCCTCAGCGTCGTCCTAGACGCCATCCTCGACGTCGTTGTCGACGTCGTCCTAGAGGTCGTTCAAGACGCTGTACTTGGCGTCGATCTCTAGGACGTCGTCCTCGACGTCGTCCTATACGTCGTCCTAAACTTTAGTTCGTGTAGAAGCACTACTAGAAAACATTTCTCCCGCGGGGCTATAATGCTTTCGCCTTCCTACACGTAAGTAGTCTTGAGTGTCCTCCTGTAATTTTTTTTCTCGGTTACTAGGACAATTTGTGTGGTTTTGGGCGAGTTGCACACACAGTACATTCATGTGTTCACCTGATTGATGAAAAGGCTCAAGAGAAGTTCAAATTTAAAAAAAGGAGTGTAGTGTGTGAGAAGTATGCTTTAATTATAAGTTTTCACGGGTTCTGCAAATCATTTTGAGAACACATCTCACTCCGCGAAGAATCCAATGGCCTTGGCGCCGACTGCTTTTGTGTAGTTGGAACGGCTGGACGCGCGGAGCCTCGGTGTTTTCCCTTTTGAATTGAAAGGGGTGGCTACCGCCATTTATGGTCATGTAAACCCGTCGAGAGAGCGGAGACAGCCGCCTCTGCTGTCTTGGCGAATTCGCTTCGGTGCGTCGGCGGCAGCTCTCGGACGGGATGTTTCCAAAGCGCTCGGGGAGAATTTGTTCCGGAAGGCGCTCTATCTAATGCAAATGAGCCAAGTAGAATTTATTATCCTATTAAAATATGTGGGTTCTGCATCTTCCGAGGGTGCGTGTAGCGCTTTGAGCCTTTAGGGCCCTTGGATTGCCTGTAGCCCCTCCCTTACGGTATAGTGAGATAATGGCGAGGGGAGGAGATTCACCGCACCCGCTCATCTATTTTTCGGCTGATGAACTAAGTCGTAACATCATACGCCCGCTGCGCTATCCGTTGGTGCATCACGATGTGCCCCGTGACGTTGTGGGAACATGTGGGGAGCTAGGCTTCGTCATGCCTGCGCGCACCGGCGGTCGCCTGTTCGCGCAGGCTTCCCTGAGTCATATGTGGTCCTGCTGTCTACGCAATCTTTCCCTTCCTCTCGTGGCGCCGAGTAAAGGCGTCGGGCTATAGATCGCACGGTCCGGCGTTTTGATTCCTACTGAGCCGCTTGGCAAATCCCGCCCAATGCAATTTATTACGCCAAATTACGCGTACATGTGGCAAACTATAACTAAGAATGCCTTCTCTCTGGGTACTTATGCATGGCCTACTATGGGCTGTGCATGCTTTGTGCTGCCTCGGCTTGTGTGTAACGATTTTCGTCACACTCGAGCCTGACACTTTTCGCATAATATCCAGCCCGTAAACACACTTTGTGTTAAAATAAGACAGGCCTATAGCCTGTGGCGTCGGAAAAGCGGATGGGGCAGAATTGTCTCCTAAAGACGTCCACATGACCCGCTCCTCTCCACCGCCACCTACATTCACCTTCTCACCTCCCAAATATTCGTGAGACCACTGCCCTTAGCGTGTTAAGGCTAAAAACCTTGCAGTAAATCCAAGTTGCGACACTACCATTTTTCCGATCTGGCTGCGTGAATGTGTCTTTGATCACTTCTGTAGATAAAGGAGGAACTCGAATGAACTCAGTAGATAGTTAAAATCATTGGGAATGTAATAAATAACAAAAATTAATTTTTAATAAAGCGGGCTTTAAATGTATCTAATTTAATTTTTGAATAAATTAAACAAAAAATAAAAGACGTTTACAATTTTCTGTAATGCCGAATTAGAGCGCAGCCCTTGAGTAGGAGGAGGGGAGGGTACGAAGGGGAGGGTATGCCCTTGCTCCCCCTCCGTACCCTCCCCTCTCGTCTCCTGCTCCCCTCCCATTTAGCGAGGAATTTTCGCTAAATTTCCCGCTAAATGAAGCGAAAATTTCCCCTCTAAATTTAGCGGGGAAATTTAGCGAAGATTTTCCAGCTAAATTTAACGGGGAAACTGAATCCCTGTGGAGGTCACGTGACGTCAATTTTCCCGCTAAATATAGCGGGGAAATTTTCCCGCTAGATTTAGTTAGCGGGAAAACATTCCCGCTAGATTTATCGGAGTAATTTTCCGCTAAATAATTTCCCTGCTAAATTTAGCGCAAACGTTTCCTGCCAAATTTAGCGGGAAAATTTTACCCCCGTGACGTCACGAGAAACGTCCCATAAGGCAACGCGCGGTTACCCCGACGCCGCTCCACCCCGAAACGGGCACCTAAATGCTGCGCTCTAAAAATTATATAATTATTACGTGATAAAAAATCAAGTCGTACAGTCTATACCACACAAATGGGACTGCAGGCGTATGGTATTTAGTACGCAACATTTGGGATGCATCTGAAGACACAAGGCTCCAAATATGTCACCAAAACTTCAACGGCATGATGTTGGGCTTTCTTTTTATTAAGGCGAAAGCCTTAATTGTCCCATTACGCGAAACGCCGTCGGCGTTGTCCCCAAAAGATTGTCATGAAACTACGTCATCAAGCACGCGCCTCTGAGATAAAACAGAGAGAAAAGCACAGCAACGCAGATGACGCGCGCAAGCCGCCGTGAGGCCGGCATGGTACGCCGCGCCTGCGCAGTGGGGGAGCCTGATGTCAACGCTGGAGCGCCATGTGCGAAAGGAAGGCGTGGCGCGCTGCTTGTAAGAAGGCGCTCCGTGTAGGAATGCTTTTGCATTCCTACACATAAGCAGTTTTAAGTGTCTTTGGTGAGTTTTTTCTAGCTCGAAATATACCAAGACAGTTTAGTGCAAACAAAGAGCCCGGACATAATACAGTTATTTGTTTTTGATTATTTTTATGTATTTCTATTAATCGACAGAAGTGTGTACAAAAATCAAATAGCCGAAATGTAGTCTAGTTCACTTTTCTCCACTTCGGAATTTTTGTGGAAAAAGATTTTGTTAAAAATTTGTAAGAGCGGTTTTGTTCATTACTGACAATACAAGTCAAAATCCCCACCCCGACACGCGTGTTCGATGTCAAATGAAACTCCTCTATTTATTTATATGTTTAATCGAAAATGTGTATATGAATGAGCCGGACTTGGTCGAATGAAACCGTCTACGAAGCCGCCGAAAGACAAAATCTTTGGCGGAGCCGGAATGTGAACTCCGGGTTTCCCAATATCCGGTTTGAAAGTGCTAACCACTACAGTCCTGCGAAATCTAGGCATCGCACAAAGAAAAGGTTGATGCTGTAGTGGTATATGCCAAAGGACCCGTTAAAAATAATTATTAGCGTTCAATATATATATAAAAAAATTACGTTTCAGTAAATAAAATTTGATTTATTAACTTTAAAGGTACGGTTTCAAATAGAAACTTGATGCAAATCATCGAAAACTACTAAAGCCATCCACATTACAATTATATAAGGCACGCGCAGCATTTTACGGAGTTACGACAACATTCTCACTGTGGACGCGTCTCTAGGTTTCGGTTTCTTATCCGAGCGGATCTCTGCACCAGCAATCCCGCTACCACCGTCCGCGCGCCGCCACACATCGCCCGTATACAGAAGAGGCTAGATAAGAAAGCCTGCGAACTGCCACGTGAGGTTTGCCTTTTTTACGTCGGTGGCAGCTGCAGTTTGAAGAAGTAGTTTTACGTATGACGCGTGGTTGCGCAAGCACGTTTCACGTTTTGGCCACGGCAGGCGAGTCTGGCGCGGAGATACGCTGGATACGCTCCGATAAGACATCGAAACCTAGAGACGCGTCCAAATTGAGCAATTTGTCGGAACGCCCTAAAATGCTTCGCGTGGCTTATATCATTGTAATATCGGTGGCTTTAGTAGTATTTGATGATTCGCATCAAGTTTCTAATTGAAACCATAGCTTTAAAGTTAAACATTAAAACGTTTAATTACTAGAATCCAACTAATTACAAAATTATACTGAACGCTAATAATTTCCCTTAATGTGTCCTTTGAAACAGACCACTAAGGTGTCAATATTTTTCGTGTGCCATGCGCAGTTTTTGCAGAAGCGATTTGGCCCGTGTTTCTGAAAACACTCTTAGTGTTAACACTTCAGCTTCAACTTGAGGCTAAATCGAATGCAGCAATTGTAAATAAGTCGCCTTTTCAATTTATCGCAAGTGCTTCTACCGGGAAGCAGAATCGGTGCTTTGAGAATGCTTACGTTGCAGGATAGCCCGCAATGACCTCCACGTCTTCCATGGGTGCCAAAAACTTGGGTGGCATTCCGGGTTCCGATGTTCTTCTCCGTCCTGGTTTCCACTTGACGAACTCGTCGGTTATGGGTGCTCTCTCAGACGTATCTGAAGTGGGGGTCGGCGTTTTTCGTCCTGTCGGAGGTTTGCGGGCACCTGTAACAACCAAGGAACTTTGGTTTAAAACGCGGGCAAGCTGATATACGATCTTCTATTTAGCCGGGACTGGGAGAACAAAAAGATGGCAAGCACGCACAACGTCCCAGAAACGTTGTGTCTGCTTGACCTCGACTAGATAAAAGCACCTTTGATGAAATTGTCCAAATATGAAGAGGAAGGAAAATATAGCTCGGACGTAATTCTACCGACCGCGCAGGGTGGCAGTTTTGAGAAGTGCCTTGACCGGACACATTAGTCCCGGTGATAGTTAACGCTGGACTGCGTTTTCTGCTGCCGGGGAACTTTCCAGAAAGAGCTACATGATCCTGATGGCACAGCAGCGTACTTCTGCTGCTGGGACGAAGAGGAGCCTGATGCAAACATGTTATTTATCTGTCTTTGAAAACGACTAGGACTTGACTCGTGTGATAAAGTGTTCCCTCTGTCTTTGGGGATATTTAAATGCGCTTTAAACAAATAGTCCCTTAAACGTTTATATAAAATGTCCTAGCATCCTGGCCCAACACAAACTTGAAAAACAAGTCAATTTCTAAAAGTCAAAAATTGGCTTTGGTGTTCCTTTAGGAATATCAAAAGCAGGGTGTTGAACTGGTCGTTATTCCGGTTTGGGTTTGGTTTCAGTAGCTTTGCATTCTGTTCCGGTTCGGCTTCGGTTCAGTCGTCCATGCAAAATATCGGTTCGGTCTCCGGATCCACCAAGCGCGAACCGGTTTAAATAAGTTTAAAACTCTATCTTAGAGAATGGCCGCCCGACGCATTTTCTGGAGTGTTGGGAAGTACTTTAAGTACATTGTACTTAAAGTACTACTTCAAGTAGGTTTAAACATTTTTTTACTTTACTTGCAGTATATTTTCTGAGTATGTACTTGCACTTTTCTCTAAGTATTTTTTCTGGTACTTCCCGTGGCAAACACATCTCCCTACTTCAAAGAACAGTCCCCTAATTTGTTATTGTTAATTTTTCACTTCAAAATATGCTTTGTCAACTATCAATAAATACTAGGAGGGATATTTAACTCTCACCAGAAACGCGAGCAGATAGCGCATCGCTCCGTTTGAAGTGGAGGGCGGCTTTCCCGCATCATTTCGAACTCATTATAAAATAGTAAGCCCACAGGCGAACTGCTGAAGGTTAACTATGATGAATTATACCTGAGACTCTGGTAAGACGTCGCCTTGTCCAGTTTTTTTTTCTCTGTCTCTTCAACTGTATGATGGTGTCCTTTTCTTACCCCAGTCTCAGGTATAATTTTTCATGGTTCTCGCTACTTCTCCCTAAGTCAGCTCAAGCGAGGAAGTTAAACATATTATAAGAGGACACTCCTCCACGAGAAGATTGCTTGCGGAAGCTACGGGGTTGACGTCATGCTCTCTCCTTGTACGTTTAACCCACTTGGGTGCAAGCCAGTACAAGCGGTGACAAATCCAGAAGTCGGAGGATTTCTGAATTCGGCGTCATCTCCGAAAACAACTACTATGTGGCCAGTTGACGTTATACAGTATTCACCGCCATTGCTAAACATAACTGATGCACCCCTGATTACCCGTGGGGCAAAGCATACCAGTTAAAAAGAACACTATGAAAGGATATAATGAAATATTGTGTTAAAAAGTACTTGTATTTTACTTTGAAAGTGCGTTGTATTTATTGTATTTCAAGTACATTGGACCTAGTGTACTTACTACTTTACTTCAAATACATAACCTCTAATTTACTTGGTACTTTACTTCAAGTACTTTGGAGATGCACTTTATCTAACACTGATTTCCAGCGGTTTTTGTTTAGCATGCGCTTCTTGTCGTAGTTGGACACGATGATGAATTTATGGTGTGATGTGATGGTGTGATGTTTTCATCACCCCATAATAATATCACAAAATGAAAGACACGTTCAAAATTTTGCTCAACATATGCGAACTCCGCTGCGTCACCGCGCTTGCCACGCACACTGTTCTTGGGCGTGGCCGTGCTGGCCTTGTGCCCCCCTTGTTTATCAGAACGATCAAAACAAGTTTGAATTTATTTAGGAGTGGAGTGTGCGAGGAGTATGCTTTAATACGTTTTCATGGGTTCTGCTTCTTCCGAGGTTGCGTGAAATGCCTTTAATTATTAGTGATCTTGGATTGCAAGGAGCCCCTTGAGGTAGATGAAGTAGTAACAAGAACAGAATGCTTATCTAAAGCTCGTTAATAAAACTCACGCTTCGCATCTCTTCTAAGTATCGACAACCACTGTTATGCGAACGCACAAAAGAAAATGCTTTGGAGTGCAGAACCGCCATTCGCTTCCGAGGGTCGCTCATTTTAGTGCTGCCCGGCCCTTTGCTTCTAAGAGTGACTCCACTTGCAAGACAAACACAGACATATCAAGGGGCTTCCTTATTGTGGTTGGGATTTGTCCCAGTTCAATACAAAATAACAGGTTTGATCCGGTTTTTGGTTCGGGTTTGGTTCGGGTTTGGTTCGGGTTTGGTTCGACACCCTGCTCAAGAGCTAGAGTATGATATGAAATTCGCATTACCTTTGCGAGGAGGTACAAGTCCTTCAGGTTCAAGAGGTTGTTCTGGTTGAACTTCTCCGCTTTTCGGAATCCTGCTGTCCGGACGCCATGGAGGAATTGTTTCAGGTTGCGTGGCTTCCCGTCCCCGAAGAGGCTCTTTTCCACGAGGTCTTTCAGGTTGAGTTGCTTCTTGGGTTATCGGGAATGCCTGGTCAGTGTCGGATGGTCTTGTGGGCCAGCCTGGCTCTCGTCTTGGTGGCTTTGAAAGTCCACTGGGTTCAGTGTCTGAGGGTCGGTCAAGTTCACTTTGGTCTGCATCAGTCGACACCGACTCAGGCTTTGGAGACGTAGATCCAAATAAGGTAAATGGCCAAGTTGGCCTTAGAACAGTTGTAAGAAATTCTATAGCCGCTTCCTTCGCTGTTTTTTCGGTTTTCTCTGGAGGAGGAGATTCTGAAAGAAGAAAAAAAAGTATACGTGCTTTAAGTTTTGGAAAGAGAGCAAGCCAATATGAAAATAACATTAAGGAAAGTATGCAGGCGCTCTGCTTTGATAGTGGCATGCTTATACAATCCGGACTCTCAGGCGGATCTCGAACGTACATCTGAAACCCTGAAGTTTCAGCTGTACGTTCCCTACAAGAACTTGAAAATTCCCTTGCCTGTGTTATGTAGATTGCCCTTTTAACGCTTTTTGCGACATTGATAGTTTCCTATACTCAGCTGCTCTATCCACTGCGAATATACGTATATGCATAAATAGCCTAAATAGTAAGCCATGGTGTAATAAACAAAAAGTAACTGTCAAATAAAATGTAGTATTTAGGTTGCTTACTTTGCAACTGCTCATGGGTACGGGAGCAACTTCCATAGTTTAAGCAGTGCGTTCATCAAGTCAGTTTCATTGGGGCACGTGGAATAATCGGGTGTTTCTCTCCAAATTAAATATACTTTTCTTGACCTATAGTATCTACCCGGGTTTTATCACGGGGAGAAGAGTAAGTGGTCCCAAAGATGGGCGACTAAGTAAAATAAGTGATAATTAAGAGACTCAGCGTCCAGTGACAATCACCTTTAGGCGGCCTGGATATCTTGCGGATCTGCGGTGCAATAGTTTCCTTGAAACTGAGCTCCGACTCTGATTCTAAGCTCTGATAATCATCATCGGAGTACTTCCTCCTAGAGGGCTTCGTTTGGAGAAATCCAGGAACCTTGTATTGCTTTGGCTCCTCTGGAACCGATTGGTCATCTTCTGGTTTGTGCTCCTCAGGTTCTGTTGTTGAATACAGACAGAGAAACAGTGATATGGTGATATTTATTATTGGTGAGTTTATTTGAAATTGGGCCAAACTTGGGAAACAAACATGGTAGCTTAATTTCTTCGGTGATCAAAATATTCCTTTAAAACATCATAGCCAACAATTTTATTTTAAAAATTGGAAGTAGCACCGCGCAGTATAGGTTAAAAACTCGATTCGTTTTTGCCCCACAAATATGGCTATTGTTTAGAAACTACTGACTTTACTTAAACTGGTAATGCTTTTTTTAGGTCGCAGAGACTATTACGGGCCGCTCGAAGAGGAAAATGTCTTATTTCTAGCCTTTATAGTTCTATTTTTTTCCCTCAATATAGACTTGGTTTTTAAAGCTATTTTGCTTCTTATTTGGATTGCAAATCAAATAATTAAGCTATCTGATAGTATATATACAAGGCCCCAAGTAGCACAAGGTGGGCTCTGACGTGGGCCCCACTTGGGCAGCACACGTGGGTCCCACATCGGTTTTGCGAGCTGCCCAAGTGAGGCCCACTTGGGCAGCTCGCCTGGGCGGCCTCGGGGGACCCACAAGGGTCCCCCGAGGTTTTGGGCAGCCACGTGGGCAGCTTGGGCAGCCACGTGGTCTGCTCTCATGAGACCCACAGTGGGTTTACTTGGGCAGCCCACATGAACAGCCCCGCTGAGCCCACAGGGGTACTAGGTGGGCAACCCACATGCTCCTCCCGCCCCCCCCCCCCCCCCTCTCGTGGGGACCACAGCGGACCTACGTGGCATCCCACATGAGATCCTCCCAGAAACCTCATCACGTCAGGTGTTATTTTATTATTGTTCTACGGTTTGAGATATTGCAGTGCATTCAAAATTCAGCCTGATTAACATTCCTGGTGTACCTCCTGAAAAAATTATCACCATTTCCATACAAGCTGGTGGATCAATGAAACGTCGTGAGCAATACCATCGAAAATTGGGTCTTTTAAGTGTACAAAATGGAACAAAAAACTGCGCATTTCCATATAAACTCCCGGTAGACAGGTAAACGGGATACATAGCTACCTTGAAACGGCTACATGACACCGAGTTTTAAAACACATACTAGAGTGTTAAAACGTATCCTTCAAATTTACTCTAAAAAATTCACACCGCATAAGACGGCCTTTTCAACATACACAATGAGTAGTAGCTTAGTAATAAAGTTATGCAAGCCACCTAAAATTTCTTTCTAAAGCTTAAATTTACAATTCTCGGTGATTTGGTATCGAATTAATCCGATCTCCAATGATCAATTTACAGAACGTGCAGTGAATATTCTTCATATCAGAGGAAAGTGCCATTTTGGAAGTTGCACAGGTAGTCCTAGTTGGGCATGCCCACGCGGTGTCCCCGTGGAGCCCACCTTTGTGCTAACTCTGCCCCCCTATAGCCCAAATGGGACCCAAGGGGGCGTTGCATGGACAGCCCAAGTTGGGCATGCCCCCGTGGAGCCCACGCCTGTGCTAACCCTGCCCCCCTATAGCTGAGGTGGGACCCATGGAGGCAATGCATGGGCAGACCACGTTGGGCATGTCCCTATGGAGCCCACCTCTGTGCTAACTGTGCCGACGTATAGCCGAGGGGGAACCCACGGGGACATTGCGCGGGCAGCCGAAGTTCGGTATACCCACTCGTTAACTCCGTGGAGCCCACCTGTTTTAACTTTGCCCCCCGCATAGCCGAGGTGGGAATCACAGGAGCGTTGCACCGGCAGCCAAAGTTGGGCATGCCCACGCGTTGCCGAAGTGAGACCCACGAAGGTACTGCGTCGGAAGCCCAAGTGGGCGTGCACCCTTGCTTTGCCCACAACTATGATAAATTTGCCTTCGTATATCCGGGGTAAGACCCACAGAGGTATTGCACGGGCAGCCCGAAATGGACATGCCCACGTCACACCTTTTAGCCTACGGGAGAATTGCAGGGTTTGTCCCAGCCCACTTTGCCCTCGCGGAGCCCACGTTGGCCCTCGTTCATTTGCTACCTGGTTTTTTTCGCAAAACGGAGGCCAAATTCCTCGTGCGAAAAGTGTCCATCGTACAAAAGCAAAAAAGGTTGACGACATGTTTGGCTCAGCCAAAGGGCTTATCGAGAAAAATAACGTTTGAGATTATTAGGTTCTTAATTACTTTTTCTTAGTACATTTGGACGTATGGTTCCAATTAGAAACTTTATGGGCATCATAGAAATCCTTTGAATCAGCACACTTTACAAAAATATAAGGCACGGGCAGCATTTTACGGCGTTCCGAAATAAACACTTGATTTGGGCGTGGTTTTAAGTTTCACTTTCTCATAAAAAAACATCTGGATGGATGAATGGATGGATAAATGAATGCGGTTGAACCTTTCAAACCGGGCGGCGCCTTGCGCCACCAAGCCAAAGCTTCTAAATGCAACAATTAACTAATTTCCGATTCAATCTTGATTTAATGGAGAAGGACAAAGAATGTGTCTACCATTCTCCACAATCGAAAGTTACGATCCGTGCGATGGTGGTGCCTCTTAGCAACCCTGTGCGCCCACTTTTCGCTCTGCGGATTGAAAGGAAAACAACAGAACTTCACTCTTCCCTCGAGTTAAGCCACCTCGAGTTATGCCGCCGCTTTCCCAGCGTCTATTTCTCCCTCGCTGTCTTTAAAGCCCAACGCCTGTACTAAATCAATATCACCTTGAGCAACTGCAGGGTGAAGTTCTTTACTTGAAAGTATTTCAGCCGTCTCCGTTTTTCTCCCCACACGCTCTGAACTCTGTATCTATGTCCTAATATTTCGCTTTGTACTCCCTAGTTCGCAATACCCCTGTCCTTACCTCAAACAACTACGAATTTTCCTTTAGAATCGTCATAGACTCTTTCCTTAACAATCTCCATCTTATATTTTCTATAAGACCCCGAGCCAACTTTGTCTGCATCCCTGCTTCCCATATTTCCTTCTCCGCTGCTTTCACTCCTTTCTTAACAGTCATGTCCTGATCTACGTCCCAATTATTGCCCAAATATTTCGACCTGAGTTTTCTTGTTCGCTTCCTCCATTTTGTATCGACGCCATTCATGTTCATGTATCTCCGCGTCTGCTGTCCTGCTCCCTCGGGGTCAAAGTGCGCGACAAATGCGTGCCACCGCGCATTCTTCGCAGACGAAGGTGAACCCAAGAATAAAAGCTTTTTCCTGCAGTGTCATTCCAACAGCGAAGCATTTCATATGGTCGTGTCTCAACACACTTCTTTCTATCAATGAGTGGCGAGAGGGTAGTTGCACGCTTTGATTGCGGGGAGCAGTGTTGCTGGCGTAAAAAATGCGCTTTGGCAGAAAACCGAAACTTCAAAATGCGTCCAAATTGAATGTTTTTCCGGAACGCCATAAAATTCTGCCTGCGCCTTATGCTTTTGTGAAGTGAACTGATTAAAGGGTTTTCAAAAGTGCTCAGAAAGTTTCTAATTAAAACCATACCTCTAAAGTTACTTATTAAAAATGGATTACACATAAGTGATTAAAATCCTAATTATCACGAACGTTAATCTTCCTAAATAGGCCCTTGGCAGAGACCAATATACGGCCGAAGTTTTTTTCTGTTTGTTATCATGCGGGGCGAACTTTCCGCAGGAGCGATTCGGTCCTTGTGATGTGAAATACCCTGCATTGTTCGTGCTAGTAATATTTTTAAATTACTTTTTAAACATATTGGCCACAAGCTTGGAAATCACGGGACATAAATATTGGTTGATGCTTCTTGTTTCTTTTTTTTTTTTTTTTTTACTTGGGACATCCAATTAAATGGGGCATTTCTTTTCTTTAAATTTGTTTTGACTACCGATAGACTTTGTAACAGCAAAAAGCGTCATCCCACCTCCAGCGTGAAGGTAGCATTCCGTGACCTTCTCGCCAGCATCATTGACAGCCTTGCACACGTAGTGACCCTGAGTGGCAGGCATCATTTCTGTGATGTGAAGCATGGATTTGTCGCTGAGGAGGGTGACCTTGTACACGGGGCTCGGCTCAATGAGGAGGCCGTTGTGGTACCACGTGACCGTGGGTTTGGGTCGGCCCCTCACTGTGCACTCGAGCGTCACCGGGAAACCCAGGGGTTTGCAGTATGTGCCCTGGAGTGGAACCTCAAACCGTGGCCGCATGCTTTTGAAATCTGCAAAAAAAAAAAAAAAAAAGACACGAAACTCAGTTTTTTGTCTTTGCAAACGTTTCCACACCTGAACTGCTCCATTATACGTGGACTGGCCGAACACTCGTTCGGAAAGACGACTCTAGGGTCTCCTAGAACTAGGGCGATCCATGGACGGGTACATGGGGCTCGAGCATTCAAATACAGCTGACGGACGCACTCGTACACGAGTCACGATTAATTCAAATGAGGCCACGGGAGCAAGTAACGGCGAGGTGCGCGAGCTGCTCACGAGGTGGCCTACCATCAGCATCCGGCTGTCCGACTCTTGCGTCTAAATTTGTGCGTGACAAGGCGCTTCTGATAATGACTTTCATGTGACCACTACAAAGGCTTCATTGAGATCCTTTGACCCATCTTCGACAACGCTTCTTGACTCGGTTACGGTAAGGACTGAGTTTTCTACGTGATCCTTCTCCTACATTCCTAAAGTTTTACAAGTTGACCATATTAGCACCAACAATGCCGGCCAATGTTATGCTAAATTTCTACCGCGATCACCTTGAATAAATCAACGACGAGGGATACCGTTTACTCCGTTATATTCCCAACAGAGAAACCAACTTCGCGCTAAATGCAACCAGAAACCACATTAAAGTGGAACTACAAACAATTCAAAACTCGGTTGGACATGTAGCACTCCTTAGTGGAAACGTTGTGACAACTTTAGGAAGTTTCATGGAGGTATTCACAGGACCCGCTATGAGGTATCAGCCGTCCGAGTGCCGGGCACATCGCGTTCATGTCCTTTCGTTCGGTGGCAGGGACTGGCCAAGTTTTCTTGGCCCCATCCGCTCTGACTGAAGCCAACCGAGACTCTTGTTGCTCATTGTCCTCAGCCCCAGAAAGATACTTCTATGCTTCATTCACATTTCAGCTGACGTGACAGAGAAAGCTACACGCGCGAGACACCACGCGCTTCTTGCCTTGAAACGTGCTTTCAAGCGACCGTGCCGCGAAACCATATTCAAAAGACGCGGTCTCTTGCTTGTAGTTTCCACTGCCCTGTAAGCTTAAGGGTGAACGGAGTATAATTTAATGTTTCACTATTGGGTCGCACGAATTATGAAAGGGGCGGTGCAACGATATTCAATTCTAATGTTTTTCACTTTACACCAGCTTACTGGGTTAGTGGGACTCAAGGATACTCACACGCAACGCTACTGGCCAAGAAACTCCTTTGTTGCGGTGTGATTTCAAGGACAAAAGCGATCGTTTTCATTTAATCTCTCCTTCGCAAAACTTGATGACGTAGCTGGGCGGTCGCAGTACCACGCAGTGACGATATTTTAATGTGGCTCATAGATCGGACCCGTGCATTGCGTCGGCACTCGATTTGTGCTCGTGATAATCGACTGCTCGAAAAGCATTCGGGTAGTGGCCTGTGTCCAATCGCTGCAATGATGACAATAGCCGAACCATAACAATGTCTGGAACTCAGCGCGTATCCTGTGCATTGTCAATTCCAGCCCGTGGTTATGATCAACATTGGCGGCATATAATCGACTATAGATCCCGTGGCCACTTGTTGGTGCTTCGAGTTGAGGGGGTGAATGCTGCTCGTTTTTCTTTAATGTTCTCTGCAACTTCAATTGCGTGTAGTGAAAAATGAACGGGTGTTTAACGGGTCATCAACGTCCGAGATTCATTCTAAGCCGTATTTTCGCAAAGTACGAAAATCGTTGCATCGCACCTATAATGACGCGATCATTCACTAGAGATGTCGTGCAATCAGTACATTTTCTTACCCAGGCTGAGTCGGTGATCGGACTTCGGAATTCTCCTCATGGGTCTCATTGAATTTAGATCTGGAATTAAGAGCACACATCAATCAAATTCCATTAAAACTAATTAAAAACAAAAAAATTTAATGTTCTACAAATTAAGCCATGTTTTCATTATTTCCAGCAATCAGCATGCCATCGTTTGAAGAAAGGTAAGGAGAGAAGAAGCACAATATCTTTACTTTTTTGTTCCTTGTACGTTCTTACACAATATATTTCCTCTGATCGTATTCAACTGCTGACGTATACACTCTTTTTCAATTTTTGGCTGTCGTATTACAAAGTATTTCCTGCAATATGGGTTAAATCTGTCACCATTCCTTTTAGCTTCAGTTCCCCTAGAAGCAGGTTACAAAAACAAAACAAAATATTTTCTCATTTGTGTTTAGACAGCGTGAGTCGGTCTACCTGTGAGGTACGGCAACACTGGCTTACGCTGGATATGAAAAATTCAGCCATTGTAGTACCACTGCCGCTAGCCTGGGGTCTATAACGTGTGTCGCGCGGTAGTCATACACGACCGCACGCCGGTACGATGCTTATCCAGATCGAAACGGGCAGGGGTGGGGATTGAACCCAAGATCCCTGGGTTCTGCAGCACGAGGTTTCGCTCTACACGCTGTAGCTGCAGTGCGTCAACACACTCGGCCACCAATCTCCCCGCTCACTACTTACATGACGTCGCTTGCTACTGTATTGAAACAAATGGCGCAGAATTGAATTGTCCAGAACCAGTGATGAATTGCAAGTTACGCCTATTCATATATAAATTTGTAAACATAAAGACCATAGTTGAGGTGGTTTTAAAACGGTACGATACAATATCCCCACTTTGAGCTCATGCTTCAGTTACTTTCATCATATTTTAATAATTCAGCACCTGAGCCTTTTTTAAGGGTTTCCATAAGAAAGAGTGGTTGATGTGAATACGGCTTGGGGGGGGGGGGGGGGGGGGCGTACTATACAAGCTTCAAATGCATACGTTTCTCTAAGTAAATATCTGAGTCGCACGTACCCAGTTGAATCAACTCTGCACGTGTTGTATCTATTCCGTAGCGGTTCTTCGCTTCTACAACATATTCAGCAAAATCGTCTTGCTCTGTGTGGGCTATGGTGAGCGACGTTACTCCCTGGGTGTCGTAGTAGATGTGGTATTCTGGCGAGTGCTTGATGGGTATGCCGTCCCGATACCAGGTTATCTTTGGCTTGGGCATTCCAACAGCCTTGCAGTCCAACCTGAAACACCAACACATATTCGGCCCTGTTATGCGCATTAAACTGGATGTTTCGAACGGCGACCTACACTGGGTAGAGAAAAGTGGCAGGTAAGGGCTATTCCAAGTCACAGCCCAGCGAGCTAAAATGTAGCCCACCTGGTACAAGCTCTCAGCCATGACAGGCGAAGCTAACAGGCGTCGAGCGCACCAACGCAGCCAATGCTAGCAGTAAAAGTCTTTTTCTGGAAGTCACACTAACTGTTACCTGAGGGATGGGTGAGTTTGGCGCATACTTCGCCTTGCCTTAGTAAGTTATAACCCACGGGTGCTTATTTGTAGATAGCAGTGGCAATGTCTATTATTTCTTACTACAAAGGAGGGGTAATATCGAGTTCCTGGTGCAAACAACGTTATCGTGGGAATAAAAGAAAAAAAGTTGGCTGCCGGCACGCAGCACACACGCACGAACGCACACAACAATCTCGCGCAAGAGTTTTGTGCACAGTTGTGGGAGAGCGTGAAAACGTGACGTTTCAACGAGCTTTTCCAGTGCGAGTGTATACTATCCGCGACACTGTTAACACGAACATGCCACAGCCGGTTTTCTCCGTTTTTCTCTCAGCATTGAACGACTGTCAACAAAACTACTGTAGTGGTGGAAAGTGCACAGCTAGTGTACTAACCTAAGGGGTAAAGCTCGATGCCGGCTAGTACCGTTTCCAAGTAAAACGCGAAAAAGTACCGATGTCGCGTTCGCGCTAAAAGTGGCGCGCAGTGCATGTGCATTGCAAGCGAATCTCTTTTGCAGAAGTGCAATAAAAGCTCGTGAGATGAATAAACGCGTTGATAATGCTGGAGCTCATAGTGCAGTGCAGGTAAGGTGAGGAGAGGAAAAGACGTCCGCAAAGCTGAATTGGGAGGGGCCATCCCTCCGAATGCAAACTCCATCTGTCGGTAAGCACACGAGTGTGTGCAGCGCATCTCAAACTAGCCAAAGCTCCCCGTAACTCAGCATAACTAACTATAACGCACGCACAATGCACGCACGACACACTCTCCCCGGGTTGATCAGAATGATGTGTTTTTTTTTTTTTATATTGTAAAATTTTTTTTTTTCTGAAGACGAGTCTTTGTTTGGACGCAACTTATTCGACGCCTACGAACACGGCGCAGAGGTGCAATGTCAAAGTTTGTGGAAAAAAAAAATAGAAAAACTCACGTGGCCGGCTGACCCAACGGCACGATGACGTCTTCTAAGGGCACAACCACAAGAGGCGCCGTTCCTGGGTCGGACGTTTTTCGACGTCCCCGCTCCCAAGGCTGAACGGGCGAGTAACAGCGTGGTATAGCTTCCGGCGGAACGGTTGTCGAGTCGCGAGATGTTTTCTTTTTCCGGCGCTTGTGTGTCGATTTCCTCGGTTTGTGCTTGTCCTGCCACAAGAGAAAGGCATAACGGGCATTCAACGACGGCGCCGTCTATTTATCGCTAGAAAGGCGTTGAAAGCGCCATAATGACGATTTCCCACTTTATTCAGCCATGAGTTAGACGGGAAGAATCGAAAGGAGCCCTCGGCCAAAAGGGCATAAATCCATCCAGCGCTTTAGGGCATAGATCATACGCACGAACTATTTTGCTTTGAAGGCCGTTCTTTTTCGTTTTATCGGGAGTACGCACGGCACGGCTGACACTACCAGTCGATTGCACTAATGAAGCGCAGCTAAGAGCTCAACGCCCCCGCATTCGTCGTCGTTCTCTGCGTCTATCATCGCCGACTACTCTAATCAAATATCTAAACACTCTAAAAAAACTGGGGCTTCTACTTTTTGCCGCAATGCGCTTGGGAGAGCCAATAGGAGAATGGCGAGTCTTAGAGTAAGGCTAGATTATAGAAAAAAAAATTAAAAAAGGAGCCCGCGCTGTGACACGTCAACATAGCGTTTCATTTGAATACATAATATTCAATATAATGTTTTTTTGTTTTTTTTTAAGATTAGACATATTTTTAAGCTTTGCCGAGCACTCTCTATACACTCTAAGAAATGCCTGCACGTATACTTTCCCGCAAAACACTCGTAGAGCCAATCTCTGCGATTTACGAAATCAGCTCAGCGAATGATAAGGCGGAACATCTGTTTAGACCTAAAAATGAAGTCTGCGCTCTGGCATTATGCAATGCAAGCAGGACGTTTTGCATTGCCACAGCGCAGACTTCATTTTTAGGTCTAAACAGATGGTCCGCCTCATGATTTGCTTAGCTGATTTACTAGAGGGCAATGGTTGGCTCTTTAAGTGTTGGCGGGTAAAACTAGACGCGCAGAAATTTCTTAGAGTGCCCATGTTTTGAATGCGTTCCACAGCCCTGGAGGCGGCGATACACTCTAAAAAAAGCCCGGGCGTCTAATTTCCCGCACAATACTCGGAGAGCCTATCATTGCAACTTACGGAGGCAGCTCAGCGAATGACGATGCCAAAACACGTTTAGACGAAAAAACGCAGTCTGAGTTGTGACATTAAGCAATGCAAGCGTGACGTTTTGCATTGCTTAATGTCACAGCGCAGACTGCGCTTTTTGTTCTAAACATATGTTTCGGCATCGTCATTCGCTGAGCTGCCTCCGTAAGTTGCGCTGATTGGCCCTCCGAGTGTTGTGCGGAAAAGTACATGCACGGGCTTTTTGTAGTGTGATAGCAGCGCGCGCAGAAGATAGTGTTGGCTAAAGTACGTCTAAAAAGTACTCCAAGTATTAAATAAATTAGAGGTTATGTCCTTTAAACGCAAACGCGACAGTATCAACTTAGTTATACATTTTAAAGATGAAATCATAGAACAAGTCCACGAACAAAAATGTTTGGGAGTTTGGTTTAATCAAGAGCTAAATTGGAACACACACGTAAATAAATTAAGTTCCGAGCTTACACGGTCGGTTTGATGTCTACATAAAAGAGGGAACCTTATATCAACATGGCTAAAGAAAAACTTGTATTATTCGCTCTTTTACTCCAGGCTGTGTTATTGTCTTGTAGTGTGGGCACGACATCGACCACAAACTATAACTCGCTGCTCACACTGCAGAAAAACATGTTGCGCTTACTTGAAAATTATAAAGGTAAATTACAAGACCTGCACACTGCACCACTTTTTAAAAAATATGGCATTCTTAAGGTCAATCAGATATATTATTTTAAGTTATTACAACTGATTCACAGACAAAAACTATATGTGACGGATTTAAGTGACGTAACACATGCATACCCTCTTCGACACACATATAGGCGGCCCCTTCAGACCCGTACAAATTATGGAACACAAACAATGGAATATCAAGTCAGTAAAGCTCTGAATAACATTAAAGACCACATAAATTTTGATAACAATTTTAGTAAATTTAAAAGGGATCTCAGGACACTCTTGGTGGGCAGTGATAACCCCTTATTATTTGAATTTGTAAGTGATAAATAGTTGTTTTTCTGGTATATTAAAAAAATTAATATAATGTTTAATACTAAGCGCTAACTTTGTAAACGGTGTGCTGCTGGAAAGCGCTGCTTTGGGGACAGAGACCTTTGTCAGGCTTTGAGCCTTTAGTCCCTGTCTCCATTTCCGGAAAAATAAACATTCATTCATTCATTCATTCAAATACAGTAGTTAGTACACCGGGCGCAACGTGCTTCAAGTGAAGTACGGTAAATACAATGTCATTTCAAAGTAAAATACAAGTACATTTTAACACAACCTTTCACGATGACCTTTCATTCCCCAATGCAGTATTTCTTTTTTTTTTTTTTACTTTTATGCGTTTTTAGGAGTAATCGGGGCTGCATCAGTTATTTTCAGAAATGGCGACGAATATTGGATCGAGTCATCTTTCCACATAGTATTGTTATTTTCGAAAATGGCGCCAAATTCAGCAGTCCCTCCGACTTGCGAATTTTGCGACCCCTGCGTCGGCTTGCTCTCAAGGGGCTTAAACGTATTAGGAGAGAGAGCAAGACGTCAGCCCCGTAAAGCCAATCCGCTCGTAGAGGAGTGTCATCTCTTCATCTTTCTGACCTCCTCGCTCGCGCCGACCGAGCGAGAAGTAGCGAGAGTTGGAAAAGCTACGGGAAAGCCTCCCCCAGAGCAAACGACAAACGGAGAGATGCGCTTTCCACTCGCGTTTCTGATAAGAGTAGAATATCCCTCCCAGTATTTATTACTCAGAGTTGACGGAAGGACTATTTGTGATACAAAACTTAACGATACCAAATTTGGGGAATGTAGCTTGAAGTCGGGCGTTGTACTTTCCTCGCAAAGTACCAGAAAGAATTGCTTTAAATAAACTCCAGGTATACAGATTCAGAGAGAATGTACTTCGAGTAAAGTACACATTTTCTCAACCGTGCTTCAAGTAGTACAGTTACTTAAAGTACTTCCCAACACTGGCAGAGGGTGACCGATGGACATGGGCGTACCAACCGAGGGGCCGCTTCCCCCCCCCCCCTAGTTTTCAGAGTGGGGGGGGGGGGGGGGGCAAGGCACGTGTTTTGCCCCCCTCCTTCCCTGAAACTGCCGCCACTCGGCAGGGTAAACACTAGCCGGCGGCGCCCAAGGCAGGGATTTCCCTACCTTGGGCCCCCCCCTCGTTAGGACCCCCCCTCATTTTTCCGAAGGCACTCCCTTAATTCACAACGACTCCTATATTCGCCAGGCCCCCCCCCCCCCCCTTTATCCCCCCAAAAAAAATTTAGACACCCCCCTGATTTCAATTCCTGGGGAAACCTCTGGCCCAAGGGATACCAAAGGCACCGCCCTCCGGCCCTGGGGGGGGGGGGGGGGGGGGGCGTCAAGTTTGCCCCCCCCCCCCCCCCACACTCAAAAACAAGTTGGTACGCCACTGCCGATGGAATGGTCTACATTGGGAAACGAAGTGGCTTATAATGTTCACGATCCTTGCTCCGTCATTCGTTCCTAGATCCAGCAATCTGATTGGCTGCCGAGCGATCAGAAGACGCTCGGGATTCGCCGGACCCTGCCTCTCTTAAGCTCTCAGGGATTCTAGTGAAGATTCATCAAAAAGCGACGGAAGCGACGATCGTGACTCGAGAGTCTAGTTTCCTCTAAAGCGCACGTTAAGCCAATCACTGCAACCCAACTGTCCTCTCTGACCCGAACAACGATCGAGGGATTTCAATATAAAATGAACACGAGATAATAAGGCATTCTATTGCAAATACAATGCGACAAGTTGACCCTTTCCAATCTTTAACTTACAGTTGGTATTCGTGGTGGTCGCCCATCGTCCCTTGGGAGATCGGGTATCTTCTCCATGTCCGACTCATCCATTTCAGACACACTTGGCATAGTATCCAGGGTGTTGTAAGAGTCGTCCTGAGTGTGGTCGTGAGTATGGGCTGCGCCGGGTGTATCGTAGGTTGCTGAGGCCACTTCAGAGTCGGGGACATACTCATAGGCTGCAGAAAGTTCAATATTAAACATGAGTACTAGTATTATGAAACCAAAAGGCTTTCAAAAATACACGTTTTTATTGACAGAATGCAATTGCCGATTTGTACTAACAATCTTTTGAGAATAGAAAAAGAAGTGCCGGTCTCTTTAGTCGTGTGACGTCGCATTGTCACGCGACGTCACACAACCATCAGGAAAACACGTGGTCGCGTGACATCACTTGACGTGACATCACGTGACATTGATGTCAGGCATGTCGCGTCACGGTGTCGCGTGATGTCCCTTGACCACGTGGCGCGACACCATGAGTCACGTGGTACAATGACGTCACAGTGTCCCGTGGCGTCATAGTGTCCTGTGACAACCATCAGGCTGTTGACGTCACGTGAACACCATCCGCTAAATGTCGCGGAACACCTCCCTTTCAGCAAGGCTTACCTGTCTCCTCCATTGAGATTACATCCTACGGACTCGAAAGCGCTCAACATATCAACGCTACGCATGTCGACGAACCTAAGTTGCATGTTCTAGTCCAACAAGACAACCGGATAGCGATTCTACAAATATGTAGCAATCAGCGCTCCTTAATCACACGAAGGATATCTATTGGTGTCTATAAATAAATTCCTTTCTATGAAAAATTAAGCAGACACCTAAGAGACGAGGGGCGGTAAGAGATGTTAAGATTATCTACAATATTGACAGAAGGGCTGAAGCTTCTACTGCTTTGAGTGATGTCGGAACATGTTCATAATCAATAATTACTTTCCGAGTTATATATGAGACAGGTGCCTAGTTGCACCTTTGAAAGGGTCACGCAACTCCTAAAACGTTAACAAGGTTTTGCGAAATGGCTCACCTTCTACGTGAACGTGGGCTCGGGTGGTTGCCGTTCCAGCCACATTGACCGCCTTACAGATATACTCGCCCATGTCCTCGGGGAACGCCTCCGAAATGAACAGCTCGCAGTAGCCATCTGTCCTTTGCGTTGTCCAGACGTCAGAATTTTCTTTGACTTCTCGGTCGTTGTGCACCCAGGTAACTCGTGGCTGTGGTTTCCCAGTAACCTTACAGGAGATCGAATGCCTCGTTAGGATGATTTCCGCGCGTTAGGAAACACATTCACATAAGGGGAAGGATGCGACACTCACGTAGACAGAAAGCTTGGCTTCGCCGCCGTCCATCACAGTCACGGGGGCGAGTTCTGTTAGGAACCGTGGTGCCTCCATGGCTTCCCCATCACTGGGCTCCGCTGAAGAAAAATAAAAGGAATTGAAGTAAATGAGACCCCTTCATTTTCGGAACCCTGGGGATAGCTTGCATTAAGGATAAAAAAGGTGCGCCCCATAGCTTTTTTTAAATTTTTGTTTATTACCACCATCAATCTCTGATGAAAAAGAAACTAATAAGGTAGATATTAAATTATCGCATTAAGCAGCTAGAGCGCGTCACTCAGAGGTCTTTAAATACACATTGGAGCTGAAATTGTTGAGGATATTTATCGTAACGTAGTGCAGTCTAGGACGTTCTGCATATTCTGATCGTGTCTTGAATTGTTGCATGTACCTGGAGAATTTTCAGGGTGAACATTGTCTGTTACTTGCACTGCCTGACAATATTACACGGACCTAGTGGCGTAGCATATTTTGATTATTGCTATATTAGTTCGGAAATAATGGAGATCTTTCTTAATTTATTTATACGCCCCCAGTTAACCAGACAATATACTCACGTGCAAGGAAAAACAATAGAGCAAAAGAGCAATTACAAAGAATCGAAAACATTTCAATTACCGTATTTTCCGGACTATAGTCCGCACCCGATGTATAGTACGCAGGGGGAAATTTGGGGTCAAAAATAAAAGATTTTGCTTAGATAGCCCGCACCCGGTGCATAGCCCGCACCCGGTGCATAGCCCGCACCCGGTGCATAGCCCGCACCCGGTGCATAGCCCGCACCCGGTGCATAGTCCGCACCTGGTGATTAGTCGACACGAAAATCTTCTCATAGACGGCACACGTTTACAAATGTCTGCTTTTTAGCTCACAATGAAGCCTATAATGTGCATAAATCATCATTAACATACACTTTCGTGCACAAAATTCGTCACGTCTCGTCATGATAAACGATCTTGAAAAACATAATTCCTGTATAGTCCGCACGCGTAGATAGTCCGCACAGCCAGAAATTTCAACTTTTAAACATGTATAGTCCGCGGACTATAGCCCGGAAAATACGGTATACAAAGATAAGGGAACGTTTTACGACTGACGCAGCTGCAATCAAGACTGACGATGTCAACTGAAACATAAGATATTCGTTCTTTCTCGCGATATTTGAAACATGGTGGCGCCAGTGTGCAAATAGCCTCCAACTACTTCCGGTTCTGAACTAGACGGCTAGTGAATTTTCGAAATCAAATATAAACTCTACCTTTTGAAAATGACCACTTATACTACTGTGAAACTTAATTCGCCCTGCTGACAAAAGCATGGTGAGTTAAAAATTAGGAAAAAATGAAAGATGTTTACACTTCTCCGTAATGTTTGGTGCCCGAGGCTGGGCACCCCCCCCCCCCCCCCCCCCCCCCGAAGCTTTACTGGTTCGTTGCGATCTCGGGAAATGAATGGGTGTGGGCTACGAAAGACATAGGGGCCCCATGTGCCGTATGGCATAGGTACGCCTCTGGTCCGGTGTGATCGGAAATCCGCCGCCCGAGGTGGGTCAGCGAGTGGCGAATCAGTTCCAAAGAGCAGGATGGTGCCGCCCAGTCGACATTCATGGCAGAATGCAGGCGGTGCGTGGTGACAAATGTGCGCCAAAAGACAACGATAACTGACTGGGTGCGGGTATCTGACAGTATACGCTGCCTCCCCAAGCAGTGGGACGCGTGCCTGAATGCGTACGGCAACTTTTTCTAAGTAACCCAGGTGCATTATTGATTCATTGTATACCGTTTTATTTAATTCCGCCCTGCTGCTATACTTTTTCTTCCATCTCAATAAAGACATGCGAACGAGTTCCATTTCTTTACGTCATGCTACCTAGAAGTATATAGATGAAATCAAAGTTAGATTATCTACTCACCTTCTACGATGAGCTTCGCTTTGGAGCTTGCAATGCCAACTGGATTTTCGGCCGTGACCGAGAACGTTCCGGCGTCATCGGTGAAAACCTCGCTAATTTTAAGGGTGGTCCGATTGCCTTCATTGTAGATCTGGAAGTCCCGTGAAGACTGCAAGAAAGGAGGGAATATAACATCAAATGCACATGCAGTGTATGTTTTAACTGGCATTGAGAGTGAAGTTGGGAGACCTCTAGAGGTGATACAATTCTACTCGGAATGTGCGCTAACCTTTATTGCCTTTCCATTGAGGTACCAGGTGAAAGATACCACATCTGGGAAAGAGGTCACTTCTCCGACAAACGTCACCGGGGATCCTTCTGGGACCGTTTGTGAAACCAACGTTCTGATGAAAGTCGGCGGTCTGAGCTGCGTGGCTTCTTCCGGAAACATATCTGGCCCAAACTCCTTGGTCTCTACGTAAGGGCCTACTTTCGTGACTGGCGATGTCGGCAGTGACTGCTCCTCTGCGATTTCAAAGCCAGTAGATATTGCGTTATGGAATGGCGCCTTTGAGGCTCTTATTTTCGTAACACGGGAAAATAAGTCTGCACGACGTTAGAAAATGAGAACAAAACAGTTATTAATGCTCACGCAGCACACGAAGGTTGGCCGAAGTCGTCGCCCGTCCCGCTGTATTTTGAGCCCTGCATTCGTAAGGGCCAGAGTCTTCGGGAAACAGTTCGGCAATGACGAGTGAACTTTTAAGTCCTTCCGATGTCACCAGGAAGTCGCGCGATGACTTGAGAACTTTTCCTTCGAAGTACCTGAGGTGTGCAAGGTGAAGTTGACACCACTCGAAGATAACAAAAAGGCTGAAATGTCTTTTTTTTTTATTTGTTCGTTGTTACGGACTTACCAGTGAAAGTCTGGATTAGGCACAGCATGAACCTCCACGCTCAATCTTGCAGGCTCGCCTTCAGGGAAAACCATGGGTCGCAAGGGGCGTACGAAGCGAGGCTGCACGGAGACATCGGACACCCCACCCAGCAGCTCGAGATCTAGAAACAACGACGGTAATACAGTGTTCAGAAACAAAAAATCCTGCATGAAACACACAAACACACACACACACACACACACACGCACACGACGCGCACGCGCACGCGCACAGACACACACACGTACACACACACGCGCACACGCACACACATACACACACATATATCTACTTCACCTACTCCAGTGACCTTCCCTCCTCAATTAACACATCTATACGACTGTTTGTGGAAGACTGTGTTGTTTAGAGGAAAATCGATAACCCAATGAACCATCCCTTTTTCTTTCTTTTTTTTTTTCTTTTTTCAAACAACCTTGACATTGTAACCTCCTGGTTCTCACAAAGGCAGATGAATATCAACCCCGTAAAATGTAAACAAGTGACCGTCGCAAAAAAGCTTGAACGGGTCCTCCATTTAATATCCTAATTCTAAAACCATTAACTAGAGTATGTTTCAATGTACAAATATCTGGATGTTCATATTTGAGAAACATTTTTGTAAAACCATCGTACACTCAAAAAAAAAACAAAAAAAAAAACAAAGAGCCCTTGCGTCTACTTTCCCGCACAACACTCGGAAAGCCAATCACCGCTACTTACAGGGGCAGCACAGCGAATGACGATGCCGAAACATAAGTTTGTACCAAAAAACGCAGCCTGACTTGTGACATTAAGCAATGCAAGCGTGACCTTTTGCACTGCTTAAAGTCAAAACTCAGACTGCCTTTTTTTCTCTAAACATATGTTTCGGCATCGCCATTCGCTGAGCTGCCTCCGTAAGTTGCGGTGATTGGCTTTCCGAAAGTTGTGCGGGAAAGTAGACGCAAGGGCTTTTTTTTAGAGTGTACCGGCAGCATAATCCCAGGGTCACTAAGATCACGAAGTGCCTTACAACCGAAACTAGGTCTTGCCCCTATTCCAACAAAATTACCAGCCGACAAAAATATAACTCGACCTAAAGACTGGAATATGCAAGTATTATATAGGCTTCCACATCAGTCTTATAGGAAGTATTCACTGGACGCCATATTTGTGGGGGCTGTTTAGAACGCATGCTCTGAACGAGCTCACATCAATAGGCTGCTAAGACCGGCACTTTTGATGGTGCAGAATGCACGTTGCAAAAGAACTGTGGAAGCTCGCCGTCAGCACGCGCTCTGCATTCGCGCACACAGCTATGTCCGCCAGTGAATACTCCCTGGGGGGGATTGGTGGCCGAGTGGTCTAGCGCACACCAGCTCGGAGCACGTGGAGCGAAAGCTCGCGCTGCAGAACCCAGGGATCCTGGGTTCGAGCCCCACCCCTGCCCGTTTCGCTCTGGATGAGCATCGTACCGGCGTGCGGTCGTGTATCACTACTGCGTGCTGCACGTTAAAGACCCCAGGCTAGCGGCTGTACCGCACTGGCTAAATTTCTCATCTACAGCTGGGAGACTCGTCGCCCCTGTGAGGCAGACCAAGTTCTAGGCTGTATAAACACACACACAACCCAATTTTTTTTTTTAATACTCCCTATACTGTATAACTTCTCAATTAGATTCTGTTCAAAATGAAGTGACCCGGCTCATACTAAACCATTTTTTGTCGGAAATTAGCGTTGCCGCCTTAAAATGGCGCCGCTTTAACATCCCCTCACCGCAAAATTAACCGCATGCGTTTCTTTTATAAAATTTACTAGAAACTTCAGAAATATCCATTGTCACCCTGCTCATAATCTTTCCTCTTGAAGCGATAAATAATGTGAGCTTCGTCAATCCTGATTGGATGATAATTCCCTTTTTTATCTCTTCCTTACTGTGCATTATGCAATGAAATGACTTGCCCGATGAAATTGTGAGTAGCATTAATCCAAAGTGGCTAAAAAGGCTAGGACATACCGAAAATAAAATATGAGATAACTATACTGCTAGGAACCACTGTCTTCTATATTTTTGCTAAATTTGTTTTGCCAGCGGCACGACAGTTTCGGGGATAAAACGCTTTATTAGCGGGGACCCTCGGATTCGCTCCATTCGGGAAGGCCGCCAAGTTTAGCAAATCGGTGACGTCACCCGCTCAACGCGCGGCTTTACCCTTGAACGCACTCGCAGACGAACGCACTCAGGCGTCTCGCGCTTCAGCTTCCTCAGTTACCTTCCACGTTTCGAACACGCGGTTTCGAGGCGATGACGTCTACGGCATCGCTCGCTTCGTCGGAGTCTTACCGCCGAATTCAGAAACCTCACTCAAACTACACTCAACCTGAAGGGCCCCTCCGCTTCCTCGAGGAAGGCGCGAGGGCCGGCGGTGGCCAATCACGAGGACCGATCCGCCGTCGCGATTGGCCAGCGCCGGCCCTCGTGCCTTCCTTGAGGAAGTGGAGGGGCCCTTCAGTTTGAGTGTAGTTTGAGTGAGGTTTCTGAATTCGGCGGTTAGACACTGATTGCAGCAGCGATGAGAGTGATTGTTCTGAAGCGATGTTGGAAGCTGGTCATTTTGAGTTCGACCCGCTGGCCACCAGCTCCAGCAACGACGACGAGATCGTCACGAACGAACTCGCCGTCGTCCGCGACGCTCTCGCACGAGCACGCAGCGTGGAAGGTCAAAGGGCAAGGGGGAAAGAGCGAGAGCATACGTTGGAGTAGCCGAGTTGCACGAGAGTGTGCGATTGTACTGATCGTACTGTGGCGATGCGAGCTTGTGCGAGTATGGGGTCGACTAGAATGCGAGAGCGTTCAACTAAATGTGATGATAGCGTGGTTTGTGAGCACCATGGTGTAACTAAATTGGGCAGTGTGGCCTGGTCGCCAGATGAAAATGATTAACATTAGTAAATTGATTATTACAATTATTATAGCTCTAATAATTGCGAAATTCGCTGCATATACTAAGTAGCCTATGAGAATTCTATTTCAGAAGGATCTACCCGTTTACCCTATTTACTCAAGTAATAGCCGCACTGTTTATGAAAAAAACCTGAGGGTTCACTTTTCCGCGGAGCATGCGGCTTGCCAATCACCGTGATCGGCAGCATGATTCCAGCGGTTTACACGACAGAGACAACGTCTTCGCGCGAAGATACCATCTGTGAAGGTTGCATTTGTATGGAGAATTATGTTCTCGATATAGTTATTGGCTATGTTATTTTTGCACAACGCGATGGTTGGCTGTATACGTGCTTTGCGGTAAAGCGGACGCAAGGGCCTTGTTCATAAATAGTGAGGCTATTACTCGAGTAAATACGGGAATGTCCGTGTCCCAACCCTTTGAGCAACGGCGCCAGCAGTAACCTTGAAAATTAAAAAAATAATAATAATATGTATATTGTTTATCAGATTGCAAACTTCTGTTTTGTACTGTGTCGTCATAACCTGCAGTCTTATGTTTCTCTGTTATTGATATTATATATTCTGTTTGTCGCCCTCGTGTAATACGTCCCAATAACACGCACAGGAGGCGGCATAATGCGAGTGCCCAATCGGCGTACCCGTCACGGTAACAGGCGCAGAAGTCTCGTCCTGCCCGTACTCGTTGAATGCTTTGCACGTGTAGAGTCCTTGGTCATCGGGATATATTTCCGTGATGGTCAGAGTCACCGAGCCACTTTGAGCGTCGTAATGCATCTGGAAGTCCTGTGCATTCTTCACGTCGCGCCTGTTCTGGAACCACTTCACCTGCAGCAGCCAATAGCAATCTTATAAACAAATATCATCAGTATATAAGATAGCAAATGATCCCACTGGGACGCTCGGATATAGCGCCTAAATATTCAACGAAATTTAATCACGAAAGTAATTGAGCTGTTTGCAGTGACAATATTTCTTTTAATGTTAGAATATATATGATAGCTGTAGCGGAATTCCAACGATTGATTTAGGTATTTTTCATTTGTTTAAAACGTCAATGGCCTCAAGTTTATAAACGATTGTAATAAATACTCTCGCGTCCACCAGCATGGTAAAAAAGAAGTATACATTGAGCAGATAGACTGGAACCAAAATTTATCGTAAACAAAGATATTCACATCCAGCCTTCATTAAACGGCAATCTTTAATAATGTTAACTTTCTTCACCCATGCAATGAAGCATATGTACAGACACATCTTAGAAGTCAAAACTTTACCTGTATAGGCTGAGAGCCAACAACGACGCAGCGTAAAACCACGGTGGACCCGTCTGTAGCTGCAACGGGCTCTAAGAGCTCAATGAACCGTGGAGGTTCTTTACCGCCTGAAAAGGAGTACAACAGATACACATGTCCTGTCATTATTAGCAAATTTAGACGTCTAGACTTGTATTGACACTCTGAGGGTTTAATTTCAGTGAGAAAAACAGTCAGAATCCAATGTAACGTACTGAGTTTTTTTTTTTTTTTTTTACATGTACGTCTTAAAACAAAACAAAAAAGTCGTAAAAGCCACACTAATTCGGTTGTAGAGGTGACGTATATGGCCAGGGGAACAAAATATAGAAGGTAATCGTCACAATAGGTCAGATACATAACTAAAATTTGTTAATTAACTTTCTTTTAATTAGTGAAAATAAAGATATGGTTCTAATTAGAAACTTGCTGAACGTCACCGAAAACCACTAAAGCAGCACATTTTGGAAACACGTTAAGCGCGTGGGAAGCGCAGTAGTGCGTTAAAGTTACCACTCGCCGAGAAGACGCAAGGCTAGTCGGCGCGAAAGCGCGGATGATAACCTAATGCCAGCACTTGAGCAATAGTCAGCAGCTGTTGGTGGGTGACGCTCACCTTTAACTTCTAAAATGGCCCTGGTGCTGTCTGCTCGGCCCCAGCAGTTTCTGGCAACACAGATGTACCTCCCAGCATCTTCCACAGTCACTCGGTTTATGGTGAGGGTGGTGGTAGTGACTTCTTCTTGAGTGGTCGTGGTGATAACCACGTCCCCGTCGCCAGAACTCACTGGGCGACCGTCTTTGTACCACAGGATGTCAGGCTGCATGGAAAGTGAGTTCGAAATCAAAGAGTTGGCGTCATTCGCGACTCACGTTAATTGCTTTTCAAATGATCCAGCCGAATCCTTTCTGTTTAACGGGTCACAAATACTCCACAAGGCTCAAGTGTGCGGGAACTGCTTTCCCCACCTCTGAATCTTTGTCTCCTAATATGCTCCAGAATTCATTTCTTAGGCAAGAACCTGTTATTTCGCGGCATTCATCGGCCACGAACACGAAGTCGGTATTCCTTCTCGCAAAATTAAGACTATGATTATTTTAGTCCCAGCACCAGTTTGGACCAGAACTATCTGTCCGCACTTCAACAAAAAAAAAAAAATCAACAGGTCTAATCTAAAAGTTGTTTAATCTCGTTTCATCTACGTACCGTATTTACTCGAGTAATAGCCGCACTATTTGTAAACAAGGCCCTTGCGTCTACTTTCCCACATAACACATATACAGCAAATCATGGCGTTGCGCATAAATAATATAGCGAGTATCCAGATCGAGAACACGATTGCCCATACTAATTCAATCTTCTCAGATGGTATCTTCGCACGAACACGTTGTCTCCGTCCTGTAAACCGCTGGAATCATGCTGTCGATTGCGGTGATTGGCGATCCGCGTGCTCCGCGGAAAAGCGAACCCTCAGGTTTTCTTCATAAACAGTGCGGCTATTACTCGAGTAAATAGGGTATTTAAATTCAACGCTGTCGGAGCACCTGAACGATGTTTCGTAAAAGCGGGTAGTCACCGAGGTATTGAATAACATTATTTTTTGCCATTACATGTAATTTTGTTTTATTTATTTATTTTAACCCTAAAGGTCCTTTCGGGCATTAGATAAGGGGAACGTGATACAAAGATTCGTACAACTGAACCAAGTGGCAACAAAAAGAGTCAAAGCTAAAAAAAATAAAGGTAAAAAGCATAAATTGAAGATACAAAGAATTTGGCGCAATTTTGGCCTTGAAACATAAGATATAAAAATGATGGCGGACAGTAAAAACATGTACATCAGAAACAAGACACTGACAACAACAAACATTGCAGGGATACAAGACTACATGTATTCAAGGTTTAGCATGTTTAGAACGGAGACGAAAGACTGATGGTCACTGATGGAGGCAATTTCTTTACGGAGGCTGTTCCAGTCTGCTTTAGCGAGGAGTAGTGGAGAGTTTTCAAACGTGTTGGTTCGTGCGAATCTGGGGTTAATTTTGAAAGGGTGATCTAAGCGGGACGATATATGCTGAGCCGGTAGTAGTGAAGATTCACTAAAAGGCGAGGGACTGTAATAAGGTTTATGAATAAACGATAAGCGTTTGCCACCTCTTCTTGTATGAAGAGGTGGCAAATTAAGTTAAAGTTTTAAACTGCTTACACTTGTGAATCGGGAGTAGTCGCAAGCAATAAATCTAGCAGCTTTGTTTTGAATAGATTCAATCTTATCTGCCAGATAAGTTTGATGAGGGTGCCAGATGATTGATGCATACTGAAGTTCAGATCTGATAAGGGCAGTGTAGGCAAGAAGTTTTGTATCTGAGTTTGCTTGGAGCAGCGTTCGTCTGAGAAAGCCAAGAGTTTGCGACGCCTGTTAGCAATGTGTTCAATGAGAAGGTTCCACGTTAAGTCCGATGAGAAATGAACGCCAAGATATTTAAAGGATGAGACATTTTGAGGGTTGAGGAAAAAAAAAGCGGATGCAGGGAATAAAAAATAATAATGAAACACACAAAATTATATAGTAAAGACAGAAGCAAGGTCAATATTGTAATAGTTGTTTAGCATCCAATCGACAAAATATATAGGTACTACAAAATCAAACAGCCTAATCTCTACAGGTAAGTTATACATAATGGGACGTAATTCCATGAAAGTTGATTTGGCAATAAACACACCCACAGAATACAACAAATAGGCATATACGCATCACCCGTGCGTCAACTTATTTGTAGAGCAACCAGAGCGCCAAGCACTTCGATGGACGGATATGTGTCTACAAACAATGAAAAAAAAAACGCTTTTACATGAAAATTAATTTAGCGATGTGACAATGAGCCTAATGTGAGCATGTAAAAAGTCATACCCAGGGTCAAATTTAAGGCCCATTTTATTGGTGATAACGTTTTTTTGAGCCTCGTCAATCGCTGAGCTCCCTCCGTAGATCTTACTGATTGGCTATCCGAATTGTTCGATGTACCGTAGTAGACTTCAGTAGACCGCAGAAGCACAGGCACTTTAGAGTATTAAGTTTATCGGCCCGTCGACACCGTAAACCCCAAAAAACATGAAAACAAAAGGTCATGATCACGGACGAAATTGAGAAGGAGTCGGGATCAATTCCCTCGATCCAATTTTCGAATTCAAACAAGAAACACTCACAGCAGGCGAGCCTGTTGCACTGGCCTCGAAGGTCACTCGATGCCCAGGCTTGGCAGAACGCGACTCGGGTTGCTTGGTGATCTCTGGCGCCCTCCCTTGTGGGCCCATGGCACGGGCTTGCTCCTGCGAGGGCATCTTGCCTGCAAAACAGTGGGCTGTGAGTTGCAGCTCGACAACTTTCACACCTGAGCTATAGGGGAGTTCATCGTAGATCAGCGCACTGTGCGAACCGTCTCGTTTGTTTCGCACGTCTGGCACATGAGGCGCATGCGCATTATGAACGTCGTGTGTACGACGTTCCATAAAGCCTAATGCAGGCGTCATGGTCTATTAGAAACCCTATATTGGAATATGACGTGCGTGTGTATGTGTGCAAGCGTGTGCGTTTGCAGCCTGTGTGTTCGTGTTTGTCCGCCGCAACTAACTTTTGGCCCTGCTCGGACTTAGTATGAAACGGAGTATAAATACTGGCCACTCACTACGGTGACGGGGCCCGTCACTGTAGTGCAGCCGGCAAAAGTGAGGGGGCCCCGTTTTAGCGAATAACGGGGGCGCGCGTTAACCCATCCGCCGCGCTGCGCTTACGCCGCTTCGCGGCGACAGTCTGCGGTGGCTCATTACAAAAATGTGAACCCACTTGGCCCACCCGAAAACGCCGCTCCGCGGCGTCCGACTATTCGCTATTCACCGCAGTGCGGCCGGCAAGAGTCAAGGGGCCCGTCCTGTGTTGTATGTGGTGGGAACAGTGAGAATTAATAACTTGTAATTTACAAGCACATTAACCCACGCATCACGGACCTGCCCCTGTCCCTAATCGTAAATATAGCGTCTGTGACCAAAAAAAAAAAATAAATAAAGAGTGAAAAAAAAAGTATCGTCCCAACACGATTGGAACCGCCGACCCCCAGCTCGCGAAGCCGACGCTGTACCCACAGCGCCACGAGGCACTTCCGTAACCGGCGATCTATTGGACATCTATATCGGTTGCTGTTGCCCCGTCACCGTAGTGCATTTTTAAAGTGAGGGGCCCCGTCACGGTAGTCAGTTCCTAAATACTGCACGAATCGTGTTTCTTGGCGATGCGTAGTATTCGTAGGAAAAGTTTGGATGATGTTCGCTGAAGCAGCCGGAATTATTTTTCACTAAATATATGTGAAACACATCTCTCGGTTTGAAGGAACTGGGTTTTTAAAGGGTCAGTAACAACGCCACAATTAATTTTTTTTTTTTTCAAATGACTGGCAATGATTTTTGTACTTCGTTTTAGCGTAAGTTTCGACGAAGCCGACGCTGCGAGGTAATAGGACCAATCAAGCAGCGTAAAAAGCGCAAGTCATTACGTCGTTTTTGTGTATAGTTAGTTCAGCGATGATAGAACACGTACATAAACGTAACGAACACCATTATGGTGCGCTTTTGTCGCTGTCTGAAAGGTCCATCAGCTCGTAGCCCTGGCTGCGCATGGACTTGGGTGAAACGAAGTATAGGCATCATCCAAAAAATGTTGAGCTCGGGAATCGCTTTCAGAGAGACAAAAATAATATCAAAAAGCCAGTTTTTAAACTCACGGCCGAATCAGTGACGTAGATGGCGAAATGGTAAACCAGTTGCCTTTGTGGATGTCATCCGACCGGAAGAGTCGTTTAACTTTCTCATTTTCTCTCTCATTGATCACTCTATCCATGGATGCGCGTGCCCTTACAAGCGGCCAATCGCGCACGTAGTTTTCTCTGCACATGCCACGTGCCCCTTTTCTGCATGCATGACGACGCGACACTTTTCAGTTCTAATTTATTTTTAACGTGAAACGTTCTTTAACTAGGTATTCGGCATTTCGTGAAGCCCAGATAAAAGTGAAGCCTGGATAAAAGCGTGGCCGAGATTCCGGACGCTGATTGGTTGACGGGTGGGAGAGGAGGAGTGAGGTGCTCGACGCTGTTTGGTTAACGGGGAGCTCATGTGACCAGAGGGGTAGGCGAGGAGGAGCTCGACCACCTGTGCGCACTGAGGGAGAGGAGCTCGAGAGTACGGAAGGCTCTGGAAGACCGCCAGGTTTATCAGCCCGACTGTCGGTAGGATAGCTTCATTCTAGTAACAACTATCAGGTGTACACGTGGTAAGCGGTAAATTATCTGGTGAAGAGCGCCGTGAGCGTGTGGGTCCGGCGTCTGGAAACTCAGGGTATCGTGAAACGTTTGTGATGCTAGAACGTTTCAAGCATGCAACACAATGCCATACATCATTTTTTTTTTAAAGCAGGGTTTCACCTATATACTTCGTTTACCACTAGGCTCGAACTTGAGCCAAAGCTACAAGCGTGAGTCAGCACGCGCTCCTGGCTTTGAGACATGTAGAGCGCTCGTTCCGCGGAAGTACGCTTGAAAGCCGCAACCTCGTGCTCTCGAGCTTGTCGCATTGACTGCAGTCTCAGTTCAAGGGTGGACGGAGTATAGTAACTGCTGGCAAGGTGGCAACGTCTTTTTCGAACACCCAGCCTCCAGGGGCCCTACTCTACACGGCGGGACCAAGGGACCGGGACGCCTGCTGCGATTCGTCAGCGCCGCGGCGCCGACCAATCAATAGGCGGCGATGTCCCGGTCCCTTGTTCCCGACGTGTAGATGAGGGCCCCTGGACGCACTCAGTGCCTTTCGCTGTGCCCATGGCTGCGCGTGCACGCTCGAGGCTCGCGAGATGCCCAAGCGTTAAGTGCTGGAGCCAGTACAACCGAAACTACTCCCTGCCGTTCTGGTTCTCTCAGTGGCTATATACAGGCGGCTTTGACGCCACGCAGCTGCGGTGGCGCTGCTCTCGACGCATGCGCAGACTATCACTTGACGCGGATACGGTTCCTGCGCACGCGCAACGCACACACAACGCGGACTTGTTTTGGCAGCATGTCTGTTAGTCTGTAGTGTGGCTAGAGCGCTTTTTGAAAGAGGTAAAAAGAAAATCTACGCGTGGCAGACTTTGGCGTGCGAGCGACGTGAGCGATGACTTCTTGATCGCTCGCGACAATCGCTCCCCCCTAGTTCGGGAGGTTTTCTGGCACCGAAAAGAAAACAACTCGTTCGAGCCGCCTCCGAATTTCCGATTCTCCCCATCCCCCCCAAACGGCTTCAACACAACTGCCGACCGCCGCCATGTTGAAAATACTGATAATAATAAAAAAATTAAAATGAAACTCCGAGAGACGGTCGATGTCTCGTCACTAATAATTCCGAGCACCGAGTTTTTATATTTCGCAGTCGGCGGTGTAGTGCGTTTGCAATCGTCGTAAAAGCACTGTTGATGATTGTCGTTATGAATTGCTACAGTCATGCAACTTGTGACATCTTTCAATTTCTGAAAAATGTCTTCGTCAACTACATCATTGCAACAAACAAAAAAGGGTAGGAGGAGCAGGCTTGATGGGGGAAAAGGAGGGTTTTTAAGCCGCTCTTTTTCGCAGGCTAGAAATTATTTTCGTTGTTTTGGGAGTTATATCGCGCGCTCCTGAAGCGTTTAAGTGAATATCGTATTGTCTCAAAGTGTGCCGATGTCGGGGTTGTCAGTGGGCCTTTAAGCTGCCACAACCTTATTTCATCGTAACACGGAAGCCTACGAGATGCCTCGCAATAAGAGCAGCCAAGAACCTATCGCGAAACGCCTAGATTACTCAGGCCCTTTCGTTCTACCAAAATCGGAGACCACGACTGCCGTTTGTATCAGATTTTAAAGAAATACTATACTTCCAACCCGTTCTACCGAACACTTTTCTGGTTATCAGGAGGCTCAAGGCACCAGGGAATTTGTTTTGCGGAGGAATTTAGACGAGCGTGTTTTATCAGACAGGTAATTTCGAAGGCATAAAAACCAAGAGAAACAGTGTGACTAGATAGTTATCCTCTTCATTCTTTTTCTAGAAACGCAGAGGATGTGACGATGCAGTCGAGTGATAGTTTGAGAACATTTTCTGGCAGTAGCGCTCCGGCACATCCATACATCATGACTTCAGCTGTCCTATATCAAGCAAAACGCCACGGAGTTGTTTCTGTGAGGTCACCGGGATTGCGCCCGAACTACGTGAACTGCGTCTTCATATTTGAACTTGTACTATATATATATATATATATATAGATATATATATATATATAATTTGTTGATTCACTTTTTAATCAGTGAAAATAAACATGGTTCCAATTAAAAACTTGCTCAGCGTCTTCAAAAACAACTAAATCAGTAAATCCTAAAATGTTTTGCTCTGCCTATAGGAAGCGCGGTGGTGGCCTACATTTACCACTTGCGCAACAAGTGCAAGGTTGGCAGTGCGAAAACGTAGATAAGGAAAAGAAAAACAGCGCGATCGCATTAAATTTTGTTGCATTTTCGGACGGGACCCTGAAACACGAAGCACCGAGCACCCAATCTTTCAACTATTAACTGATTTGGTGGTTTCCAATGATGCTGAAAAGTTTTTAATAAAAACATGTTTGTTTTTACTAATTCAATGGTTAATTAACACGTATTAGTTAATTATTACTGTTATTGTGACGATTATCACCCTTATTTTGAACCTCTGGCCGTATGACTCACCTAGACTGCATTACTGTAGCTTTCAAGGTGAAACACACATGTATATTTCTTTCTTAGAGATACTCTCTTAGTTCTTAACATTGTAAAAATCAGCCGGTGTTCGTGTGTTCTGAGTGTGTAAGTTATCTTTGGCGCTGATACCTATAAGTCATGAATAGCCAACTCGGCCAAGCCCCCCTCTTATTTGTAAAGATCAGTCTCGGGCACAAGCATATTGTGTCAGACTCTCTGGGGAGGTGCCATCAACGAATACCCATCGTCTACTGCAGACTCAACATTCACTTTAGCGTACCACTACAGGAACTGCGACGAACCCCAGGAGATTTTCTATTTGTCCTATGTGTGACATGTGATAAAGCCGTAAATGGGCAGACGTGGGATGCCGACGTAGGCACTTCATGACTGGTGGAACCTCTTGTCCGAACAGCTTCCCGTGTGCGTGTTTAGAGGGTTCTAACGCCTTGAGGCAGAGATGGAGTCCGTGCTTGGGTTGAAGCCTCCAACAAGTATGCGCCATTTGTAGCACAACTGTTCTGGTCCATAGAAATGTCCATTCTCAGGATAAAAATGCACGAGTGAGGCTCACAGTGGCCAGTAGCAACGACAGGGAACTACAAGCTACCCGCCTCGGAAAATGACACAACGCACTGGTTCAACGGGACGTAGTCATTTATTGACAGTCATCGTCGCGAGTCGTTGCACTGGCTTTGTTTCCCGCGACGAAGCGCCCTAGCGTGGCCGATTCTACTTGGCCGCTTCGCGAGGGAGATGAGCAAAGATGGTGAACTTGCGCGGGCTACCTGGTAGGCCGTTCTGCGCAGCGATGATGCCCCCCTCCCCCCCCCCCCCCCTCTCCAAAAAAAAAAAAAATACGTGGAGATAGCTGGCTCACAACAGCCCCGTCAAACTGCACAGCTTTCTTGTTGACGAACGGAGTTCTTTCAGAGACATCTCTCGAGTTGGCTGCGGTGAGCCAATCCTAACAAAAATCGTTCGAACATGTGTGGATAGAGGCACCTTATCGAAGGCACACTGATAAGGACATGGGCTACGTGTTTGATCAGCCAGTGAACCACCGTAGATGCACGTCCACCTCAGCCTGGAAGAATATGAAGGCACAGCTGCGCGAACCGGAGTTCTCGCTGCTGCTACTGTTGCAGGAAATCTTATTGGTACAAGATGACGCGCACGGACACAACGCCGAAACCAACAGCCTGCAAACTTACACGGACCACAAAGCTCAAGTTATCCAGATAGTAAAGGCGAATGCCCAGTGAATACACCACCGTAGAGGCGCGTGCACGTCAGCCTTGTAGACTATAAAACCACAGCTGCCTGATTCGATGTTCAGTGGACAAGGCGACAGCAGAAACTGCATGTCTCACATAGTATATTCTCTCCTGTGCAAAGGTTTGCGAATCTTGATGATTACTTGTACCGCTCAAACGATCCTTCCTGTACTGCTGCTGCCTCGCCAAAGGCGTGTAGAAGTGCCTCCACTTGTAATTTTTTTTTTTTTTTTTTGGGGGGGGGGAGCACTTGTGATGATTTTGGGCGGGGATATTATGAAGAAAATGCTGGCGTAGATACGCTGCATTACGTACTAGAAAGCTAGTAACAAATGGAGGGCAACATATTAACCGTAGTTGAAAGTAAGAAAGGTTTTGACAAAAAATTGAAAGTCACTGAAACACCTATTTTTAATATAAATGATCTAGTACGACGCTTGGTCATGCACAAGAAAAGCTATCTTGTTTAGAATCGACGGTACTAAAGCTAGAAGCAAATATAAATGACCAGGAAAGTAGGAGTAGAAGAAATTATTTGGTAATCCAAGTAGTGAGCGAATCAGATACAGAAACAGAACAAGACGTGGTGGCGAAAGTCTATTGAAAATGTCTACCGTCTTGGAAAGATGGCTGGAGAGGAAGGCCGATACTAATAATCCTGCTGTTTGGAACGTATAATGAACAATATGTTCTTCACAGTGCGAAAAAATAAACGGAACTCGCATTTGCGTTAATGACGACTTCTAAAAAAAATGTAAGATTGATCACAGGGAAACTATGGGAGAGTGCGAATGAAACTACGTGGGGAGACAAGCTATGCGGAGGGCAAGTTTATCTGCTTCTTGAGCAGGGTTTGCGGTGAACGCCGAGCTCCTATTGGCTCCGACTGGAAGTGGAAGCATAGTGGGCAGAATTCAAGGCAGGTAGCATAGAGATCTACCCACTAACTCTTCGTCAGAGCCAATGAGAGATCAGCGTTTTGACGTCAGTGCAACCCCTGCGCCAGAAGCAGACGAACTTGCACTCCGAATATTTATCCTATAAGTTGAATATCACTGGAGTGATGTACGGATGGGATATAGGAACTGACCAAAGAGTGGAAATCCTTGCTTCCATAGTACCTCCTCCCGAGCACGAACATTGACAAGAACCTAGATTACCACTGGCAAATAACTTTCTACATATTCGAGCTGGAACAATTATCGATAGAATATGTGTAGTAGCCATCACTGAAAACTGGTTCTTCGGTAATATAAGGTGCCCTCGGTATTGAAAATGTATGGTGTACGATAAAGACCAAACACTGTTAAATAATTGTACCTCTAGTGTAACGCTCTGCACATATGCCTTACGGATATTTTAAAGGAACTGAATGAGTTTCTTTTAAAACTCAACGTAATTTCTAAGAGAGTTATTTTGATGGGAGATTTTAACATCAATGGAATAAATTTGAAAACATTAGGAACAGGGGAAAACGAAGTATGATGCTCTGAAGAACTTCTCGATAGAGCATTCTCGTATAATTGATCTCAGATTCTTAAGGTGTATACTGGAACGCAAGAGTAATCACGACCCATAATGTAATTGATATTCGTCAGTGAAAACCTCTCGAGTCACGCATATGATTGCAAGATTCACTCGGGCATTTCAGATAGCAGTACGGTGCATTTCGCCCTTTCATTGAGAAACGAAAATATCCTTGTATAAAAATTTCTAAAGCTGATTGCAAATCGGTAATCGATAAACTAGGCCTGAACTATGACGACTTTAAGTGCTTAGCTAATAAATTGGTAACTGAAGGGAGGAGCTATATATGGTCTCAGCTTAAAATAAATCACACTTGAATCCATCCGTACGTTGGTTTCAGTGCAAATAAAAAAAAAGTTCAAATTGCCCTTACATTAAAAGGGACATAATCCACCACAAAAGGCAACTATCCAGGTGTAGCGCAAAATCCCAAGGAAAGAAGAATGTGCTTCTACAAACTAGAGTACAGTCACGGAGAGAATAACTTAAAGCGCAAATAAAATCGTAAAAGTTTTTTTTTTTATGTAAACATGCAAATTTTATATTGTACTCAATGCAGAAGGTTTGCCTACAACTAACGCCAAGTAAAAAGACAGTCATAATAGTGGTAGTGGGAAACAATATTCTTCAAAACAAAGCAGAAATCGAAGAATGTTTGAACCAATATTTTGTCAGTGTTTTTTCTACTGATGACAACATTTTATAATCATTTTCGTTGTTTGAAAATCTCCCTATAGTAGATGTAGAAATTTCCGAGGAAGGAAGTTTTTCCCTTTTACTTTGTATTTATCCTAAGAAAGCCGCTGGGTCGGATGGCATTCCAAATTAATTTTAAAGGCCTTATAGAGAATGGCGGTCAAAGTATTTGAGTGTCATTTTTAAAATATTACTGCCAGATGGATCTGTTACATACGTTCCAGACCCATATCCTTAACGTCTACCTGTTGTAAGAAACTTGAACACGTTGCCTAAAAGCATATAAGAACTTATTGAATATTTAATCCCCACGTCATAGCAATCATGATGTTTTTCGGGAAGGTCTATGTACCACTATCCGATAGACCGATCTCACCAAGCATTCGCCGCATGCGTGACGCCACCATAACTTTAGTTCACAGGAGGCAGGCGGCTGTGCACGAGACGGCTTGTGCTGTTTTGTGCTTTGCCGCGCAGATCTCCAGCGCGGCTATCGCACGTGCAAAAAGAAGTTCCCTCCATGCATCGCGGCAGCAGCGGCGTAGCGAAACTGGCTGGTGAGATCGGTCTATTGACGGAACTAGTTAACAATATTTCTTCAACGCTTGACAAGAGAGGCCAAATTATTTTAATTTTTTCCTAGACCTGTAAAAAAAATTGACAAGGTAAAAATAAAATGCTCCTGAAGCTGAAGCATTTACTTAAAAACTCAAAACTTATACGGTGAATAGAAATGTTTTTGATTTGCATAAAACAGTTCGTTAGTATTCGTCAACACACTTAACGGCTTCAGGAGGTCGACTCAGGATTCCCCCCAGGACCCTGTACTAGAGCCCTTGGTGCTTTTTTGGTTTTCATTAATGACGTTCATTGTCACATTACAGTAAAATCTGCTTACTAATGATTGTATTCTGTACACTTATATCAACTATGAAAGTGGCCATAATGAATTGAACAGAGTTATTTACAGAAAATTAGGGACGGGCGTGATAACTGGCAAATGTCATCAAACCAGGAAAAGATCGTTTCATGTCAATTACTCACACGAAATCTCTTGCAAAGCATAATCAATTTTTTGTAAGGGTTACCCTTCTCGGTAAACGAATATAAGTACTTGGGAGCAACTATAGCTAGTGAACTATGGTGGAAGATACACATTAATAACATAATCAAGAAAGCTACAGGTAAACTGTGTTCTCTAAGAAGGTCATTGAAAATGGCGACCCCAGAAACCAAGCTGTTAGTTTTTAAAATATCAATAAGACCAAGGCTAGAATATGCCATTAAAGTGTGAGACTGTTACACTATTATTAGGTATGTAAATCGCCGATGTCCCACCTAATCACTTATCTCTAAACTTGCCAATAAGTTGACTCCTCCATTCTTCACTGTCAATAAACGTCTTTTCACTCACGCACTCGCCGTTACACAAATAATTTAGTACTAAAACTATAAATGATTCAGAAGGTGACGCTACACTTTATTTTTTTTTCTAAGAATAGAAGTAGTGATTTACTTACAAAGTTGTACTCTAAGGCAGGCATCACCGTACTACGTTAAAGGCGTAAACATAAACGGGTAAAAATGCTTTACCTGTTTTTATACGAAACCCTTCTGATGGACAAGCATAATTTCATAAGACCTCATATCTCTAGAATACTGCAAAACAAATATACTAAACAAATCGAAGAATATAGATGTTCCTAGAAATGCTTCAAAAATTCTTATTTCACCGAACGATAAGGGAGTGAAATGCTTTGCCAGAGGGTATAGTTACGGTAAAACCTGTTTCACAGTTTGTAACGTGCCTACATGTGTGATTTTATGGGACACACCACTGGTGTTCTGCGTGTTTGTGTTTCTTGTTGCTATTTTGTTTTCGCTGCGCACCTCTATTATAGTTTCTCCTTGGGACGAATAGTATTGTCAAGTAAATATACAAGTAAATAAATAAATTGGTGTTCGATATCAGTAGTGGGGATGCCTCACCTTCAGCTACTGTGTCAGCACGAGGGAATCGCCACGCGGGCATAGGAAACAAAAATAAACTTGCCTCGATCATTGTGATAAGCCCAGAGAGCACAGAAGGTGTCGTGCGTTCACTGCGCACGCTTTATATGCTTGGCTATGGGAAGCTTTGGGTGGTTTCGGATGCGTTGAACACACGACACACTCGTGTGCTTACCGAGTTTATCAGAATGGACAATACAAGCTCACATCTATTCAGGGGGGAGTGCGTGAGAAGTCTGCTTTAATTAGAAGTTTTTACGGGTTCTGCAAATACTAAATGCGTTAGTATGTATTGCCCTGGTGCATGCGGCCGTCTTTAGTTTAGACTGCTGGACTGGTTTGATGAGACCGCGGCGTGGTTGTCTCCGTGTTCTTTCGCTTCGTTCGCTCGCTCGCCCACTTTCCCTCTCACAAGAGGGAAAGAGTTTTCTCGCACGTTTCCAATGACGCGCAATTGTTGACTTGACGCGTGCTTCTCTTAGGCCCGCTTCAGACGGGGCAATTTCTCCCAGAAACTTGACGTCACAACACCAGCAACATGTGCCCCCGCGTTCACACGCAGCAACCGAATCGCCACGAGTTTCCATCATCATCAATAAATTTTAATTATTTTGCACTAGTTAGACACACAGTTACGCACTATAAACGCGTTCTTACATCTTTAAATGGAGTTTAGAATACTATCTCATCTTTCTGAAACCATTTATTTCCAAAAACGAGCCATTTCAAACCAGAACCAAGTTAAACTCCGTCTTTAGTTGTCATCATCGCAACCACGAGGGTGTCACGTGAAAATATCGTGACCCTGATTGGCTCCTGCCGCTTCAAACCTCTTCGAGTCGTCCAAGTTGCTCGCCCGTTTCGAGCCGGACTTCATCCCAGCAATTCGTGTTGCAGCGCAATCATCTAGGGAAAGCTAGGGAACGACTCGACACCAATACCGAAATGCCTGGGATAATCCCATTTCAATAAATCTGAAGCAGGCCTTACGATGGCAACGGTGCGTATGCTCGTGGTTTTGTTTCTCCTGTATGCACAAAGTACGCGACAGTGTAAAACCAAGGCGCAGCGCTGACAGCGTTTGCGTAGTTGGAACGACTGGACGCGCACAGTCTCAGGGTTTTCCCCTTTGAATTGGGCTGCCGCCATCTATCATTCAGGGGCGGATCCAGAACTCCGTTTTCTTTTTTTGTTTTTTTTTTTTTCTTTTTTTTTGGGGGGGGGGGGGGGGGCGGAAAATTTCCAAGCATACTTTTCTCTCATTCTTTCTTGTGCACGGGGTGTTCACCCATGTCAAATTGCCCTCCGGAAAGGGGGGAGGGAGGGGGGGTCGACTTTGTTTGGGGGAGTCGGCCGCCCCCGTCGCCTCCTCCCCCCCCCCCCCCCCCCCCCCCCCCCCCCCTCGATCCGCCCCTGCTATCATTGTGAAAACCCGTCGAGACAGCCGTTTCTGCCGTCTTGGCGAATTTGGTATCTTCGCACGTCGGCGGCAGCCCCCTCCCTTGGTGCAGCGCGAAAGCACGATAGCGTGGTGCGCAGGCGTTCCCTCGGACGAGGGAAGTTTTCAAACCACTCGAAGGGGATTTGGAGTTGAAGGAGTGCTGTCTCATGCAAATCAGTCAAGTAGAATGTATCCTCCTAGTAAAGTACTAGGGTTCTGCTTCTTCCAAGGCTGCGTGTAGCGTCTTGAGTTCTAAGTGCTCTTGAATTGCGAGGAACCCGTTGTGGTAACTGAAGAAATCGTGAGGAGATGAGCTTTATCGGATCTTATTGTAAGTGACGGAAGCAGGTAGCTTCGACTTTTATCTTTATACACAGATAGTTTGAATTGCAGTAATGCTACAGCAAAAGTTGTTGGCAGGTCGAGGGAAGTAGACGGTCACATCCAAAAAATATCTTAATTAGTTTTAAACGTATATAAAAACATGGACGTCGACAAAAAATAGTCCTTAAATGTCACAGCAAAACGTTCGGGTTAAAATTACGCCGGTAATGATACTTGCTTGACTTGACTCCCCCCCCCCCCCCCCCCCCCCCCCCCCGAGTCACGGCTCGCTTAAACGAACTCACCGTCGGTTTTTGTGGGTGAAGATTATCTCCGACATAATCTAGCGACCGTTGGCAGCTGGAGAACAGGAACGTGTGGGCATGCAGGGCCCCAATAAACTATTTGTCACTAGGAAATATATCAGCCGATAATAATAATAATCAGAAACTGATCGGGAAGCGACGAACGCCGTCATATCTAGACACATCTTATTGTTCCTAAGTTTTCAACAACTATATTTAGTGCCACTAGAGTTAGTCCCACTAGAGTTGTTCAGATTTGGCTGCTTAAAGTTGAAAGCACAAACATAAGCTGCTTTGCGTTTTGTCAACATTATATTTTTAGCATTGTGTGACTTGCTCACACCGAAAGGCTCCTCGTACATGACCTAACCTTATTTGAATATTCGGTCTGCCTCGATGAGCCAATTTCGTTCTCAAGACGGCTTAAGTTTCACCTTAGCCTGGTTTACCACAAAGGCTAGAAGCGAGAGCGTGGGGTTTTAACTGGTTGTCCCGTTGCACGAACCTTTGTGTATCCATGGCACTATCAAAGGCAAAACTGTCGTGCTCATAGCTTTCCCTCTAGTCCGCGATGAGGTGAGGCGGAATATAGTTGAATGATGGCACAAATATACTATTCATCTACGGACGTCAAATGTCCAATAATCAGTACTGTTCCCCGGAGTTTTCTCCGTGAATAAAAGTACTTGCATGCATTAATTGAAGTTGATGTAAAGATGGGGTTTTGTTTCTTTTTGAAACCACTGTACTTGGGTTACTTAGAAAGTATTATTCTGTCCCTTGTACGAAAGAAACTCGGCGCGTTTGAAATACTGGCGCGTTATTTGTGAATTTCTTTCTCACTGAATTGCCTCCAGGGCATTTATTTCGCCATCAAGCACATCTTTAATTTTTTTTCGAAGCGCACTCAGGGTTCAGTTTACAAAGATGATTCATAAGAGCCTTTTTTATTAATTTCAAAGTCTTGCAGTCTGAGATAAGAATATGCTGTGAACGAAAGTGCACTTACTTTGCTCGTTCCTGGATCCGGAAAAATAAATGGTCTCGTTCATTATGAAATCCCTCAGTTGAAGACTGACCACGCGGGAAAACCTTATGTTGTTTAGCCAACTATTTTATCAATTAGAAGTGCAGTTATTAGGTGAACCGGACAGTATTAATGGTTTTAGTATATTCTTTGTGACTTCGTAAAAAGTTTGTAAATTATGGCAGCCTCACGATCCTATGAGACCCAGGTTGCGTAAAGCAACACCTTATAAGCTCAGCGTGGTCTACTCATGTATGGTACAACAGTGCATGCAGTGCAGGAATCGTGAAACTATTTCTGCCTCTTAAATGGTTAGCTAGTAATTGTATTATTCCAGTGCCTTTCTCTGTTTACGAAACACTCGGTTCTTCGCAGTCAACACGAAAGGTATGACGAAGGAGGGGCCTAAAAGCGTGCAAGACTTGGAAATTAAACAGCATTCGTCGTCAGACAGGCCTTGAGAGATGCATTGAAATGCTTAACGTGGAATCTTTAATGCTATTCTCACTTACAAAGTTTCACAGGAAGTTTCAGTGAACTTTGGAAGTGATGATTCTGTGTCAGATGTAGGCCCACCTCCCTCACACTTTTAGGCCGCCTTTACTGTCTTTGCATGCTTCAGAATGAAAACAACAAAAATGAAGTGATTTTTGCAATTGGGTTTTATTAGAAAAAAAGGTTAATTGACTCGCAAATAGATGTCAAAATAAATAAATTAGTTGATAAGGATAATTATAGAAATAAAGCATGCAAACGTCCGAGAGTTTGTAAAAAAGTGTGAGTCTGAGAGAGCAAGCCTAAATCAGACACAACATGTTTTGTAACTTGATTTTATTGAAATTCCACAAGCAATTATTACAAGTTTTTGTGCTTTTTCTCCAATTTATAATACACGTTTCAAGAAATTCCCGATAGCGTATAGAATAAAATTCCGGACAAAGATATTGAGTTCGTATGCCTTCGGAACAAATAGCGACAAGTGACACAATTCCTATTTACGCTATGGCACAGACTGTCTAGTCTTAACGAATAGTTTATAGAGACGTCATACAATAACATTATTTAGAACTAAAATTATCACAAAGCAACAGCGCTGGCAGTGTAGATCAATAAGTTTACCGAAGGCGCTCGCGATTATTGCGCTATTCGAAAAGCCCTGTCTACCAGAATAATATATTAGATATATGAACTCTAAAAGGGTACCTGAAAGCAAGTGACGTCAAAGGAACCTCTTTAATTAAAAAAATGCGAATAAGTGATCATTAAAATAAAACATTCACGGTTCCTTACAATATTAAATAAAGTCTCTGGAGCTACGCCACAATACAATTCCAAATAGCAAAAGAAGAAAAGAAATAACAGAATGTCATGTGGATTAATTTAAGATTGCTTAAAATAAGTAAAAAGTGTAAGTAAGAAAAAAAATCTGCACGCCCATGGTTAGAAGAGTGAAAAATAAATTAGAGAAGAGATCGCATTACGTACATTCACGAATGCTCAAAAGTATCAAAAAAGGACGGGAGAAACATAAGGTGTTTTCTTTGTGTAAAAACGATCTTTACAAAATGTTTACTAATGCAGCCTAAGACAACGCGGTAACGTTAAACAAATCGTACATACCGAGAATCAAAATATGTCAGTTGTGTTTGGTTCAAAAACTGCGTAAATAAAAATAAAAACTTTTTTTTTTCTCACGAGTCTCGATATTCAAACGTAAACAGTTCCTAGAAATAAAAGCTTCTGACTGATTCACAAACAAAGCGTAACTGACGAACGCGATCTAAAACAAACTGAAAGAAAAACAAGTTCACGAAGCTGGTTTCATTCTCTCGCTGCCTAATGGTTTTGGTGAAAAACATTTGCGTCCAATTCCCGTTCCATCTTGGCTGGACGACACACCATGTGCACGAGCCTCTACTTTTTGGCCTTACGTTGCACGGTAAGTCGGGCTGAGGTCTCGGCTTGACCGGAAGCGTTGGTAGCACGGCAGGTGTAGACGCCTTCGTCCTCGGGATAAGTATGCCTGATGACCAGGGATGCTGACCCCTGATCCTGGGTCATCTGTAAAAGTAAAGTCCACTTTGAGATTGCAAGCTCACTAACAAAGGCACAGGAGATATGAAAAATGAACAGGGTTTGTAAAAAGGCAGCATCGGCTTATGGAGTAGTCCACACTAAAGGTCACTGAGAGCGTTCGAGGGAGTACGCCTCTTTCCAGTGCCCTGGTCACAACTGTAAACACGTGTACCTTTTTATTTCTTGTTCATTTTTCTTAGGTATAACTTACTTTTACGAACGCGCTAATTACAAACTTAATTTGAATTTTTTTTTAAACAGTTAACTTCATCTTTGCGCTCCTGAAGTGCTCAACAACTTTATGCAGTTTGTATGAGCACCACGTGTTCCCCTAAAAGAACAAAACACGATAAAACATAGATCTGACTTCCCCTCGTTCTGGGCGTGGAGGGTGAATATTTTAACATGTAGATCAAGTTAGTGCTTTAAGTAAAAACATATTCACCGCACCATTAAATAGCGGAATAAAGGGTCACTCCCATCAAGGTTACTTCGTATATGCTTTATTGAAGAATAAAATGTACACCTAAAGAATAATAAAAAAAAAACTCTCCAGGAAATTTAATTTAACTTGAATCAAAGAAGCATACTGTAAACGACTTCATTTTTGCGAGGACCTAATTTTCGCGAATATCGCAAATCGCCTGCGATTCGCGTAAATAAGGTCCCGCGAACAATTTTGGTATGATGTAAACACATTGGAATCTATATTGAGATCCCACCGCGTCGCGAAAATTGGAACCCGCGAATTATTCCAAAACTTCAGCTTTGACCTAAATGACGAAATATTGAGCCCGCGAAAAATAAGTCGGTTACAGTATTCGTTCCTTCTCGAGAATATGAAGTCCTCAGGCGCTACGACTGGCGCGAGTCCTCAAGCGAAACGAGGCATAAGGCGCCTTAAAAAAAAGTTCAGAATGAGGCAAGTTTCTCATCTAAAATCTACTTCCCTTTCTATCAACGTGCGTCTGCTCTTCTATCGAACCTTCAGAGCATACAATCCGCAGATAAAATGACTGCAAAGTTTTTGTCATTCATTTTTGTCATAAAGTCCATCATGCCGTATTCTTTATAAAGGAAGGCTAGTAATATTTATAGATGTGCGAGTATAATTCTAAATTGTATTGATTTCAGCGTCAGTAGCCGTATAATACTCCCTGAAAGAACTGAACACTAGACGTATAAATTAGTGGTTAAATATCACCGCAATATCCTTATAATTCAATTATTTCAATAATTTGCTTATATGAGATGTCAGTTTCCTTGTGTATTTCATTACAATTTAATAAACGAGGAATAACTCGTGTATTTGCTTAAAGATACCTTAGATGATCAAACGTGACAGGGTCTGTCAAAGTGGGAAATGATGCGATAGGCTCTACGATACACATTACTGGAAACCAAATTCGCAATATTAAACACCGGGACAATTAAATAACGCACACACAACACTGTCTGCCTTCGTATCGAAATTTAGGTCTCATCATGCTCACAAGCTCGCCTGTGCTCATCCTTTGAATGCGAAAGGCGTGTTCCTACTGCAGACGCTTATTTTAAGCAAATAAGAGGCGCCGACGGCGAGAAAGAAGCTATACGCGTTTACTATTTACCTGGAAGTCGCGGGACTGCTTGATGACGTGTCCCTCCCGGACCCAGATGACCTTGGGAGGCGGCACCCCACCCAGGGATGTTACAAATCGAGCTGGCGATCCTTCAGGCACAGTCAGGTCGGCCAGGGGAGTCACCGACGGAGGCACTTCGTTCAGCTCAGGCACTGAAACCCCAAGAAAGACATTCTCAAGTTACCCACACGCCTCAGCCAGTACCAAAGCTATAGACAGCTAACAAGTAAGTCGTGTTTACTGAGTTTCCTTACATAAAGAGGGGGTTATTGTCACTCACCGATGACTTTGAGATTGGCACTTGTGGAAACGGTTCCTGCTGGATTTGTGGCGACACATTTGTATTCTCCTTCGTCTTCGGGGAAAGCCTCGGAGATCTTGAGGGTAAACAAATTATTCTCCTGTGACATCCTGAAGTATCGGGATTGCTTGACTAGTTGGTCTCCTCTGTACCACTTCACTTGAGCTCCTATGAACGAAAAATAGCAATGATACACATATAATATGTTGTGTAACGCATTTAATCTTGCAGTTCATTGTGTGTTAGTACGCAGAAAAACGAACCGTAATGTCCTTTAGTATAGTTAACGAATTTTGAAAAAGTGATCGGATTTACTTGGAATTTTTTTATATATTTAGTCACGAGAGTCTTACCTGGTACGGCTGGAATTTTGCACCGAAACACGGCGCTCTGTCCCTCCTTGACGGCAAGTGGTTTCAGGGGCTCCGTGACAGTTGGCGGCTTGGCATCTCCTCCGGGTGCATCTTTAGGGCTTGTCGGTGGTGTCTTTGGTTTGGCACCTAGAATCATGAAAAGTTGTATGAAAAGAACAAACCACACTTAACAGAGAAATACCAAGAAATATGTGTGTTTTCAATCGCGCAGGTAATCACCTTCTACTAATACGTGAGCTTGACAGCGGGCTTCTCCAGCAGAATTGATCGCCACACACTCGTAACTGCCGGAATCAGATTCGACTTGCGCTTCCAGGATAAGCAAGGTGTACTGGTTCTCTTCCTCGATGATCTTATGAGAGACATCCGGAGTCACCTTCTTACCGTTCTGTAAAAAAACGACTTTTTGCAGTGCAACTGCGGACGCTCCTGTACCGGCGGACAACTACAAAGCGTATGATAGGAACGAACACAGCCGTAGTTCCTTACCTTGAGCCAGTAAACATCAAATGGCTTGGATCCTGACACCTTGGCGTCCAGACGAACCAACTTTCCAGCTTTCACTGACACGTCCTGGATGGTCTTCGTGAAGTTGGGTGGTGCCACTCCACTACGCTGCTCACGACGTTCTGTTCGGTGAAATACAAGTAATAGATCGGTCAGATTGTTATGAGGGAACGACGGCATTGTTTGAAAAATAAGTGCAGCAGGCGAAATGGAGACGCACCTTCAACGACGAGGTTGGCCGACGACTTAGCAGATCCTCCGCGGTTTTCGGCTTTCACGGAGAACACTCCGGAATCCTCCAGATAAACCTCTCGGATAATCAGGGTGGACGTGGTATCCGTCGTCACAATCTACCAAAAATATAGAAAAACGAAACAATGTATTGATTTCTGACATCAAAGAATACGTTTACGGTGACTCTGAATTTCCCTAACACGGTATGATACTCGCGTATACAACCTGCCCTCGTGTTTGAAGAGGCCCTGCGCGTTTGCTTTTTCGCGTAGCAGGCCAGAACCAACTGTTACGATTCTTAGCTGTGCCTTCATTCAGTAAGGAGGCACAGCTAACTTTTGGACTCGAAACATGCGCAGAATTATGTGTGTTGGCTGCGCAATTGATCGATTAACCTACCGATTAATCGATTAATGCTTTAATTGCGATTAATTTTTCTAACTGGAATATTCGGTGAAGTTTTGACGAACCACAATAAAGTAAAAATTAAACGCTTTCACCACGCAGACGTGGACGAGTACATTAGTAAGAAGGGCAGACGTTAGGTAAAATTTTAATCTAAAGTAAACTGTAGGGGAGACATTTGTAACTACAGACAATGGTTGAATGTTACACGTGTCCCGGCCACTTCAATGCCGTGCGAGTGTCCGTTTAGTTCAGCGAAGACTATTGTGAACAATCAAAGGAGGTCGCTATTCCCGGATAATATCAACGAACCTGTTTGCCTCATGCAGCATAAGTAATATTCTGCGAGTGTGTGTGTCTTTGAACTGTTCTTAACTACACATCAAGGTTGATTCATAATCGAAATCCTATATTGGTTGTTTATCACATATATCACATGTATATCACACAAAGACAAAAGCAAAATAAAAAATATACTTTAAAAAAGTAGTATGTATTGAAATTAACGAGACCGATTAATCGATTAAAGGGCAGCGTTTAATCGGGTTAAAAATCTTAATTGACGCCCAGCCCTAGCTGTTTAAACAGTTGGATGTTACTCTGCCTCAAAGGGCTCCTTGTCTCTCCGCTGTGGATAAAAAATTCAGCCACTGTAGTACCACTGCTAGCCTGGGGTCTGTAACGTGCATCGCGTAGTAGCGATACACATCTGCACGCCGGTACGGTACTCATCCAGACCAAAACGGGCACGGGTGGGGACTGAACCAAGGATCCCTGGGTTTTGCAGCGCGAGCTTTTGTTTCCCATGTCACGAGCTGAGGTGCGTGCTCACACATTCGGTCCGACACGAATCCCCACCCTAAGTTCGTTCGTGAGCCTCGTTCCGTAAATTGACGTCATTGACTTTCGCGCAGTGGACTACCGTGACCTTCTTTCATAAACAGGTGTGGCCTATAGGGTGGTTTTGCATAACTTATTTTCAGCTCCAAATATGGCCGAAGTTCATGCTGGAAATTCTCGCCCTACCTGTCTCCATGCGCGTAGGCAGTGTTTGCAAGCTCGCTCGAGATCTCTTTGATCTTGATTGACTGCGCCTTGCGGAGTAGTCGACGACATAAAGGAGTGTTCTGTTTCTCGATTTGGAGTGAAGCCGGCTCTTGAGTAGTGGACTCGTCCCGAAGAAGAAGCTTATGCGACCTAAGTAGGTCACCGACCGTACTTCCTGCGTTCTGTCGTCGACGGAGCCACCTCGTCATTCTTCCGCGTTTTACTAACACCTAAAGCGACGCCCATAGCTCATCGTCCACAAACAAACTAATGGGCAAAATGGCGGAAGCTATTCACCAGCATGGCCGCGCACAGCTTACCTGAAGTGAAAAGGCGATTTATGAAACCACCCTAGAGGCGGGCAAATACGCAATCTCATCAATTTTAGGCCACAGTGTTGTGTCGGAAAAAGCCTCATACGGATAGTCAATCCGTACGAATAGCTTATGATCCGGAACAAAATATTACATTTCTGTGCGCACGATACTTACTTGGAAGTCTTGAGATGGCTGGATGGGGAAGTTCTCCCTGAACCAAGTAATTTTGGGAGAAGGCTGGCCCGTGAATGTGCACTGAAACTTGGCTCCCTGTCCTTCATCAACCCTGCAGGGCTGGATTTTCTTGGTGAACACCGGAGCCTTGGATTCTTGCTGCAAAAAGAAGAAAAAATAGGAAGCTTGCTTTAAAAATAAGCGTACAAAACCGTGTTGTTCGGCCCGTGAATTTAGAGATGCGTGGACGGCTACCAATCGTGGTTAGTTTTATGGGGAGGAATAGCCTTGTACCACGTTGTGTTTTCGTGATTGAAGACGAATAGTGCGTAGCTCTAGAATTTGGTACAAAGAACTTCGTATAAACGATACATTTCGAAAGATTACGTTCTCCCTGCGTCCTTGATAGTGCTGTACACAATCTTTGCGGGGCATTGTGTAATCAAAAAGAGTAATCAGACGTCATTTACTCACCACGGGACCCTGAACGCGCTTCTCCTTTGTAACTCCCTTGTGTTCCTGTTCGAGAGTTTCGGTGAGCGTCTTTTTCCGGGTGATCTCCAAGTCTCCCTGCTGTTCTTTTTGGGTCTGTTTCTGAGTCGTCACGTGCACCTCCCGACCTTGTACCATGGATTCCGGAGCAGTGCCGATGCGCTGCTGCTTTTCCCTGCGGTAAACGAGCCCCGTTAAATTTCATTGGGCTTTCGTCCAAGAAAAGAGGATTTTGTCATCTCCTTCAGGATGGCCTCAAATCCGAAGCATGAGGACGTACAAAAATTCTGCCTTGGTGTCATTAGCGCGGGTGCGGGTCAAATGGCTTGAGCACTCGGGTTTTCTTGATATTCTATGAAGGCACTAGCCCATCGCAACCATCTTCAATTTTATTTTGTTTTTGTATTTTTTTTTTAGTCTAATACAAGAAGAGTACGAATCTGACCTCTGCCAAAAATATAAGGCAGTTCATGAGAATAGCGGAGCAAGGCGTCATGGTCAGGATAAAATACCTTAATGAAGATCAGAATAAATCTTTAAAAAAAAAGGTTTTACTTGCAGTAATAATCAAAACAAACGATGTCTAATCAAATTGGAAATCGTCCGTTCGTGATGAAGAGGAAATACTATTCGAGGTGGTTGCAATTTCGCAAAGTATTTTCTTATCTCGTTTAATCATTTCTTCATAGCAATGAGACATATTTAGAAGATAATAAGAAATAGCCTATAAAAGAGAACCACAAAGAAGTTGGTTAATTCGCCTAAATACATATTTAAAAAATTAAAAAGTCCTCGATTGACAATGACGGCTGTGGGACCGGAGTCTTAAAACTCACTGTTATTGTATTCGAACCGTGTTGTTCGAATTTCACGGCACCGGTAGTCTCTAGTCGATAAATGGTAGTCATAACAAGAACAAGCTGCAAACGTACGCTTCAGTTTCGAAGTACTTGGCCATGTATTGCGCCTGGCTTCCAGTCTCCACTTTCTTCTCCCCAGTTCTGGCATCGTACTGGAAATACGAACAAGCAAGACACGCCATGTTTTCGCACCAACCCAACTATTCAGCCCTATAATGACTTGACACAAGACTACCTTGTTCACTCGGACATGTAAACTTGGATTGTCAAAATGTTTATTATTTATTTTATATCAAGCTTTTATAAAACTCAATAAGCATACAACTCGACAATTTTATAGTTTTAGGCAGTTGTTATTAAACTATGAATTAAATAGTGTGATTTTTGCTATCTGATGTCACCAAGTGGCTATTAGCATGTGGTATCATTGATTACATTTGCATAACTTATTGTATAATATTATATTGCTCTTATATGTTCTTATATGGTTCGTATATGTTATTATATGATATTATTTGACAATATCTGTTTATTGGACCAAGAAATGTCTTATACAAACAAGATTTTTCACTAGGGCTCCGACCCTTTTACTTCGTTCCAATCTTACTTTATGTCAAGAAATAAAAAAGCCGGGTCCTCTCGGCATAACTGTCAGAATAAATGTTTTAAAGATTGCTTTTAAGGCGACGTTCTTAAATACATAAATATCCCTGCCTTGAAGAACGTACTCATTTATCTAGTATATACTATGATTAAACATACATAAATGGAGTCCGTCTTGAATCGTTCTACTTTGGGCTTCAGTTTTTCCAGCTCTTCCTCTTCGAGACGCTGCTTTATCTTTTGGTGTTCTCCTGTAAAGATATGGACATTTATTGAGTAAGCAAGGAGCACGCGAGCAACGCACACACGCAAAGAATGACCATACAATCTAAATCTGAAAATAAGCGAAAAAGGACACCCAAAATACTGGAACGACCTACCCTCAGTACTTGCTTCAGTTTTCCAGACATCAATTTTGGTGCCGCCTGGCGTGAGTTTCTCCTCGAATACCCTCTGCAGTTCGGTCTCATGGCGGTACTTCTGGTATGACTTTACGTCTTGGTCGTACCAGGCTGCCGAATACATATACATTATTTTATTCCGTTCACATTGTTTCGATATTTCGCTCCCAGAATAATTCTCACTCTGGGAGCGATTGGAACAAAACAAATTGTACTTACGCCTAGGAGAGTGCTTTAGAACAGCTCGGTAGTCGTCATGCTTGGGCCGAACTTCAAGGGTTGTAAAGCAATAGGCCTCTCCGCAGAAGTTTCTTGCAAATACCTGTTTAGGAAAAAATAATATTGTCGTAGGTCACCAGGTGAACAAGACCGAAATATATTCATTCACATTATAGAAGACGTACCTCAACCTTGCCCTGGTCGTACTGTCTGCTCTTGGGTATGTCGAGATGGTAGATGCCGTCGTAGGTCAGCTTATACCTTGAACCCTGGACGAGGAAAACGGCCATAATGTTAAGTGCTCCGAGACGACTCCTGCAATTTCCAAGGCAGAGTAGAGAGATAGAAGGCACTCTTACAGATATAACTGTGTGCCCGTTCAGGACCCAGATAAGTCTTGGCTTCGGGTGGCCCATGACTCTGCACTGGAATTTGGCCCACTCTCCCTCCACCACAGTTTGAGGTTCAGGTTTCATGATGAACTGGGGAGCACACTGTTCTTCCGGAACTTCCTCTTGTGACTCCGTGCTGAAACGAAGAGGCATTGTTAGAGCTACTGGCAATTTACAACACTCAAAGCGGAGAATGTTCTGCAGAGACGATTCTAACACGTACCGCTGCCAGGAAGCTTCCATCTCAGCAATCTTTCGTACACCATCCTTCATATCCTTTGGCAGTTGAGTTCTATTGAAACAAAAGAGATGAATGCCAAATGAGCGCCATATCATTCACGACAGTTTTCGAATCGCAAGCGCAAAAAATGTACCGCTCTAACCTGTAGTCCAGCCTCGGTTTTCCGATGCACTTGAGCGTTGCCTGAGTGTTGTCCTCGCCAACGTCGTTGACAGCACGAGCAACGTACGTCCCAGAGTCCTCAGGGTACACGTACAGGACGTCCAAGGCGACGAATCCGAAATCATGAGTGGTTTTGAACCGATGTCCTTTAAAAAAACAGATATGACATTGTAAATAAATGCGTTAAAGGCTACCAGCTTAAGAAATTTAAGAGGACAACCAAAGGTGCACTAATCGGGTAGAATTAGAAAAATAAAAGAAAATGAAAACAGAAACGTCCTACCTGATCGCAAGGGTTGTCCATTATGGTACCACTCGACCCTCAACTTTGGGTCGTTGACAGGTTCTAAACGGCACTCGAAATGTGCAGAGTCACCCTCGTTAAGGTTTTCTTGTGGTTGAATTTGGGTTATGAATCTGCAAGCATTTAACATAGTTACAATTAGGCAAGCAAAAAGTCGTTTCCTCAGGGTTTTTAATTCTATCGCTGGTTACTGATGGGAGTTGTGAAATGATAATTTTCATGAATTGTTGACGAGACCGTTTTCCATACCTCGGCATTACCACTTCTTCATCTTTCTGAGGTTGCTCATGTACAACCGGATATTCCAGATCACGGAGCTTGTCCATACTCATTCCTTCTGGCAGCTGACTATCCATGATAATATCCTTCTTGGCTGCAAGGATAATTATAACAGTAAATAAGAGGATAAAAAGCAACCTTTCCCACAGTACCTTAGGCAGTTTGACTTTAAAGCAAAATCAACTACTGTTAAACATTCTTTAGCTAAAACAAAACAAGCTCATTTTAGTTTTTTTTTTTCTGCTTACAAGCATGCACTTTTGGAAATGAAAGAAACAAGAAACTAATAAGGTTGACAAGCTGATTAGTGATGAATAAACAAGACCGAGGAAAAGTAAACTAAAAAAGACGGGGCAGTACACCAGCACGTAATCGAGTAGGCGACATAGAAAATATTTCCTCACCTTTTATCTTGAGCGTTGCCTTGGTAGTGTCTGAGCCCCAGCGATTCGTAGCCCGGCACATGAACTCTCCCGAGTCACGAGGGAAGAGCCAGTCGATGTCGAGTACCACAAACCCGAAGTCGTCGATGGTGTGCACGCGAGTGCCTGCATAGAAGATATTTGAGGTTGACGATAACAGTCGTCCACACATACCACTAGTCGACTAACAAAATACCCTCTCCAGTCAACTTCTTTTCGTTAATACGATTTTGGATTAGCGAAAGTAATTGTTCTACTATTCAGTGCAGCGAAAAAACCGGGTTAACCTAAGTAAACTACTTTGAATCTCGATAAAGTGTACATCAAACAGAAGCACGTTTTGTTTAAAAATATGTCAGTAAAAGTGTTTCAGATGACACAAAAGTAATGCGCAACACACCTGTGACCAGAGGGCGGCCGTTGAGGAACCATTCCACTTTCATGTTGGGATCTCCGACTGGGACAAGTTTGCATTCAAAGTGAGCGCTGTCGCCTTCCACCTACAGATGGTGATCCAGGTATTAGCATTCCTTAGGAAATATCGCGCACAAGACTTGTCGCACGTAATAATCTCTCAATTCAGTCACCTTGTCAAGGAGGGACTGGATCTGTGTCAGGAACTTTGGCGGCTCCTTCTTGTCATCGTCGAAGATTTTATCCTCCGTCCTATACATCGATTCCTCCAGCTTCTGAATACTTTCATAACCGGATCGAAATTCGTGCGGCAGCTGCGGCTCCATGACGATTGAGTGCTTTCCTGCATGGTACAATTAAACATGCCTATATTAGCTCCATGGCTCAAAGGGCGAACACAATCCGAAGTTGATTTAAAACCAGTAGAAAACTCTTACGGTGGCATGCCTAGGTAATCGTATTTCAATATTACACTGCCCTCAACAATGCGCCCTTCATAAAAGTATAATTTAAAAAAAATCTCTAGATGCACAGATCACAATCATACACACTTCTAGTACTGTTTGTTGAAAGGGAAATTAAAGAATAAATGAGGATAGTGCACTAAACATTCCCGTTCTGAGCGATCTGAAAATCCTCAAATCGCGTTGTTATCAACATTATTAGAAGTACCTTGCATCTAAGAATCGCTCTATAAGTATACAGATGGTGTATCAATAATTCCTTAACTATTCAGAAACGTGAAGTCATTGGTGCCGACAAGTAGTTGAGGGATTGCGGCAGATACATGGCAACCCAATGATGTTAAGATTACGCATGTGCCAATAAACCGCTCAAGATACCTTTCACGTCCAGCTTGCAGGACACCGAAGCTTCTCCAGCCTTGTTTACAGCTCTGCAGGTGTAAACACCGGAGTCACGTGGGTAGACACCGGCAACCTCAAGTATCACGTAGCCAAAATCGCTGATCGTCTTCACTCGGGAGCCTTTGGAAGAAAGAAGTCAATCAGAGGCTCAATTTTTTGTTATGTTTAATGATAATAACTTAATGAAATTTCATGCTAAAATGAATAATTACCAGTGACAAGAGGTCGGCCGTTATGATACCAGTCAACTCTTAGAGTTGGGTCTCCAACAGGGGTCAATCTACAAGAAACAAAATTAAAATTAATTACTTCGCGAAGTGTTACATGGTATCTTCGACCTAACGGCTGTTGTTAAAATGGGGCCGCTTTCTGGTGACGTCACCTACCTGCACTCAAAATGAGCAAGAGAGTTTTCTCCTAGTGTGAGATCTGTGGGTGTGGTCACGAATTTGGGTGGCTGAGAGATTTCTTTGTCACTCCAGGTCTCCCCAATTCTGGCTGAAGAAACCTCCTCGAACTTGGCGAGCTTTTCAATACCAGTTGTCATTGATTCAGGCAGTTGAGTTTCCAAAATGATACTGCGTTTTCCTGAGAAAACGAGAAGAAAAAGCGATCAGAGCCATATTTTAGTTTCGAAGCTCCAACCGATGAGTTTTACAACATTAGCTTGTACATTATATCTAGGACAACTAGATAGTCCTAATAAAATTTGCCTTGGCATTTCAGGGTGCACGTTGTGACAGCCTCTCCAAATCGGTTCCTTGCGCGGCAGGAGTATACTCCAGAATCCTCAGGGTATACAGGACTCATCTCCAACACCACAAATCCGAAATCGTTGATGGTCCGTATCCTTGTTCCTTTAAAAAATAAAAGTATATGATTAAGGCTAGCATTCCTAACAACAAATTGTTGCCTTGTTCCGCATGGCCCAAACCTAGGTCGTGGCGCATATGCTAAAGAACTTTGAACAGACCTGACATAAGTGGCATGTTGTTTTTGAACCATTCCACAGTCAAGTCAGGATCATCTGTTGGCGTCAGTCGTGCCTCCAGGTGAGCATTATCGCCTTCTCTGTTGAGAGCAGAAGTAAACGTTTAAAACGACATGACACCATGTTTTATACATAAATCTGCATGCCTGGGTATGTATCTGTAGTTTCAAAACTGAAATTCACCTCAGATCGTCAACGTTACTGAGAGGAACTGTGAAGCGAGGAGCTTCAGCGTGAACCTCAGGCTCCATGGCTGCGGATGTTCTGTAGAGGCTTTCTTCCAGAGCGATGATGCTCTGTGTCCCGGATGCCATTTCCGGTGGTAGTTGAGGTGTCAAAATCAAAGAGCTCTTGGCTGTTCAATAAAAAGAAATAAAAGAGACATACATTTTAGGTGTCATTGAATCATGTGCAAGTAGAAGGGAAAACATTGAAGCGAATGTAAAAAAAAACGTATGGTGTAAATGTTTCTAACAGAGTGTATTAGGTAGTTATAGCCTACTCACATTTGCATGCAATCGTGGCTCGCGTGACGTCGGACCCGAGCTTGTTTGTTGCCTTACAGACCCATTCGCCAGAGTCTTCTCCATAGCAGTAAAGAATGTCCAGGATGACAATGCCGAAATCATGGAACGTGCGGAACCGATGACCTGAATACAAGTAGCACCAGAACACGAACTTAATCGCAGGACATACGTAATTCTCTCGATGCAGCAGCGGAGTTGAGAACGAGACTGATACCTAGAAGATGATAACTTATAATAGCCAATTTTATTTTTACCTGACCGCAGAAGTTGTCCGTTGAAATACCATTCCACTGTCAAGTCGGGATCATTCACGGGCACCAATTGGCACTCGAAGTGGGCACTCTGTCCTTCTGACAGATTGGTGATACTGTTCAGTTGCGTCACGAACTTTGGTGGCTGCAGCCGCGTTGCCTCCATCACAGTGTGAGTCCTTCAAAATAGTAAACCACGCATAAACATTCAAGGCATATTCGATTTGAAATAGGCTGTCCCTCTTCGCTTTTTCTCACCTGGTTTGAGCAGCGTGGCCTTCAAGTTCTGCAATTTTGTCAAGCGATTGGGGTTGCAGTGACTCCCTGAAGATCTTTCCTGTGCCTAAAAATTAAGAAATATTTTAGTTGAACAATATTAGAATACAAATCGCACGTTTTGGAGCAAAACCAGGCCACCTGCAGTCCTATGATCATATCTGCTCCTCCCCAGAAACCGATTTACCCCCTATCCCCCTCCACCTTTCACGCTTTTAAATGGCTTGTAGTTTGCGACGTCTGTTTCAAAACAACTGCGGCAAAAGTTATGCAATCCCTGAAACCTTTCGAAAGGCTGGTACACCTCGCAACGCATAACAGCCTCTTTACACTTGTCTTAGGGTGCTAAAGTGTCACTTACCCTCGCATTGGATGGTACACTTCGTGGCGTCAGAGCCATACTTGTTGGTTGCCACACATACGTAATCACCGGAATCTTCGGCGTGCACGAAGGAGATGTCCATCACAACATAACCAAAGTCGCTGAGCGTTTTGATGCGTGAACCTAAAACAAAATAATGAAGAGGTGTTTTGTCACCACAAATGTACACAGAAATGAATTTGAGCATAAATTCAGTACTAAGAATTATGCTTACTATCCCGAAGTGGTTGGGAGTTCCTGTACCATTCTACTTTCATGTCAGGGTCTCCGACGGGAATTAGATGGCACTCCATATGAGCACTGTTTCCTTCCTACAAGCAGCCATTGAAAAACAGTGAAGATGTATCAGGTATTATGTGCAGATTGTTGGTTTTGAAATATTCTGCTCATTTATTATTTATGTATTTATTTATTTATTTATTCAGTTTTGCAGATGTGCAAGAATAGATTTATGCCTCCCCCAACGTGAGCAACGGCACCCCCAAAACAACACAAAAAATTGTAAACACGAAACTTACAAAACAAAACTTGTATTATGGGGGCTTTTAAATTATGCTTTTGTTGCCAGTTCGATATTTTAATTTTTCTATTTTTCTAATAACCAGAATTTTGGAACCCTCGCATTAACAAAAAATCTTAACCAAAAACGCTGCACGTAAAAGCTAACACGTTTACATCCTACACGAACAAGCTATAAAGTTTTTTTTCTCATTTGTGTGTGCCTGACAGTTAACTTCGTTTGCAAACAATGCATTCCTCTGTGTCAAAACTAATGTTATATTTTATTACCTTTAACCCGACCAGGTTCTGCAGCTGTGTCGTGAACTGTGGTCGCTGGCCCTTGGTCTTGTCAGTGCATTCCAAGTCAACTGTCACCTCGGCCTTGCCCCATTTGTTGGTGGCCCGACACGTGTATCGCCCAGAGTCTTCCACAACGGCACCTAGGATCTCGAGCACTACCATCCCGAAGGCATGTACCGTCCTGATGCGATGTCCTGAAACCACAGCTCCTTTATTAATTACGGATGCTCAATAGCATAAGTACCGGAATGCGAACGATTTCTCACCAGCCTTGAGGGGTTTTCCCCTGAAGAACCACTCCACTTGCATCGTCTGATCTCCGACCGGCGTCAACGTTGCCTCGAAGTGAGCGATATCACCTTCGTTGAGGTCCTTTAGGTTGACAAATTGTGACGTGAACACCGGCGGCTGGCCGGTAGTGTCTTCTTGAGGAACTTCAGGAGCCCTCGTGAGGGAGTCTTCCAGATTCTGGATTGACTCCAGGCCCTTGCGACCCTCCGGATGTAGGGTGTCTTCCTGGACACCCCTTTTGCCTGAAGAGCATATAGAGGCGCTCAGTAGAAGCGCAGCCAATGCGCAGTGTTGCGATACAGATTTATACTTTCAGAGTTGAATTTGTATTTAGGCTATCACTTAAGCATCATGGACATGTTTTCTTAAAGATCACGAATAGCTCAACGCAGACTTACTAAGACACGTGATAGTCGTGGTGGTGAAGGCTTCTCCAGCGTCGTTGCTCGCTCGACAAGTATACACCCCAGCGTCTCTTCCCCAGAAATCGGTCAAAGCCAGCACGACAAAGCCGAAATCGTGGCTCACGGTGTACCTTGATCCTGGACAAATGTAAACATACAGGCATGAATAGCATGGTAAAAAGACGCTTGCTTCGAGATAATGTGTTTTCAAATATAAAAATACACGAAGAGTCCCGAATGAACGTCGAAGTGAAGAAATTTAGGGGGGATAGTTTATGCGTTGTTATTTTTTATCTCGACATGATATCTTTCAAGAAACTGGGATCTGCAGTTTTTGGTAGCAAGCGTTCTTTCGGGAGTGTATGTTCTGTGGCTGAATGTTTTGGAAATCTTATAAAAAGGACGAGGAAGATGTAACCACACACCGGGAGCCAGTGGCTTGCCATTGAGGAACCATTCAACCTTGAGTTTGGGGTCCGCTGCAGGCTCCACTTTGCACTCGAGAGCTAGAGGACTGCCTTCTTGCACGGAGAAGTTAGGCTCAAGAGGAACCACGAACACGGGACGGGGGAAGACCTTCTCGGCTTCTTCAGAAGGTGGCTATAAAGACAAAAATTGACACCTTTTGAAACTGAACTGTTCAGGACACTCTTTCGTCGTTATGCGCTAGTAATTCCTAAAGCTTGCAACAACATAATCGAAGTAGGCTTACCTCATATCTTGACATGTAAGCCGTTTCCAGCTCTTGGACTTTAGAGAGTCCCTGCTGGCCCATTGGATGAAGGGTGTCCAAAAGCACCCCGCTTTTCCCTGAAAATATGTTACACCATTGCAAATCTGCCATTGTCTGCAGCTGCTGACATATTTCGATAACTTATTAAATGCTAGAACCCGAACCTTGAACTTTGACAGAGCCCGTGGTAACTGCTTCGCCTTTTGCGTTGCGTGCCCGACAGGTGTAGATGCCAGAGTCGTCTGGGAAGGTGTGCCCGATGTCCAGCGTGACAAATCCGAAGTCATTGTTGACATTGTACTTGGTTCCTAAAACAAAACCACATCAGCTATCAAGATATCCTTGGAGCATGTGTGAGACTAATTGTAGGCTCAGGATTGGGGACGAAATCGAGGAGGCAAGAACGTGGAACCCAAAATCCCTTCGCCCCTGCCTCCTGTGTAGGGCACCAAGAAGAAGACAAGACAGCACTCACCGGCTGGTAATGGCTTGTTGTTCTTGAGGAACTCGACCTTAAGTGTTGGGTCCTTAGAGGGCTCAACGCGACACTCAAGATGGGCTGGCGCTCCTTCACGTATTTCCAAGTTGTTGAGATGGGTGACAAACACTGGCCCTTCGTAGTCTGGCTCTGGCACTGACGTGTCTGGTCGCACATATTCCTCCAGTTGTCGTAGTTTAGGAAGGGCATCAGGATGTTGCGAAGTGAGAATAATATTTTCCCGACCTGAAATATATACATTGAACATGACATCGTGACCAAATTCGGCTGTTTTCTTCCTCTTTACTTATGCATTCTTGGTATGACCATGCCTAAATAAAAACAAATAAAATATATTTTTATTGCTAAAAATATCCTTGTTCTTGTTGCAGTCTGTGTCTGTGTGGGGTTGAAGCAGATTTAAGAGTTCATTTTATTGTGCTGCGGTTCAGACAGCACCGTTTTCTTACGTTTTATCACGTTACGTATTAAGTCACCTAAACATTCGTGTATCGAATGTCCCGTGCCAAGCTATCTTTGAACTGGTAGCCACGCTTAACATAAAGCGAAAATTGCCCGGTGACTTCTGGCGTAAGCACATGTAAGCTTACGTAACGTAACGAAACGTTAGGATACGGGGCTCTGTTAACCAGCCTTTACGGAATCATGTGGCAATTTCTTAAGGAAATTTAAAAGAGCTACTTTCTCATGAGGTGAGCCAAGCGTGATGTAGCGCTCGCTCAGGGCTTCCCGCAATCGAGCGCCACGTAAAACCATAAGCACTCTATTTACTGGCAGAGTGAGAATGGCAGGGCATCTCTTTCGGAGGCCCGGCCTCGTGCACTCGCTCATTGCTTTCCGTCGTACTATGGTTGCGCGCTGGAAGCACACAAGACACCGAGGTGTAATCGAAGGTAGAAAGCTCGCACCGGAGCCGGGACAACTGAAGGATATGTCTGCCATTCTTTTCCTCTTAGTGGCCATTAAAGCCCCTTGATTTGTTTTTGTTCGTTTTGCAAGTAGCGTCAAATGCCCTTAGCAGCGATTGGCGGAGAAGCATTGAAAAGAGAAGCCATTGGAAGCGAAGAGCGGCGCAGTACTCTCTAGTGGCACTTGTCTTGCGCGCTAGTACAATGGTTGGCGGTGCTTGTAAGAAAGGTAAAGCGTGAATTTTATCAAGTGACTCGAAGTGAATCGCCGTCTGCTTCTGTAGGGTGGCGGAGGACCATGTCAAGCGGATTTATCAGCTTTTTTCTTCAGCCTCCCCTCATTTTTGTTGAAAGGGAAAATAAACTATTTGATTCTATCTGATTTGACTATACACCTTTCCATAAAAGCTAATGAGGCCGTGTTGATTGCTGTGTTTGCGTGCTATCATGCACGCGCACTTTTTGGCTGGCTGCAATTGCGTGCGAGTGGTGACTGGACTGTGATTTAGCACGTGCGGACTGTGATTTTTGTAAACAGAAGAAACGTCTATAGGAACACCCTGCCAGGATGCGTGAAAGAGGCGAACAGAACCGAACTGTTCGGTAATTTCATTCTTACGCTGACAGAGCAGCGGAGGCGGCAAGCGCCAGCCAGCTCGAAGTTCTTGCTTTAGAACGGAACTTTCCCTCGCAAAAAAATATTTAACCACTTTCCACGGGATTTCTATAAAGACTAACTATAAATGTCCGAAAAAAATGTATCCCCTTTTTTAATCACATCAAGCTTTTCAACCGATTTTTTTTTTTTTTTAGCGTTCTGTGCGGAGAGCAAGTCGTCTGCCTTTTGTGCAGGAGTTGCGGTGACGTCAAAACAACGCCGAGCTCTTATTGGCTGATTGAAAAAAATAGTGGGTAGACGTCAAGGCATTAGCATTTGAGGGCTACCCACTATCCTTTCAATCAAAGCCAATCAGAGCTCGGCGTCGTTGTGACGTCACCGCAACTCCTGCGCAAGAAGCAGACGACTTGCTCTCCGCACTGACTTTTGTGTACCGAGTTCGGTTATAAATTGTATAGAAAAGAGAAAGATTCTAACAACTTTTGTATGCCGGGCGTTCGCATATTTTGCACCCCCCCCCCCCCCCCCTTTCATGTCTCCCCACACACTCGCGCACATTATACGCAATCACGTCCGCACGTATTGTCTGAGGCGACTATTATGTGCCACACTTTATAAATCACCACAGCTTGGGACTGGCACTCAATTGGTCAACAATTTGTTTTTCAACTGTGACGCTAGAAAATTACGGAAAGGTGCAACTCAAATTATCACTATATCATAAAAAAGCGCGCCATAACTTTCTCAATTACACTCTATTTTTTTTACCTTCGACTTTGATGGTGCATGTCGAGATGGCTTCGCCAACTTCGTTGGTTGCCTTGCAGGTGTAGATGCCAGAATCATCTGGCCTGGCGCTCGAAATGTCCAGCGAAACCAAACCAAAGTCGTATGTTGGCTTGATTCTGGTACCTGAACGAAGTAAAGCCATCTCATGAGATACGCCAAAAGTTTGCACGTTCGGATGTCGTGCTATTAATTTCTTTTAGAACAGCAACGAAGCCTAGAATTACACAGAAAGCAGACGATGAATAAGGTGACTTGATTTTAGAAAAGAACTTACCCATAACCAGGGTCTTTCCATTCTTAAACCACGTGACCTTCAGCTTCTCATCGTTGGTAGGCTCAATCCTGCCCTCGATTCGGATGTAGTGACCTTCCACAGCACCTTCGATGTTGTTAAGATGCTGCACAAACACTGGATGAACTTTGGGTTTTTCCTGACTCCAGGTTTCTGGAATGCGGCTGGAGTCATACTCAAACTTCTGTGTCTGTTTGTAAGCCTCTGGATGATGTGAATCCAGAAGGACCCCGGCTCGACCTGCGGATTAGAATAGGCAAAACAAACTTTCACTCTCACTGAAATGTGTGAAGTGTGAGAAATACACTGGATCTATAAACAATAAAATATCAACACAAACTTAGGCTTCAGTTAATGAATTTGAAAAATGTTAGTTCTCTATAATTTGAAGGTTTATTCAACGTCGGGCACCATTATGACAAGGCGAAGTTAAGATGGCAATCTTAATGGCTTGGAAGTAAGGGGTACAGCTAGTGAGTACTCCGGAGCATATTGTCGGCACCATAAATTATATGTGTTTCACTTGTAAGTCGCGTAAAGCTTGTCAGGGTGGTTCTTTTTCTAAAAGTTTAATTCCTTAAAGGTTGGACTTTAAAATGATACCTTTCACCCGGAGCGACGTAGAAGTGACAGCCTCTCCCGCTTTGTTGACAGCCTTGCACATGTAGACACCAGAGTCCTCCGCAATTCCGGACACGATGTCTAGTGTCACGAATCCAAAGTCTTGATTCGCAAGCAGTCTTGAACCTAGAAGGTTTAGCAAACGTAGTCATCATTATTTTATGTACGTTGTCTCTGTCTCTGCTGCACGCAATATAATAAAAATAAAATAAAAAATATAGATCTTTGAATGTTGGTATTTCGAACCTTGAGGTCCTTCAGACGGACAGTGGTCTCGGGCGCGAATGCTAGCGTTGTTCGGGGCGGCGAAATTGTCTGGTAAAATGTCTTCCAGAAAACAATTAAATTATATTGCCGTTGCCTTCAGGAATATCTTTCGCACAGTATCCGAATATTTTTTTATCTTCCTCCATACAACTAAATGCGCTTTAAAAAATCTCCACTGCTTAGATTGCTCCGGCAAAACAAACGGCGCTTTTGTTGGCAACGGGGGAAGCTCTGATGCAAATTTACACCAAAAGCACCAAGAGAGCTCTCGACTGCTTTACTCCAGCTTCTCGTTCATCTGTTTAAAGCGCTAATTTAGCCGATTAAGCGGTGTATTTACTCCTCCCACAGTTGATATTTTTTTCCTTTCCGCTTGCGATATCCCAAGGTAGCTCTCTGCAGCGAGATGACTAATTTCATGCGATCCGATTCTGACGAAGCGCTCTTGACGCCGAGTCTTATTACGACTGCTGTCTGAGTGAAATAACTTTGTTCTAATGAAGATTATCTACGGTACTGAGGCAAACTCTGTTCTTCGACGATGTTCTTTGCACGCACCATCGAGCAGGTTGATCGCAAACAGGATAAAGACAACGCCCGCGAACCTAGCGATAGCTTGCACTATGTGACGTCACGCAACGGTCAGCCATGAATACTTGAGAAATTTGGCGTAGAGTTTTGTATTGATACTCATATATAATTTCACACATATTGTTGCATTTCTTAATAAAATAAATATCACATATTACTATATGTAGCTCCTCCTATGTGGCAAGCCCGAAATCTTGCTCCTGGATATCACCGTAAAATCACTTTAATAAAAATAAAAAGTTATTGTTAAAAGCGCTTTCAAAAAGAACGTCAAGTTATGCAGAAGAGCGAAATAGGTCTTCAACACCTGAAGTACTTCTTGTTTTAAAAAAATTTGTTTTGCAAAACTAGAAGCAATTTTTCGTCGAGCGGTATTTTCCCTCATTGCTGTGTTTATCTGCTTTCTTAATGGAATACTTTTTTACAGCGTCCGTTAAACACAGTGTTATCTAACTAAGCATCCAAATAAAAAAAAAAGCACACAAGACGCTTTCAAATGCAGATATCCGGAGATTCAAACGGAATACGCACCTTTGGGAAGCTCCACACCGTTGACGTACCAGTGGAACTTGAGATCGGGGTCTCCAACGGGGACACAACGGCACTCCAATCGTGCTGGCTGACCTTCATTAATTTCTCCGGGACCCACCAGGTGACTCGTAAAGACAGGCTTTTCGTAAACAGTATCGGGTTTCTCTGGGGCTTTCTGGCCCTTCAAGTCCTCCATTTGGCGAATCTTTTCGTAGCCTTGCGGCTGCAGGGAGTCCCGCAGGATGGAGGCCTTTGCTAAAAGGAGAAAGTTCGTATAAGAGCTACGATTCCAGAGATTAATCTATCGAACACTTACGTCTTATTTTGAGCATGCAGGTTGTAACAGCTTGACCCAAGGAATTGGTCGCCCTGCATGTGTAGACACCGGTATCCTCGGGTCGCACGTAGTCCATATCCAGAGCAACGTAGCCGAAATCGTGAACAGGGTGGAACCGGGTTCCTGCAACCACGTGCCAAGTCGGTGAGCAAACGAATCGGAGATAAATTTTAACTTTTTATATGAGCAAATCTTAGCCAAGTTGTGCCCGATACCCATGTCACAAGGAAATTTCCACAGTCCTTCTATAAAAAACAGTTAGAGAATTGGCCACTAGACCCTTGCGAAGACCACAAAGGCTCGGCCATCACTATCTTATAATCCGACTATGTACCACCCATCGCGCTTTATTTAAGTATAGGTCAGAACGCAGCAACGGTGGACGTAGATAGAGGTGTCTGAACAAGACCAGTCAAGTTGGCAAAATTTACTCATGCTGAGCCCATCTCCCGTCAGGGGCGCTGTCAGATTATACTCCTTCGTACAAGGCTGCGTACGCCGCGCGGCGCATAGGGGCTTGTAAACGTGTGCGCAATTAAGTACGGTGTTCCTCAAGTGACTTCCATCGGCCTCCTACTCCCCCAGACGTGTTACGCCATCTCACGGTGTCTGTCAGAAATGCGAGGGAACCTTCGCCACACTTGTTCCATGGCAAGGGTGCGCCCGTTCAGACACCTCTTTCTTCTTCCAGCATGTAGTCACTGTCAACTTAAGAATCAGAGAGCGTGGCCCAGTCCCGAGCATTTTAGTATCGCTCGCCAGCCAACCATTCAAGATGCCGAAGAACGAATCACAGAGCAAGAAGCGCAGCATAAGTCACACCCTGTCAGAGACTATGGAAGACATACAAACACCGACGCATTCATATCGTTCGATCAATTTAACCGGTGATATCAAACGCACAAAGACATCAAACGCCATGACTTTTTTTAAATTTTTGTTGCGTTGTTAGATTGGCCCAAACGGCTAGTTGCGTTGGCTACGCTCTGTCTTATGGTGCCACGAAATGTGAAAGGCCTAGAAATGCCCGATAGATAAGCGTGCACGACGCGCAATCATGGTGGAGCCTTACCTTCCATCAGCGGAGTATCATTGAAGAACCACTCCACCTTTAGGGTCGGATCACCCACAGGAATGAGTCTGCACTCGAGATGAACATTTCGCTGGTCCTCAACAAGGTTATCAAGGTTGTTCAGGGGAACTGTAAAGACTGGCCTCTGGAAGGTAACTGGTTCCTGGATAACCTCGGGCTTAAACCGAGCTTCATCTTCCATCTGTCGGATCTTGGCAAGGCCTGTTGAAGTCAGCAAACCAACATATTAATTTGAGGTGCACCGCGTACCTTAATCGTTTTGTAAATAAGCAGTGTGCCACGTTATTCAACTTGCCTTCTGGGTGCTGCGTATCGGAAATGATTCCTGATTTAGGCAGGACACGAAGGGTAGCGGTTGTCTCAGCAGTTCCGAGATCGTTGGTTGCTCGGACAGTGTAAGTGCCGGAGTCCTCTGGGATGGCGTGACTCAGGTCTATTGCCACGTATCCGAAGTCGCTTGTTATGTGCACTCGAGTAGCTGAAACGCCACAAAACATGGGAATTAAGTCGGCTGTTTTATTGACAAAAATCTTCAGTATGAGGAACGCTAGCTCTACCTGCTGTCAACGGTCTTCCGTTATGCAGGATTTCAATCTTGAGTTTGGGATCGTGGGCTGGTTCCACCTGTGAAAGAAGACTTTGAGCGCATCTGCATTTTTAAATAACCAATCCCAGAACACCCCCGAAAATAAACTTACACGGCATTCCAAATGACCGTTATCACCCTCGGAAAGTTCTTGTGAGCCTCGCAGTTCAGTTATGAACACAGGCTTGGATATTGGCTTCTCTTGAATTTCAACAGCCTGATATTTGACCTGGCTTTCTAATTCCCTGATTTTTTCAAGACCTTCAGGGTGATGTGTGTCATAATAGATTTTCTGCTTGGCTGGAAACAGAAGATAAAAAAAGTTATAATATTAATTACGTAAAACTACTGCCTTGAACGTCGCGACTACATGTTTAAGATTGTTTTCTTTGCGCTTGTAATTTAGCCACTATTAGTCGGTTATTATGCTTTTAATTTCCCTTTTTTTCATACTTCTAATCAAAGTGATGACTCTTAGCTTGCAGATGTGTACATGGTTGTTGTCTAAACTAAACATAATGGTGAATCTTGCAACATCGCCTTTGCCTATTTGTATAGGCATGAGTCTATCTAGACAATCAGCATATAAACACGCAAACAAATTTAGCACGTGTACACGTGTAGGCTAACAAGCCTATACTCAAGAGTCTAAGTTTTTTCAGAACCCAGGAATACAAGCTATACAAGTTGCATAAACTCCAAGATTTCAAAAACGTTGTTAGAGTCGACGAAGTGAGCCCTTAATTATTTTATTAGTGCATAAGTGGTTTTCACGTCTTCGAAATCCATACATAAAAATGTCCACAGAGCCAGTGGAACGCATATAATTCAACATTCCCATGTTTGTAGGTAACGACTGAACTTCCATTGCATGCTCCAATCTCCCAAATTGCAAGTCTCAAAATTTAATTTCTGACTTGGAGAAACTTACCCTGAGCTCTAACGTTGCATGTTGTAACCGCTTCGCCGAGCTTATTGGTTGCTTTGCACATGTACGTGCCAGAATCTTCGGCGTACACATACAAGGCATCAAGTGCCACATACCCAAAGTCGTGCGTTGTGCGGAAACGATGCCCTAAAAAAGAGGAAGAACAGTTTTAAAATATCTAATAAAACCTTTTTATACTCTCAGCCCTCAAAGCCAACTATTCAGCGCACCTGGTGTGATCTCGACACCATTGAAAAACCACTGAACCTTGAGGTCAGGGTCATTGATTGGCTCAAGTCGGCACTCAAGGTGTGCGCTCTGCCCTTCCACAAGGCCATCGACTGAGTTCAGGGGAACTGTGAACACTGGTCTTTGCAGCTGAATCACTTGCTCAGCTTTCTCAGGCGCCCGATATTCTTCCAGCTGGCGGATCTTCTCGAGTCCCTTTTCGTGAAGTGTGTCCGTAACAATAGCAGACTTTCCTGGAATAATCATACGAAACGCGTTAATATCCACCATGCACTTAAAAGAAACTGTCAACGCTTAAAAGTAAAACTACAAAGCGTGTTCATGGTCATAATCATATTTTCGGAAAAGACTCTCATATAATCTATGGTTCGTACCTAAGACCTGAATGGAACACGTGGTGACAGCTTCTCCGAGCTTATTTGTTGCCTTGCACATGTACGTGCCAGAGTCCTCGGGGTATGCATATAGAATATCCAAAGCCACGAAGCCAAAGTCAGAGACAGTCTTGAACCTGTGACCTGTAAAAGGAAGCAGATGCGTGAGATCGATCGCAACTTCAGAAAACGGCGAGGCACGTACCGAGAGGAATCTCGACACCGTTGTGGAACCACTGAATTTTCATATTGGCATCGTTCGTCGGTGTTACAGTGGCTTCGAGGTGAGCGCTTTGGCCTTCTTGAATAGCATCCAAGTTATAGAGACCCCGCACAAAGTTTGGCTTGTCCTTGATTATAGTTTCTTCTTGCACCGGCCGGATATACCCGCATGATTCTTCTAGCTCACGGATTTTCGGCAGAGCATCTGGCTGCTGACTTTCGATGATGACGCCTCCTTTGGCTGTGAGAATAAGCAAAGCCCCATTAGCTTCCCGTCCCGCTAATGTACAAAAAAGATTCTTACCATCGACGTGGATATGGGCTGTGGACCTGGCTGTACCCAGTGCGTTAGTAGCTTGAACCACATACTCTCCGGAGTGTTCGGCGTTTGCAGTCAAGATGTCCAGTGCGCAGAAGCCGAAGTCATAGATCGTACGGAACCGGTGACCTAGAACATGACTCACGTGAGTAACAAACGCCTTGGAAATGCGAGGTCGAGAACAGCTTACCGGTCTGCAGCTCCACGCCGTTGTGGAACCACTGAACCTTCATGGTGGCGTCCGGATAAGGTGCGATGCGGCACTCTAAGTGCGCACTTTGACCTTCGGAAAGTCGGTTCGGACCTTGGAGCGGTGTAAGGAACATGGGGGCTGATGTGCAAGGAGCCTCGTGTGTGACTTCTTCCTTGTAGCGACCAAGTTCTTCTAGCTGCTGAATCTTCTGCAAACCTTCTGGGTGTTGTGTATCGAGCACCAGAGACTTCGAACCTGTATAAACACGTTTGTTATCACCTACTGCTTCGTAATAGCAGTGACGTAACCTTACCTTGAACATTAAGAGTTGCCGTACAAACTGCCTGGCCTAACGAGTTCGTTGCCTTGCAGGTGTAGGTTCCAGAATCTTCTGGTTTCACATACGACAGGTCAAGGGCCACGAATCCAAAGTCGTGAATGGTATTCACTCGGGACGCTGCAAGTAGTCAGACGGTCACAAAAATATTGAAGAGTATGCGGCTAAGACAACCGTACCTTTCTGAAGAGGAAGTCCGTTGTGGAACCACTCGACGCGGAGGTTAGGGTCTCCAACTGGAATTAGCTTGCACTCGAAGTGGGCGCTCTGGTTTTCCTTGAGATTGAGATTATTCATAGGCTGAGTAAATACAGGCGCCTGTGTGGTCAACTCTTCTACAAAGGCAGGCTTGGGTTGTTGTCCGTACGCCTCTAATTGTTGAATCTTGTCGTAGGCTTCTTGGTTTTGTGTCTCGAGTATGAGAGACTTTTGAGCTGAGAAAAATATAATTTGGGTTAAAGTCCACGAATTTTGTTCGTGTATGTTTTTCTTAATATTTATGATAATTTTGCGTAATACTGACCAGCACACTTGAGTTGGGCGGATACGACGGCTTCACCAAGTTGGTTAGTAGCCTTGCAGGTATAAGTTCCCGAGTCCTCGGCGTACGTTGCCAAGATATCCAGGGACACAAATCCAAAGTTGCACATCTCTACAAAGCGAGATCCCGCCGGCACTGGCTGACCGTTCCTGAACCACTCAACCTTGAGTTTAGGGTCTCCCACGGGTATGAGACGACATTCAAGGTGTGCCTTTTGTCCTTCCTCAACCACGATAGACTTGGGAGCTGAGGTGAAGACTGGCGCTGTCGTTACCGATTGGTCAAGGTCCCCTGTGTCTCTCTCCTGTCTGTTGGTTAATACGTTATCGTAAGAAATCATTCTTAGAATTTATTATATAAATATATATATTAATACATACCGGTGACCCTCTAGTGCTTGAATTTTCTGCAGCCCTTCTGGGTGCTGCGTGTCTGTGTCGATTGATGATTTTCCTGCGTTACAATAACAGGTTATTTTAGAGCCACGTATTCCTATTTTTATTGCGTGTATTTATGTTATGTATTCATGACAAGGCAGCACATTTTTAAACAATGAACTAAAATGTGAAGAAAAACGTAGGAATAGTAATGTTATTTATTCTAAAGAAACTAATTATTACAGTGATTACAAGACACTGCATGACACAATACTTCGTCTGCAGTAGCTCAGAAATAAATCAATCACGCCCTATAATTCGCGAACTCGTGGTTTTTTCCTAGCTTCGCATGCTTGCGAAAACGAATCGAACGGAACGTTGGTGCACATTAATGAAACACATGTGTCCCGCTTTATTATTCCCAATCTAAATATCAAATGGGCAGCCAGAACCAGAACTCGTGACCCACGTCTTACCTTCGACGAGGACAGTTGTGGACAGCTCTGCCTTGCCAAGGGAGTTTGTGGCTCGCACGGTATATGTTCCAGAATCTTCTGGTACCAGAGACAGAATGTTGAGTGCCACATATCCAAAGTCGTGGAAGGGCCGGTACCTATGACCTAAGCGTAGCAAATAAGAACCAAAGGTTTGCATTAGAGACCTAAGCGCGCCGTTCGTATCTTACATGACTGCTATGCTGTGAGACATACCGATGGGCAGCGACACGCCGTTGCGGTACCATTCCACCCTGAGATCTGCGTCGTTCACGGGCTCCAGCCTGCACTCAAGGTGAGCGTTCTGTCCCTCGCGGAGGCTCAGGGCCGTCATATTGGATGTAAAACTTGGCTTGGTCTTCACAGTCGTCTCCTCAAAGGTGTCGCGACGATACCGGGATTGGTCTTCTAGTTGCTGTATCTTTTGTAGTCCTTCTGGATGCTGAGACTCGAGAATCAACTGGGACTTGGCTGAAGACGATAATAAATGAACCTGTCGGTTAGTTGCTGCCACTCTCACCCAAAGGGCTATCGAAAATTAGCAAAGCTACGAATATCCGGCCCGGTCGTTCTAAGTAGATCGTTGCATATGATTTAGATATAGGTTTCTGATTTGTGCAGTAAGCTACGTGTATTTCAATTTCTTAACCGGGGCCCCTATTTTCGCATAGTGGAGTGATGTTATTCCAGTATCATGAACATATTACTAATCTAAACTTTTCAAGACGCTGTTCTTTAGCCTCAAGTGATGGGCTCAAGTTTAGTTTCCTGCATATCAAATCTCTTTTCCCAGACGTATAAATTCGTTACAGCGTTGGCACTGAAATCCCGGTAAATGCTTAAGTTTTAGCAGTATGTCGGCACAAAATATCAGGTTTCTAAAATCAAGCACCGGTTATTTAATTCAATACAAAAATGTATTCGTCATGCTAATTTCGAAACGTGTTTTATTCGCCTGTTCGTTTCAAGCGAAATCACAACGGAAGCGAATTGCTCACCAAAGCAGTTGACGCTGCAAGAGGTCACATTTTCTCCGAGGGAACTTGTAGCTTTGCACGTGTAGATCCCTGAATCCTCCGGATAGAAACTCAGAATGTCCAAGGCAACGTAGTCAAAGTCATGAGCTGGCCTAAATCGGTGGCCTGCCAAAAAAAAAACAACAAGCGGTTAAAATTGTTTGCAAGTCCTGACATCGAGTGCCGCAGTGAACAACATAGACCAGTTATTTTATTGCACAGCTTGCACAGTAAGGAAATATCCACTTTACAGATGTATAGAAAAAAAGTGATGACTGGAAGCTAGAGCTCTCAGGGCAAGCTGCTTCCCCTGCACGACCTAGCAGCGTAGTTAAGACAAGAGTCACTAAATAGTCTACGCTTAGAATATCGGCACCCCATTCGCCAATTTTCTCGTGAGCGTCACCATTTTGGTATTTGTTGCAGAGCTGGGGCAACTGGCGATCGTTGCAATTTGAAAGTGCGACTTTCTGAGCTTCTGACACGGTGTCAAGAAGCTCCTGCGATATCGTGCTGCTGTGTCGCGGATTGTTTGACCATTTCTGGAAGACGGAAAAGCGTTTTCCGCCATGTCAAATAAAGCTCCAGCCAAGTGGCAACAATCATTTGAAGCACCAAGATGGCTAAAGTGCCGTGTCGTTAGGGAAACTCAGCCGATTTTTTATAACCTTTGATTAGGCTGGAAATCGTCACACCGAATAAATAGGTACTTTTTAAACGTGCTGCACAAATTATAACATTTTGGCTAGACTAAAATATATATATATATAGTTTTGACCTGGGGCCTGTCACCTTTGCTGAGGTGTAAGTTTAGAGCTAAAGGGAGCGAGTACCACCCTGAGTACCCGCAATGGGCGGGAATTGGTTCCGTACCAACTTTGATGGGCACGCTGTTGCGGTACCACTCGACCCGCATGGTGGGATCCCCGACCGGCTGCAGGCGACACTCCAGGTGCACGTTGGCCCCTTCCACGGTTTCCACGTTGTGCAGAGGACGGCTGAAGGTTGGCTTCTGCGTGATTACGCTTTCCTCGTGCTCTTGACGGGAGTATCGCGAGTGGTCTTCTAGGTGCTGGATCTTTTCCCAGCCTTCGGGGTACTGGGATTCTGTGATAACGCCAGACCGGCCTGTCAAGGTGACAAGACGGACCAGTTAGTACTTTCTGGTCTCCGGGACAATATTACCTGCTGTTTCTTGTATATTAAAAAAACGAACAAAACATGACGGTCGAATTTTTTTTTTTTTTTTGCGTAACAAGCCACAGTTAAAATTAAATTTGACCTGTGTAATTTGTAAGTGCCTAATTCCAGACGGAAAGGACAAGATTTATGACCTTTCAAGGAGTCAATTATTTTTTATTGTCCAAGTGGCCTAAAATAAACTAGCTCTTTTTTTAATGTGTTAAGTAGGTGCGTGGGCCACCACAACATACTTAAAATTATATACGTACAATCCGGCTCTTATACGATCTAAATTCAAAAAATCTAATATGCACCGTCCCTTAGAACTGTAAAAATCTCATTGTCATCTCGTGACTGGATGTCACAACCTTAAATATAATATTACTGTGCTCTTGTTTGTAAGATATCATTCTCAAAAACTGCGGTTGCTCTACTAGTGTTTGTTTGTTTTTGTTTACTTTTTCCTGTTCGAGGTTAACAAAACATGATGTCTCATCAAATATGAACTGTGATTGCACTCTAGACCAGTGAAATGGAAGAAACAAATGCAGAAGACAGGTCCTCTCTACTCATAGCTGAAAACAAACCAAAAATAAGCAGAAACCTCGTTGGTTGCGTAGCCGCACTGGACGCCAGCTCCAGTGGGCAGCACTGCAAGTTCTGCCAGGGAAAACCGACAGACTCGGCTCTCATGGGAAAGTGGATAGATACTTTGTCCGTCAGTGCTCCGTGGGAACGCTATTATTATCATGCACACATATTCACTTTCACGCGCCTCAGAGGGTTAAACTGACCTTTGTGATTAATCTTCTATATATGTACTAAATTCTTAACCCCGTGCTTTCAGTTAGTCTTTATCGTGAAACAAGAAAGGCATTTGTGTCTCCTCGTATAGCACAGCTTAAGGTTAGACTCAGTGTCTGTTACAAAAACTAACAACCTAATACATGCAGAACCAAATGCGGATGAGTATAATAAAATCCGGAAACAAATAAGTATCGATAAGTTGAAAGCTTTCTCAGATTTGAAGCCTCCTCTAAAACCAAACATAGCTAAAAAAATGAAAAAAAGGCAGTCGCGTTTAGCACGTATAGCACGTGTTTTACTTGTTCGTGGCTATCACGAGCGTTCCATACGCAAGTATAATAAAAAAGGTGGTCGCACTAGAGCTTCAAAGTTCCCGGGGCCGACGTCGCCCTTTCTTTGTGAAATGAACGCCAATGTTGGCAGCTGCTGGGCGACGAAAGTGCCCCTTGCTTGCTCCCTTATCTCTATCCCTCACGCATTAACCTAGCTATAGGACGTTGCTCCCATTTCGGCTGCGATGGTGAGAATAGAAACCTGAATAGCAACTGCCTTAAGGCGTTTCCTATTCATACTAATCTGTCATATGGCACTGCTGCACAATACTGTGCCACTCACCAATGACTTTGATGCACGAAGTAGAGTGCGCAGATCCAAGATGATTCGTGGCGCGAAGCGTGTACTGTCCAGTGTCTTCTGCTACCAGGTTCAAAATCTGTAGGTATGCTCGTCCGAAGTCGTACCTAGTGATAAATCTATGGCCTGCGAATATAGAAAGGCATTCCAGACGTCATTAGGGCGGTTCGAAAAATAAAGCTGCCATCATACGAATAGCATAATCCCAAGTGCTCACCGGTGGGGAGTGGGCGACCATTAAAAAACCATTCCACTTTCATGGTGGGATCTTGTACAGGTTCGATGGCGCATTCCATGATGACGGACTCGCCCTCGCGTAGGGGACCTTTGGGGTCTTTGAGCGGTACCTGAAGTGGAAATAAATTTTATCTTGATTTCTGCCATGAAATGTCGCGCCTTAAGTTGTATTTTTTCTGTTTTTCAAGTCGTTTACAATTTTAAACCACGCCTGGGAGGAGAGGAGGCACTCACGCTATGATTCGTAGAGAAAACTTTTTTACCACAATTGCGTTTTCTTTTAATTTTCAAACAAATTAAACTGACGTCGTCTTCGTGCTTTCCTCTTTCAATTTTGATTGTATTAAGCAAACGTTTAGAAAATTTTCTTTTAAATACGTATAATTTTCTCGTAGTGTATTTATCTGCACTTTTCTGACACTTGATAGAACAACTTCTAACACTGAAGGTTTTCACTCTCACATAAATAATGCTTTAGACCTATAAGCAGCGGCATTCACGTTGCCAGTCTCGTAGAAGGGAGACATAACAAGTGACACTCACCTTGAAGTACGGCTTTGTGCGTGAAACTTCCTCGATATGATAACCGCTGTGATCCACCCCAGAGCGTTCCAAGTACTCAATTTTGTCCATCCCCATCTCGTGGATTGTACTTGTGTCAACCGCGGCCTTTGCTGTGAATAAAGATGGAGGCATTATTTGCGTGTTTCATAGGGTGATGCTTTTAGCACTGCACAAGGGTCCTTACACTGAACAGTGACCTCCTTCCTGAGCACATCTGTACCCAGGCGGTTCGTTGCGCGGACCTCAAAAACGCCGGTGTCTTCGGGGAATGTATAAAGGATATCCAAGGCAACATATCCAAAATCAAAATATGTTTTGAAACGGTGCCCAGTTGCAAGCGGTCGACCATTGTGGAACCTAGAGGAAAATAAGAGTGGCTTTGTTGACCCTAATAATGGTAAAAGGACAGGGAAGAACCACTGAACGCTTACCATTCCACCTTCATGTCGGCGTCTCCCATGGGCTCCAGTCTGGTTTCAAAGTGGCAACTTTGGTTTTCCGACATGGTCGTAGGTCCTTGCAGGGGCTGAGTGAACTTGGGCGCTTGCGTAATGGACACCTGGGAAAAGTTATTGCGGTCGAGCTTTGTCGAAACGTTCTGCTTGTTTCGTGAACTCACCTCTTCCATCTGGGAACGCTGGTAGTGCGAGGAGTCTTCCAGATGCTGTATTTTCTGCAGTCCATCTGGGTGCTGCGTTTCTCTGACTACGGCCGCTTGAGCTGCACCAAAAGGGTCCATAATTAATTTCAGACAAGCATCACCTTTAGCATGCCTAATCCTTACAAAGACAAACAAGACGGGCTTCTGTGGAAGCCGTTCCAACTGAATTGGTTGCTTTGCAAGTGTAGACGCCGGAGTCACGGGAGTCGACACCTCGGATCGTTAGCGACACGTAGCCAAAGTTAAAAAATGTCGTCGTTCGTGAACCTGGGATTAACGAGAAAACAAAATGGTTTTAGTGGCCATTCTTTAAGCCCTGCAATAAAAAATATACTTACTTGCTTCTAAGGCTCGGCCGTCCTTAAACCATTCAACGCGCATCGACGAATCTCCTGTGGGCTCTAGACGGGCCTCGAAGTGCACAGTGCTGTTTTCTTTGACGTTCAACTGATCTCTCAATCCGGTTTTGAAATTGGGCTTCTCAGTAGAAACTGGCTCAAAAAATATTTCCTTTTGGGCGTGCAGGCTTTGTTGGTAGGCCTCGAGTTCTTGAGTTCTCCTAATGTAGGCTTCTTGTTCCGGAATGCCAAGATCTCCTGTCACGAGGCCTTGCGCTAGAAATTGAAACGGGAACTATGAGGAACGGTTTCGTTCTATTAGAAAGTAACTGACTCGTTTAAAAACGGTCGGACGTGGTCACTCTTAAAAAATAGTGTAGGTGGTTTAACTCACCTTTGACTCTCAATGTAGCTGTAGAAACAGCGTCACCCTTGGCGTTCGTGGCCCTGCACATGTACACCCCGGAATCCTCACACCGGAGAGACATGATATTCAGGGCAACGTAGCCAAAGCTGAAAGTGCAGTTAATGCGAGAGCCTGCAAGAAACATGAATCGTATACATGAGGACATGTCCAGCGCAGAAGAAACACAGTAGGCTTGCCTGTGGTCAGCGGCTGGCCGTTTAAGAACCATTCCACTTTCATGGTAGGATCGTTAACAGGTGTCAGTTGAGCCTCAAAATGACAGTTTCCACCTGGTGGAAAATACATTCGTTAGTATCGTACAACCTCTAAGTGCTAGAAAACAACGACAAATTAATTTGACGAGAGATGCCTTACCTTCAAGAAGGTTATCTTTGTTACTCAATGGCCGGATGAAACAGGGTTTAGTCAAAGAAGCAGTCTCATCGATGGAGAGATGACGCGAGTATTTCTCCATATCTTCGAGTTCCTGGATGGCTTTGACACTGTCTTCTTGAATTGGCCTACGCTCGATTGCCGGTTGTGCTGAGAAACGCAATAAATACAAAGAACAATATAGATCAACCCAACCCATGCACAGCAGAAATACTGAAGAATCTTAATGGTTTATTATTCCGCATGCGCTTCCTCACCAGTGCATCTCAGTGTTGCCGTGGTAGTGGCCTCTCCGGCTTCGTTGGTGGCACGGCACACGTAAACTCCAGAATCCTCAGGATAGACGTGCAAGAGGGTCAGTGCCACATATCCAAACCGGTACGTGGTCATGACTCGGGAACCTGTAGCAGTACGGAAGGCGCCATGAATGGTGTGCCTTGCGCTTCACGGGAAAAATGCTTGAAGAAAGTCACTTACTAGCTTCGATGGCCCGTCCATTGCAGAACCACTCGATAACCATGGTCTCATCTCCAATGGGAATCAACCTGGCATCCAAGTGGCCACGTTCACCTTCATGTAACATTAGGTTCTGCAGATGCGTCGTGAATGCTGGCTTCTGTGGTGCTCGCTCGTCGTCTTGGCTTCGGATCGGTTGATAGGCGCGCTCTACGTGACGCAACCAGATTGTCTCTCTGGGTGGCGATCGCCTGCATATCACAAGGACGTTTTAAGAATAGGCGCATTTTACGTTTGTACTTTGCTTGGTGAAAAAAAAATGTGTTGCTTACTCGGGCTGAATGACTTTGCTAGGCTTGGGCAGGTGCAGCTTCCATGGCTCGCTGTGCGTCTTGGGCTCGGCTGCATTGGTGAATAGAATGAATTGTAATGTTTTTGTAACTTTACTGCAAATAATCGACCTACATTTAACATGGAGGCGTGCTCTAGTTGCTGTGGAACCGGCCTGGTTCTGCGCTGTGCACTGGTACCATGCCGAATCATCCGCACGTGCGCGGTTTAAGTACAGGGCCGAGCTTCCATCTTGCGTTTCTGCGTAGGCACAACCGGTACACGTTAAATTGCATCTTCCTGGAGTTCCCGCTACAAATCACTTACCGATTATGAGATCTGGTGGCTGCGAGTGGATCTGACGGCCATCCTTCTGCCAGGTGATGCGTGGCGTTGGCGTGCCAACGGCGCGACAGTGCAACGTCACGGATTCGCCTTCGTGGACACTGAGGGACTGGAAGCGCTCCACAAACTTGGGAGCGACCACTTGTTCCTTCTCGATCACGACCAGGTGGACCTCGAAGCGGCACTCGCCACTCTTGTTGTTGGCAACGCAGGTCCACGTGCCAGCGTCCTCTCGTGATGCGGACGTGATCATGAGTGCGTGCAGTCCACCTTCATTGACTAGCAGTTTGTGTGTTGCGTCGTCGTTGACCGGCTGGCCGTTTCGCAGCCAGGCGACATCAGGGAAGGGACGTCCCGTGACGCGGACATCGAAGCGAACCATCTTGCCCTCGGTTACCTCCTGGTCTTGGGGAATCTTTACAAAGTTGGGCTTCAGGGTGCGTGACGTCTCCGTCGTCACGCAGCTCGCTGGATCTGGCTGCCGCGGCTCCTCCCTGCCACAGAAAATAAATTACGCTTAAACCAATGACTGACAAGGCCCCTTATTCGTGGCAGCCAATCTTTAACAGGCTGCACTTACGCCTTGGGCATGGCTTCGATGACCAGATGCGCAGAGCAGGCGACGCGACCCTGTGAGTTCTCCGCAAGGGCGGTGTAGTAGCCGGCGTCTTCCGGCAGAGCCATGTGTACGCGCAAGATATACGTAGATCCTTGCTGTTCCATGGTCACCCTCTGAGAGGCTTGCAGTCTCTCACCGTTACGGAACCAGTGCACCTGTACATGCCATTAGACATGAGTTAATAGTGTGATCCACGCAACTGGAAGGACGACGACTCGTGTCACCTCCCATATGTCTACCTACCTTCGCCGGGGGGTTTCCGGCGATTCGAACTGTGAAGGTGGCGTCAGAACCCTCGAGGAGCTTTGAGTTGCGGGGTCGTTGCTGGATCTGGGGCGCGCTAATTGGCACTCCTGGAACGGCAGGCTCAGGCTGCTCGGGCCCCAGTAAGGAATCCCGGAACTCGACCTCTCGGAGCAGGCGGTACTCGAATGTGTCCACTCTGAAGGACTGCGGGTTTAAGGAAGGCGATTAGAATTGGGCCTGAAGATAAATACCAGCTAAACGGTTCTTTACCACTTGTTTTAATCTTACAGCCCTTAAACTAGCACACGTATTCTTCTAAACAAGAGTAAACAAATGTTTAATAATGAGTTACAATTCTCTTTTCACAAATGTTGATGTTCTCCGTAATAAAGTTAAGTTCCTGTAAATGGCATAACAATTTTCCGAATAAAATATTTATTTATTCCACCCTTAAAGGCCCAGGCAGTACATATTTATTGCACCCTTAAAGGCTCAACAAGGCTGTCCTCTTTCCCTGATAAAAAGAAGTAAAGTATCAGGTTGTTTTTCTTCGGGAGTTCCACACTTAACCTTTCCCAATTAAAGTTCATTTGGCGCAGGCGGCTCATATGCCCTCTTAATAAAGTTCGAATCTTTTCCCAAATGTTTGAGTCAGAAAGTATATTCCTGACGCTTCAGGGACATTAAGTGCCGCGGAAGTACTATGCCTTATATCTGCGAGTGAGACTGGTATCATACCAAGGGGCTTAATTCAGTCCCTCTCCCTAAACAATCCTTTCTTATCAATACAAAACAAAAGTTGTTTATCAGCCAACTGGTGTCCTGCTTACACTTGGCCCCGCCGCCACTATGTAAGCGGGCCAGTAGTCGATTGGTGAACAACGTTTAGTGGGGAACAAGTTCTATAGGCGATAAAAGACGTAACATCTCACGCGTAAAAGACCGTATGCTAACTGGACATCAGAATGACACACAGCTTGTGCCCTGCTACAATGTCTCAATCAATACTGAGCAATAAGACCATCATATAATGGGGAATTGCACGTGTGGAATGAAAAACAGATAATTGCCAAGCTAGAAGGATGAATAGGCAAGAACACAACCGCCGGGACCCTCAAGTGTGACGTCTTAATTTCTGTTCTGTCGGGGCCTCGAAAATAACGTCGAGAGATGCCGTGAACTTTTTTTCAAACCTGAGGGTCGGAGATCGAACCAAGGTGTTCGAAAAGTACAATACGTTTAATTTTTTTTTAATTGTTACGCAAAAATATATATAATATATATATATATATGTATATATATATAATTCGAAACTAACAGTACACACTGAGAGCTGGTCAAAGATGGAGTCCGCCAAAAACCGGTGGCCGGGATGGTCTAATTGGTTAAGGCGCCGTCCAGATAGGCGAAGGTTGCGCATTTGATCCACGCTCCTGGCCCTATTTTTCGGGCAGCTCTCTTTCCCTTTCCCTAACATTAATGCAATAAATTCAATAATCACTCTTCGTTCACAATATATATATATATATATATATATATATATATATATATACCGCCAATTTTTGAACTTTTGAATTTTTTGCGCTAATAAATTCGATTAATTTCCATCTTTCCAACTTATCGCGTTACGGGATTGAACAATTTTCAAACTTGCCCACCTGCGAAGTTGAAACTCAACCATTTTCGAGCTTCTGAACAAACGTTTGACCAACTCCGAACCAAATCTACGTCAAAGGAGGTTTAAATGAACAAATAGAAATAAAACAAAGATATGAATGGAAATATTGCACCGAAGCTTCACTTAGGCGATCCTATAGGTGGTGGAACGAGCTTTGCTTTGTGTTGAGGGATGGCCTCGGTCACCTCATACCCTGATTGTTTTCTCCGGCTTTCTCTCAGAGCCTTTCCTGTGGGCCAACGAATCCCTGGTCGGCAGGTTTAAAAACCGACCGAGGCGCGTCGCTGTGGTGTCGTTCATAACCTTAGTTGTTTCTGAACATAAGCCCCATGATTCTCTCGTGCAAGCGGCTGGCCCCGCGAAGGGGCGCGCACAGAAGACGCTGAATCCGCGCTTGCTCCATTATGATTCGTCGAACGCTGCTTTCAAACGAACAAGTCCACGCGAACAAGAAAAACGCAAGAAACCGACGATGGGATGAGCCCGATGTACGACCGGTCGTATCAGCTGTATTCTCGGGGTGTGTCTGGTCGCGTGTTCCTCGACCTTGAGGTGTATCGGGTGCTGTACCTGCGTCGTTTTCTCCATCCCGCGGGCCATCCCACCGGAAATGAACGCCCAGAGCAACTCAAAGCTTTCGTAAAGCGAAATGTCTTGCCTGGGTGCCTTTATGTACGCGCATGCGTCGTCTTGTATATTTTGTTATTTCATATCAACATGGCATTTACAAGCCGTCCAATCGGATTGCTGCCAGTTTGCCAAGAGAAATTCTGGACTTTCGCCGAACTTTTCGCTGAACCGTTCAACCAGTTCAACGCTCGTTTCACGAGTCACGACAAATCACGAGTAGTATCGTAAGTTTCACAGTACTGAAAGGGAGGAATCGTTACGGCATAAATGAAATGTGCAACACTTTCAGTGAAATTATTATACTTTTCACAATTTTTCTAGATGAATTCGCAGGAAGTTTATTCGAAACTGCGGAATTCGAACTTGTTCCGTGAGATTCAAACACGTAGAAAATATTCGTATCTTTTGAACTTACATGTCAAAGAAATTTGGAATATTCGAATCCGGACTTTCAGAAACTTTGACATATTCGAACTTTTCGATTTCTAACCTCGATACGCGGCGATCGAAAGTTACGAACTTTTCAAATTGGAATCATAACGACGTTCATAATTTCCGCAACTTTTCGAACTTGACCTCGGCGGGCTCTCGACATTTCTTAAAAGGTTCATTGAGTGATATACGAATGCAGCGCGGACAGCATCCTAATTCCCATTTCGTTCGGTTTGTAGCTCTCTAAAACGAGTGCCCGAAAATAACTCCTACAAGGGCTTTCCTCAAACTAAGGGTTATGACTGGGATTCGGTATTTTTGGAGTTTATCTTTCGTCAAGTACGGGGAGTGGTTCTGTTTTCCTTGGGTTGCGTGGTGTTAGGTGTCCATTTTTTGGTGTCAGACCAAAGATCGGCGTTTATTAGAGCTCATGTTAAAAAAAAAAAAAAACAGGAAGGGATCACGGAATTGCTCAGGCTGCAAGGAAGGTGGCCGTGAGCCGGATACTGAATAAAACGTCCCGGTACCGAAAGAGAAAGGAGCAAAGAGGTGGTGGTTCCCCAAGAAAGAGGCAGCCTCGTGGGCTGTGCAATGGGGGTGGTGTTCGGAGTCAATAAAAAAGAGAAAAAAAAGCGCTGTGTATAAATATTTTCCTCTTAATCTTGAGTTTTTCTTATTCTAGGACATTATAGATTCGTGTTGTTGTTGTTGCTTTTGTTGTTTTGTTTTTTCCCCCAATGTTGAAAAAACTGGCCTGACCGTTATCTTTCGGGGTATATGGGTGTATAACGAAAACACGGAACCTTAGTTATGACTGTAATAGGCGCCCTTCGACACGAAGGGATGCCGCTTCTGGCCGACCTCAGCTATCCCATTATCAGTATGTGCATACACGGCGGTATGTAATGCTATGTTACGGGCATAGAACTGTAGAATGCAAGATCGCATGTCCGAGCACGGGCAATATAATTCGTCACGACCTGCGTTTCTTGATCTGTGGCCGATCGTAGGAAATGCATTCGACGTCTCACCTGGTCATGGCCGGCAAAGTATTGGATCGGCGAAGTGCCGTCTTGCAGGTGCATCCTGGAATCCACGACCTGCGTCCTTTGAACTGTGGTCATCTGTTGCATCTGGCCACGCATCACAGCTGCTGCGGCGGCTGTCAATCAATGAATACAGAAGGCTTTCGTCATTCGCTCATCAATCGCATCAGGTAATAAACAGGGGTACTAAGGCAGCCATTACAATATTCACTGCAGTATATATAGTCATAGGTAGTTCGAACGTTCGGGAACTGCCTGCAATGCTCTGCCGTCAACGCAACGGACAGATACTAAATACATCAATTTCAATTGGGCCTGGGTGTGTGACTGTGCAGAATATATTTACTGCAAAACTATCGTGTACTTTGACTTACCCTCCCGCAATAATATCCGTTGGTGCTGCAGGATAACTTGAATATGAATAAACAAATAAAGGAACTCTATGTCACACTAACTGTTACGATGTTTTGTTTTTTCCTTGGTCGAGAATGTGTCTCGCATCATGCTTCTTCACTGTAGTATTTACTAAACTAAGATTGAGAACCGACGGCTGAACATTATTAATTTATATACCTTGGTACTGTATTTCGTTTCACTACAGTGGCTTAGTTTCACTTTAAGTCTGACCGTAGTCGAGGCTGTGCGGAGAGCAAGTCGTCTGCTTCTTCGCAGCGGTTGCGGTGACGTCAGAACGACGCCGAGTTCTGATTGACTTTGATTGGAAGGATAGTGGGCAGACCTCAATGCTAGATGCCTTGACGTCTTTCTACCATTTTTTATTTTTTCAATCAGCCAACAAGAGCTCGACGTTCTGACATGATCGTAACCCCTGCGCAAGGAGCAGACGAACTTGTACTCCTTGCGATTCTTCTATAAAAAAAAAGGGGGGGGAGGGGGGCAGAAACACACGAGCGATTTGGTTTATTGAAGGTGGACATCGCGTGATATGCGTGACTTCCAAAGGCGCCAAAGTGTGGCACTGCATATATGCGCGCTGAGCAAAGCGGGCCTCTCACCACGAATGGTAAGCGTCAGCGAAGCCTCGCCCACGCAGTTGACGGCGCTGCAGTTGTAGTCGCCGTCATCTTCGGCCGTCAGGTTGCGGATAATCAGACAGCAGAGGCCCGTGGCGGGGTCGTAGGTCACCTGCCGCCTGGGGTCGTTGCGCAGCGGCATGCCCCGTCGTGTGAACACCACCTCCGGTGCCGGGTTTCCGTGCACCTGAACCTGGAACTTGGCATCGGAGCCCTCGTACAGCAGCCCGCCGCCTTGTGTGATTGGCTCGAACGTCGGTGGGCTCGCATTGGGAGGCCCCCACCTGTAGCGAGGCACGAAGGCAGACCTGTAGCGGGCCCAGACAGGCTCGCCAGAAGGTGCGTGCACCTTTCATGTTCGGCTCGGGTTCTCTAGAGTTTCAATGCTTGAGTTTGTTTATTCGTTCTTTCAGGCGAGTCATCTGGGCGTTTTTTCGCGCTAACTCATTAAAAAGCGAAGCATAAAACCAAATTAGATGTTAGATGCATAGACACGTGACGTTGATCTGTCCCAGTATGGCGACACTGTTACTCGCTGTAGATTGAATATTCAGTCAGTGAATAAAAACTGCTACTCCGGGGTTTTCATCGTCTTTTAGATGAGAGAGTTTAAGGAAACCGCTTGAGCAATTACAGCGCAATCGATCGGCCTACGGATAGTCATGTTGGAATGTTGGTCTGAACTGTAGCTCTTATCATACTTTAATCAACGTAACTATCGTCTGCAGGTAGCTTGTTAGACCCTCCACGAGAGCGATTGCACTCTCGGGGTAAGGCAGTGTATAAAGCGCTGGATATCCTGGCTTATCCAAGAGCCGTGTATAAAAAGAGGTTGGTTAATGGGAGGCGCGGGCAGAGCCAGGGCGTGCTCCAGACGCAGAAAGAGGGCTTGACATGCTCTTTTGACCAACCAGAAGCCGAAAAGATTCCCCTAGCGGTGGTAGCGAGAAACAGTTTTAATCATAAGTATATGGTTTTAATAGTGCGTAAGAGTCAAATGTAGTATCCATTCGTGGTTGAAAAAAGCGTGCACGTGATGTTTTGATTATGATCATGCAAAAAGATGTAAGAAACGAATGTGCCCTCGAACTCTGTTTTGCTCGGACGGAGTGTGACAGCTCAGAGAGCAGATTCCCTGCCCTCGGCGCCTGGCGTACGGATTATGTCGATCGCTCCGCTAAGCGCGCTCTTCCATTATGATTTTGAATGACCATGATTGAAACATCACGTGCACCATATTGTCCGTCACCGAGAGCCACTCCGACGCACTTATTAATTTCGTTTCTCGCGACCACCACCAGGGTATTACTTCCGGCTTCTGGTCGGCCACATTCCAATTTGTGAAGACGCCCTGGAACACGCCCAGCCCGCTTTTGGCCAATGGCGCCGCCTCATTTGCTTTCTATACTTCCCAATAAATGGCCAAACTCTCTCTGTATACGGCTCTGGCTTATTCAAGTACCGCCACCGTGTGATCCAGCCGCGGGCGCTCCTACCGGTGCGTGCGCCACGCTCTTTTGGTGCGAGGTATGTTTGTCCAAAAACTCTATTTTTTTGTTAAATCGCGGCTCCTCGTTCGCAGGAACGAGCTTTGCTCTGTTTCTAAAGGAACACAGGGGACAACAGCGTTTCTCCCTTTATGAGGCGAGGAACTGAAGGGCGTCAGAACACGGAGCTCTAAAGAAAGCCCGTGCGTCTACTTCCCCGCACAACACTTGGAGAGCCAATCACCGCAACTTACAGAGGCAGCTCAGCGAATAACGATGCCGAAACATATGTTTAGACCAAAAACCGCAGTCTGAGTTGTGACATTAAGCAATGCAAAACGTCACGCTTGCATTGCTTAAGGTCACAACTCAGACCGCTTTTTTTTTTTTTTTTTTGTCTAAACATAGGTTTTGTCACCGTCATTCGCTGAGCTGCCCCTATAAGTTGCTGTGATTGGCTCTCCGAGTGTTGTGCGGGAAAGTAGACGCACGGGCTTTTTTTTTTTTTTTTTTAGGGTGTGGTTGGAATGATTAGTGGATAGACGCGAACCAACCTGACTTTTTCTCTACTCAATGTTCGAACGCGTTTGAACGCCAAACGCCTGCGTCCGGCGTTGGGCGTTCGCGTTTGAACAGCGAGTAGAGACAAAAGCAGCTAGCTTTGTGTCTACCAACTTATCCTTCAGACCAGAGCTCGGTGCTCCGACGTCCCCGCGTGCTCTCACCTTCTCCTCTCCCTAAATTTCTACCCGTACAGGCCTTCTGCGTTGGAGCTTTGAACAAACTGTGGCATCCTCTCTTTGGGTAGTACAAGCTGCGGCCCCGTACTACTTGTGGCACCCTCGCTAAGCTTTCTTTTTCCATATTTTGTAGAGCCGAAGAACGGAAAAACACCTTGCGAAGTCGAAAACTGGCTAGATTCCAAGCAGTCGAACAATCGAAAGTGCAGAATTTATGCCACCACCGCTAGGGTACGCGCCTCCCACCTCTGGGTAAGGTCACTCTATCTCTGGGTGGTGACGTTAAAATAAGTGGAGTCGCAACGCTTCTATTTCTTCCTTTCCTTCTTTCTTTCTTTCTTTCTTTCTCTGTTTGTTTGTTGTTTTTTTTTGTTGTTGTTTTTTGCTTTGGGACACGTGAAAAGTCCCTCTAGAGCGAGAAACAGAAACAAGCGACACCGACAAGCCTGAAACACGTGCAGCATTCACTCGATGGTACGTTTGGCAGGCTTGTAGTCTCTCGGTGCTCGTGAAGTAAGCACGAGTGATTGCAAGCCTGCCAAAGATACCTTAGCGTACATGCTGCACGTGTTTCAGGCTTCTCGATGTCGCTTGTTCCTGTTTTTCGCTCTAAAGGGACTCGGGAATTAGCGTTATAGCTTTGACCTGTGCTAAGGCGGCGTTCGATTTCTTGCTGTTTCTTTGTACTCTCCCCGTGATGGCGTCCCGCACCAGAGCAGGCACACTTCCACATGTGGAACAGTTTGAGACGCGCAAGTTTGTACTACCCGTTACCTATAAAGAAGCCGCTTTTCGCAGCGCCCCCTGGGCAGCGCAGGAAGTCTACGGAGGAATACATGATTTGTTTTGTTTTTCTACGATAGCACTGGGGGCCTTTAGTATCAAGTATGATCAACGCGTTCCAAGACTTTTCCACCTCGTTCCCGTACCCTCCGTTGCGCCTCAAATTTGAGTAAAATGAATTGTAGTGCGGCTCTTTACAGCAGCAACAATGGCTTATATTTGGAGGTTTTAAATAAATTATTAACACTGTTTTGTCGCGTTGTGCTTATAACCGGGTATTATTTAAAACGTATTTTCAAAACTAAATATTCCCTTTTATTCAACGGATTTGGCGCTACTCGTTGTGCTCGAACGTAGAATGCTCCCCAAATATACCAAGAAGCAGGGAAGACCAAGTGTAGCATAGTAAACAAATCCTCTTAAATGCATTAACTGTGTTTGCACACCTACCCGACGGATAACAATAATGAAGGAAGTTTGGGGTCAGCTATATAAAGGGACGCCAAAACAGAGGGACGACTTGGCGCGTGGCCAGCGTGGGGGGAAAGGAGCTGCTCTTCTTTTTTGATTATTTGCGCCTTCGAGGTTTGAGTCTGACAGAACTTCGTTTCAGCAGCGGGCTTTTATAGCACCACATGTGGGGCCCGACGGTGACCTAGGACAAACTCAACTGCGCACTCTGTGCCTTCAAAAAGCACTCCCTCCGCTGTGCCTGCGTGCGTTTGCAGGATTGTTAGTGCGTGTGTCCCGGCCGAAGGTGCACCTGCCACTTGTCTCACCGCGTTGTAGGAGCCTCGTTTGGAAACCGATGACATGTGCGCATTCAGAAATAGTACAAAAGGCTACTTACAAGATGATCCTATACTCGAAGTCTAGAGCTAGTATAGACCTTTGCAAAAATCGCCTTCTGCGCGTTGCCATCTTTGTCTGCGCTGTTGCTCTGCTGTGCGGTATACCAGATGCTGCGCATGCGTTCACAGCTAAATGAATCAGCATTTTTCGCCCGGGTGATAAGCGATGGTAAGGTCTACTTCCCGCAAAGCACTTGGGAAAGCCGATCGCTGCAACCTACGGGTTACAAGGCTAAGAATATCTCGAGACCTAAAAAAAAAAAACATTCTGCACCTTTCTCGCACCCTTGTTACACAGTCACCCTTGACCGCAATTAAGCCTCCCTTAACTACGGTTACGCTTCACCAGTTACTATACTCTTGGACAAATATTTCAGAAGTGAAGAGTGCGCGTACACAGCCTTAATGGGCGCTCAAGATGCCCAAGTGCACGTGCGTCCATAGCTTTGACTGCATAGCCGCAGTGTTGTCCGCAAAACTAGCGTGGTACCTGCGTTTAACCGTAACTGCAGTTAAGTGGACCCATGTAACGAGGATATTGTCGGTGACCATAGCCGGGTCAACCGAATTGGCAAGACCTTGTTTTCTTAAATACAAGCAACTTCCAGCGCTCACATCACGTGTTTCGTTAACCTATGAAAAGTTAGAGAGACATACGGTTATCTCATTCGTTGTGACACCCAATAGCCTCCATCCCGAAAGAAAAGCAACCAATCGCGCAAACACTCTAAAAAAAGGGGGGGAAACAAATGCGAGTTCACTTTTTGGTTGAACACATCTGTGGCGAAAAATGGAAGGATCCCAGCGAGTGACGAAGCTCAGAAGGTGATTAGATATATCAAATGCGTTGTGAGCAGGAGAGATCATTGGTAAGGACCAGTAGCGTAGACTTCAGCCCTCTCCCCCAAAATCCAGCCGACCCTATAAAATAAGCATGCATTTAGACCCTCCCCTCCCCCCTTCTCCCCCGTACCCGAAGTCATAAACAACTCAGGTACCTCAGTGTATGCCCCCCCCCCCCCCCTCCCCCTCGCCGAAATAAATTCCTGGCTACGCCACAGGCAGGGACAATGATCTAATCGTATCCTGAGCTTGGTCATTCGCTGGGATCCTTCTACTGTTCGTCCTGATTCGTTAACTCGAGTTCGGCAGGAATGCGAACGCACACACCTGAAGGCTGCATTGCGTCAGGCCTATTTTTAACCAGCCTCCTCGGTTGGGACGGCAACCGCACTTCGCACCCGAGCAACGGCGGGTCGGTCGCGGGAAGCGCGAGCGGGCAACGTGTCCCACCGCCTGCGCGCACGGCGCAGGGAGTGAAAAGCGACTGGATACCCGCTGCTCTAGCCAGTCCTCCCAAAACGTGAGCTTCTTTCTGCCAGACCGTGGCCCCGGGCCAGCGAGCCCCCCAGTTTAGCCCCCGGAGATGCCGCTGAGGCGAAAACCCGCGCGTTACTCAACGCACGGCGGGGAACCTCGCTGCTGGCTCCGCTCATTTTCCGTGTGTCGCCACCAATAGCGCTGCTCAGATCTAGCACTCGGTTCCAAAAACAGACCCTGCTGTGCCGCACGCCCGCCGCTCGCTCTGCGGGCACCAGTGACGCCCGTCTGTTTCGCAAGTTCGTCTCGAGAGCAAGACCGGCGGTCTTTCCGCGTTGGAGCTCCATCCGGGAACCTGGCCGTAATCTCAGACGGTGAAGCTACTCGATTGACACGCCTGGTTTAAAATTTGGCCTTCTTCTAGTTGATTTGCCTTCTTATTTTTTACGCGTTTTTGTTTCATTTTCCAATATATACCGCGATCCTATTTATGTAAGAGAGAACACCAGTTCATAACCTCCAGTAAGCTTGGTGAGCTGGCTTAGTTGATCCGCGGAACAGATACGCTGAGAACGAGAACAGCGTTTGTGCGTCGTACGTCTTCCTCTCTGTACTTTTTTTTTTTTTTTTACTTGTGCGCGTTTTTTTTTTAGCGTGTCTCATAAGCTAATCTTTCCGACACACTCTAAAAATTGCATGTGCGTGTGCTTCACTGCAGAGTAACACGCGCTGCACCTTAGGAAAAGCTTTCTGAGTTCCGTGCAGAACACGAGACAACGAATCACGGCAAAGAATGGCACGAGTCCAGCAAGTTCAAGATCGCAATATGATTAGACAAAAAAAAAAGAAAATGCCACGAGCAGACGGGCAGCGAGCGTGGCGTTTCACTTCCCTATTGTCCGTTAGCAAAAGCTGGCACAACGCGTTTTATACAAAACGTACCCCCTTCCCCCATTCCCCCCCCCCCCCCCATATACATATCTATATATATATATATTATTTTCTTTTTTTTTAGAAAGGGGGGAGGGGCAGCGTTGTAGATTTATAACTTGTTTCAACTTCAGTCCAGACGCAGCCGAAGCTACAAGGTAATGGGACCTATCAAACGGAGTCAAAAGCGCAAGTCACTATAGTATTTATGATTGATTCAGCGATGATAGGTCACGTACATAAACACGGTGAACAGCATAATAGTGCGCTTTTGACGCTGTGTGATTGGTTCCATCCTCTCGTAGCGTCGGCTGCGTCTGGCCTGAAGGTGAAACGAAGCGTAATAGCATTATGAGCTTCTTTATTCGCTGGGATCCTTGTATCGTTCGCTGTGATTGACGTCCTCCGTGTTCTGCAGGAGAGTGAACTTGCAGACTTTTTTTTAAATATATTTTGTGGCAATCACGGCGATCTTTAGACCATTTTCAATGAATCGCGGAACGCAAACTAAAAAGAAAATACATTATTTTAACAGAGCAAACGGGCGCGTGAAAACCTAATGCGCACTGTCCCTGCGCAGGTTGTATTTCTCAGCCAAACTACCCTTTGGGCTTTGTCCTTGGTTCGGCACCCTCTGTCGATCACACGGATGAATCCAACTCCTGTTGTGTTTCTTTTAGAATGCAGACGCGTCCCTTTCAGGCTTGAAGGCAACGTTGGCAGGCAGCCAAGGCCCAATCCGACCGTCCGGCCACGGTCGAACGCCACATCTCAATTTGAGCAAGTGAACACGACCATAAACAACAAAACGTTGTTGTTCCCTTTTTTTTCTCTTTTTTTGCAAAATGTTTGCCGAAGTTTAGTGCAAAAACCCAACTATGTTATAAAAAGAAGAAAGAAAAGAAACGCACGTAATAATTTTTTTTAAGGAGAAACATCTGTGTTTACTTGTTACCGTGACGGCTCTTGCCTACGTCGCATAATGGAGCCTACTGTCATCCCTGTCCCCGCGACAGCACTGCCAAAAGCAACATTGGCGGCATCGAATGTCTCTCTCTGTTGAATGACATTATTAAAAACATCGCAAAAGGACGGTAAAAAAGTAGAAGGAGCACTGCACAAACGTAAAAAGGGTGCTGTTTTTGATAATGTCGTTTAACATCCAACTAGCCCAGTATTCACCCTTTTACTCTCCTCTGCCTCGAAAAGAGAGTGGCACGACGCAGTGTGGCGCCTTCGGGAGATGCTGAGTAACAGAGAGTTGGGTCTGGCCTAATAAGGGTGCATCCTTTAGATGAACTTTTCACACAAACACACACACACAAAAAAAGGAGCCTTAATTTCAGAGTGTTACCAGAATGGGGAAAAAATATTTTATTTAAATTAATTTTAAAAAAAAGGTAAGGCATAGGTGTGGGGGACCGACTAAAAAGCTCTGGATTTGAATTAGCAGGACGAGGCTAACGTTGACTGTTTCGCTTTAGTTGGTCAGTTTTGGGGTAAACCTTATCACTCTAAAAAATATGCCTGAGCGTCTACTCACCCGAAAAACACTCAAGGAGCCAATCTCTGTGATCTACGAAATCAGCTAAGCGAATGATGAGGCGGAAGATCTATTTAGACCTCAAAATTTCGTCTGAGCTGTGGCATTACGCAATGTAAGCATGACGCTTTGCATAGCGTAATGCCACACCGCAGACTTTATTTTTTAGGTCTAAACGGATGTTTTGCCTCATCATTCGCTGAGCTGATTTCGTAGATAGCAGAGATTGGCTCTTTGAATGTTTTGCGGGTTACGTATAGCGCAGGCATGTCTTAGAGTGCTTGATATTGACTTTTTTTTTTGTTTTCTGTTTCACGGAGTCTTCTATCGGATAATCGTAACCATAAATAAGACCTAAAATAAACGAACAAGTCGATATACAGTAAAACAGAAAATACCTTGCAGTACAATTATATTTATGAACCGATCAGTCATATTTCCTCTTTTTTTTCTTAAAGTCAGCCAACACTAAATTTACAGCTAACACCGTACTGAACAAATCAAGTTATTCCGTGTGCGCGACATTTCTCTTCCAAAGTTTTCACCCGGCGAAAAAAAACAAATATACGATGTAAATATTCAGTTCCTTTTCTACGCACAAAGTATACGACTTCCTTTTTTTTTCACATAACGAACGAATTCTGAAGGCAGTGGCTTTATTTCTAAAGTTTGTGGTATTCAATTTTTCTGACCCAATGCATAGAGTGGAACAGATTATTTGTAAGGGTGTGCCTAACATGGAACCGATACTTTTTTTCTTTTTTTTTTTTTTTTGTGTGTGTGTGTGGGGGGGGGGGGGAGGGGCCAGGATGTCGTCAATTGTGGAATGTATTTGGACAGCAGCACTAGTTCAAACAAACTTTTAAAATAAAACAGGTAACAAATGGAATGTGATATATCAAGATAGGTAACCTCTGTGCACCGTCGAGGAAGGATTCCGCAAGTCAGAATTACAAATAGCCACGTCTCTCTGAGCACTCCGACACGTACTACGGTGCTACACGATGTGTTCCAGTGGTAGTATTCTCGAACTTTGAACACGTCACAGAGACAGCAATAGCGCTTTCTCATGATCACTTTGCGTCTTTTAAAACAAATGGAGAACACGGTCCCACTTAAACATTTGACTTGCACTGAGCCTGTTCAAATTCCTGGATTCACTTTCGTGAAATTATATGAAGCGAGGGGAATTGCGGTTCCCTCGTTCAAAAGACACCCAACCAACACGCCTTGTGAAAACAATGACAGGGATTCACCATCATAAAACTCTGCGACACTATGAAGATCCAGTTAGCTGCGCATAGCGCAAGTTCGTCTGCTTCTTTTGCAGGGGTTCTGGTGACGTCAGAAAGACGCCGAGCTCCGATTGGCTCTGATTGGAAGGATAGTGGGTAGGCCTCGAAGCAAGCTGCCTTGATGTCTATGCACCATCTTTCATTCAGAGCTCGGCGTTCTGACGTCACCACAACCTGCGCAAAAGAAGCAGACCAACTTGCGCTCCGCATACAGTGACAAGCTGCGGCCAAACGCAATCAGACAGGCAGCATCAGATGGTGTCGGCGGCGGCAGAAGAAACGCATGCTGATTTAGCAATCCAGTTTGTTCTTATCGCTATTAGTCCGCGACTCGAACGTTTTGCCTCCTGCGCTAGCGAAATGCCTAATATGGCTTTCTTTAGTTTGCAACCGAGACCGACGTGACAGCGGCTTCTAGGGGGGTTTCTCGAAGCTAAACTATACCCTATAAAAAATCTGGTAGTAAAAGAACTCTTAAGAGTTATTCTGCTTGTCCATATTTTGCACCCTAAAAAGGTCGGTTAAGCACCCCCCAAAAGGGTTCTTCGTGAAAAAAACTATAAGGGGTCTATTTAAGCTCCTTTTTTTTATGCGAAATGGATCTTCATGTCACAGCTGCCTTTCTAGGGAGTCAGGTGACGATAGTGCTTTAGGCGTAACCGTTCTTCATCAGCTGAAAGAGATCTTCGGGTGTCCAAGAGCCATTCAAGAACGGAATTTTTTTAGAGTGTAGGTGTTTAACTTTCCTACTTAGATGAAAACCCATGTTTTTTTTTATATATATATATTTTTTTAATTGTTGGCTTCTGCCCTAGAAGTCGTTCACTTTTCGTTCCCTTATAAAAATTATCAATGAGTTTCCAATTGAATTTCTAATATATTCTTATAGAGTACATCAGAAACCTAACTGAAACTCATTGACATTTTTTGTAAGAGTATACACCTGAGGCGCAACAGATGGGCCACCTGTGGGAGCGCCTGGTGGCGTGCTTCCTCCCAAGACGTTACAGCATACTTCAGAAAGTTCAAGGAGCGATAGCATAAATGCCTAGTGATATCCAGGTGAGATTAGCTCTGCAGAAATTATCTGGGTATTTGAACTCATTTGTGGTCCGTGACAGAATTATTCAACACAAGTACGGAAGAGGTTTTCGCTACTTTGAAAAGTGTTGAAAAAACATAAAAAACTAAAAAAAAAGGAAAAAAAATCTTAGAACGCATGTTTCATATATAGTACGGTAACCGCTTAATTCCTATTGTGATCTCGTTATTCTTCAAAATTAGTTGGTTCTCAAGGACTATGAAAGGTATTGCTGAAGAAAAGTCACTTCTCTTTTTGTCACTCATATGCATTTTGTATGTCAACACGTTAATTTTACTTTGAATCTAAAGGGTTTATATTTTAGAAGCAGAAGCGAACTGCGTTACCTCCAGACCATTTAAAATGCAGCTAAAATATTAAACCCGGCAAAATGTTGGTTTTCTTTATGAGCTGAAAATGGGAACTAAATGAACATGAATTAGAGTGAAATGCATTTATTTTTTGTCGAAAAAAAATAGTTTTAAATTAAATACCTATTGGGCGATGAGGAGACTGAAGCGAAGAAGCTGTGTTTTCCCTATCGAAATAATTACTTAAAACACGAAGTTAGAACGCGTTGTTTACCAAAATGTACTTTGCTTAGGGACTACGCTTCATAATAATGTCGATAGCTCATTGAGTGACTCCTATAAGCATCCATAAAGCACTTTGGTTGAGCATTCTCCCACTCTTCGTCCATTGCTTTCACGAGATGTTATGCCACATATACTCGAGTAGGGTGCCTCGACATTATTGTTCTTAGGATGGTGCCACTCTCAATTACAGTGCCCAATACCCGGTCAAAACGCGATCGCAGGAGAAATACAAAGAAGTAGCGTGCACTGAGGAGACGCCATCGCACTGGACGAAGCTGAAAGGTACAGGCCGAGAGACGATCTCTCACGTGCCACAGAAAACAAAAAGAAGCATCGCGCCACAAAATGACCTCATGTCAGCATCCCCAAGACAGGTGCGTGCGTGCATAACCTCGAGTTTACCTCGAACGTGGTGTGCTGCGCTATTCAAAATGCAGTAACGAAAGTGTGGTTCTGACATACGTTTGTTTTTCACGGGTATTCGCGCAAAGAAAACATATTTCAACGCCATGTCCTGACACGCCCGTGCCTCCCACAACGCCCCAAATAACTTTTGAGATGGGAGTATTCAACTCCGATCGACCTAAAGGCTGCGCTGCGACTCAGTGGCACAAGCCGCCCTTCGATTTCAAGGGTTCAGCGGTACACATCCAATTATCCATCAGTGGGAACACGTGCTTTTGTCTATACTGTTTTCTGTGTGGACAGTGAGGTGACACTGCTGGTGACACTGGCCCAGGTCTGGGAGGTGATCGCTTTAGGAGCAGGTTCCAGTCTCGCGCGGTAAGCTGACAGGGTAGCGACGGCGAAAAGCGCGTGCTATACCAATACCATACTTATTCGGTTTGAAATATCTTTCTATAGCGTAAGCACTCGATCCGCAAATGCGTGTTTCAAGGCCGCCATCTCGTGACTGTAGTCTTTACTTCCCTGTAAGGTGAACCGAGTATAAAGCGGAAGAAAAATGCACATAGTTACCCTCTGCCGCAGCGGACGTGACGATCGAATCCCAAGGCCTATAGTAATCAATTAAGGTGCGTGGCAGCTACCATCGACAACTCAACATTTAAAAAGTATTACTGGTAATAAATTAGGAGCACGACGTGCGGTTTTTTTAATTACGGAATTAAAAACTAAAATGTTGCGAAAAGGATCTCTCAGATGTTCAACTCATGAATATAAGAAATGTTTACATTGCAATAAAATTAAGCAACTGTCGCTCTTGCAAGCAATAATACAAATACTGCGAATGGTACGCAGATACCTAGAAAGTCCACAATGCCATTCCGTGACTACTTCGTTCCTTATCACTTTCTCCAAAACGTTCAACCTAAAAGCATAGGTATAACACACGCCTACACCGTAGCATGTAGATGTTTGAACTAACCGCGAAGCACTGTAATATGTGTTCGCCAGTTCGCAAACAAATCATACTTCGAATGAAAAGCGAGTCGCACTGAACAGCGGAGGCACCCATTCCGCTCCATGCAAGTAGTAGAGAGGTTTAGTAGATCGTGTTTTCAGGCCACCGCCTTTGTAACGGGAGCTCGCGCTGTCACTTCGGTGCATGCACTGAAGTACGCGCCCGTAGCGGTAGCGGGCCTTTGGAAAGGATCTTCAAAAACTGTTTAATAATCCCTTATTTCGCTCTTTGACCCGTATAATTGCCATGGAAACATCAGCAAAATCCCGGTATAGGAACGACGGTTAAAAGTTTGAAGCAGGCCTTATACCCTCACTAACTTTGTGACCTGAAGTTCGACGGGGAAACTTTGAAAGTAATCTACCTAGACGCTGGCGTAAATGCCTTGTCCGAGACTACTAACATGTTCAAAGATTTAACGTTGGTTTCACTTGGCTATTACTTGTCAGGATTAAAATAATTCTACAGAGTCTACAATACGATATCGAGTCATCTCTACCAACTGAAAAAGTTACCAAAATGAACCTACTTTAGATACTCGAGTACATCGACATTCTATTATTATGTAACACAATGAACTAAAGAAGGAAAACCCTTGAGGGAGCCTCAGAATTATGACCTCTGACGTTCATAATCGACGTAGCTTCGTTAATGACTGCGAAAGAGCTGAATTCCGAACGTCATATCTAAAGCTTAACCTCCTCCAGTGTGGTTTTTCTTTTAGCTCTTATTTTCAGCTTGAATATGATACACTATAATCATAAGACAAGTCACTTAATTTTGTAAAAAAATATTCCTGTCAAATGAAAAAAAAAATGCTCACCTCAGAAAAAAACTTTTTGAGGGGTGACTCCTTCCTAACTGAACACAACATATTACAAATCCACCAGTGCGCATCAATCAAAGTATATCTACTAGTGCAATGTCATATTAATAAATTTTGATTGCTATATAGTTTTCTTAGATAATGCGAGACATATTTTTCACTGTTCCAAACATTATTTCAAGTGACGTAATATTTTCTGAAGAACTCCGGTATTAAAATCAGTCGTAATAAACGAAGTGCCCACGAGTTTTGCAAAAGGGCTTAGCCAGAAGTTCAGAATAGAAGATGATTAATCATGACTCATGAGCTTTCGTTTCACTATGAAAGATTTCTCTTAAAAGTGTCAAAAGATTATTTCTGGCACGACATTGGATAACCGCTGACGTCACCAGACGAAAACGGAACGGCTGAGCGGAACTGTTGAGCGGAACTGTGCAACTGACACTTTTGTTTTTCTTTTTTTCAACGCAAGGAGGGTTATCCATTTGCAGTGAAGGGTTCATTCGTTTTTTTTTAAACAACAAGCGCATATCTTCACAGAAAAAGAGATGACTTAGTCGTGAAGGTACTGACATCATCCTGGACCACAGATAGTTTGGAAACTGACTATAGCTTCAACCGCGCACAGCAACATACAAGTTCGCACTACACTCGCAGGAACGCACACACGATGAATGATGGTGAAGAGGAAATGGTATCCAATTGACAGTTTGACCCTGGAAAGATAATCATCGATTGGAACAACGTGATATAAACTAGGTGTCACTGACAGGTCTACCCGCATACAACAATTGGAGTAACTGCTCATTTTGCATTGCTGAGCTGCCAGTGCTGCAGGATGGCGGGACGGATGTACCTGAACAACATGTATGGATGCATGATCTCAAAACTATACGAAACATCGCGAGGCTGGTTTACTGAACAAATTATCGAGAGCCGCTTTACTAGTCAGTGCACTGATCCGCGCTGTTACACCGAGAAAATTTAAAGTAGGCCATTTGACTCGGACCGTGCTCTTAGAAGCCCTGATGAAAAACGTCTAAGAGCACGGTACTCGGTTGATTGCCACAAACATGACCGAATAATCAAGCAAAATAAAAGGCGTAGCTACAGAGGTGCCCTACGAGGCTTGAGTCGGTGTCAGCCGAAGGTCCCACCCAGGAGGCATCCAGGTGGGACGTGCAGCCAGACCGATAGCCACATGGGACCAAGGGCATGTGTCAAGCCATGAGGCAGATAGGCATCGGAAAGGGGACTCACGTGTGGGGCGGCTGCACCACCATCCCGGTTTCTGCAAAGCAAGCGGACAAGAGTGCCCGTGAGATGGGAAGAAGGAGGGACGCGGCAGGCGGACGGCTGGGGAAGACACTCGGTGGTTCGTGCACTCGCAAAGGGGTACGCGGCAGAGAGGTTCTGGTTGGTACAACGCAGTGCGCGCTCTGAGCGAGACTCGAAGCAAGGCCAACGGTTTTGGCTTCGCTTGGAGTCGGTCTCCGCGGTGGGTTTTAAGAAGGACCACGGGGGCGACTTACCGTTTCGAGTCGGAGTCTAGAGAACGTCAAGCCCGGAGAGGCATCTCCAGACACTGGTCCCGAATTAGCAAGAGCGACGTTCCCGAGTCTCGACGCATGCGCTCGGCGCAGGAAATGACGCGAAGAGCGCCCCCTTCGCGGCTATTTTTGCCTAGGTGTAAGCTTACGCCGCCGCCATTTTTGGAAGCGCATTTTTGGGGGCTGCCGTATTTTCTGGTCCAGATTCTCTAGGGTTTCGGCCGCTGTTTAGCGCGCGCTTATTTTCGGCGCATTTCGGACGCGATTGACAATTAGTCGCATCATCGGGGACCGCCGTCCTAACCCTACGCAATCTCATGGGCACGAAAAAATCCGCCGCGCCGCTACCGGCCTCTCTCAAACACTTTTTTCAGCAAAGAGGCAAAATGCGCATTAAGTCGCCCGCAATGACACAGGCTCCAGGAATAGGCCGCCCTTGACTGAAGACTGACCCAAGACGGCAAGCCTGCAGCAGGCGCTCGTGTTGCCCACCAGGTTGGAGGCCGTGCACACGTACACTCCGGAGTCCTCCGGAAAAGCCTCCGGAATGCGCAGCCAAGCGCTCCACGGGGCCGGCCCAGACGGCTGGCCCACTTCGTGGTCTGGGCCCTGCACCCTCCGACCGTCCTTGAACCAGCGCAGCCGCGGAGGTGGACAGCCAGTCACCAACGCGCGCAGCGTCGCGGGCAAGCCTTCAGGCACGGAAACGTCCTCGGGGGCCTGCACATGCAGCGCAGGCGTTCGGACAGCTGTCCTCGCATCGCTTCCGCGACCTTCTTTGTACTCGTTTATTGACGTGCGTAATATCAGGTTAGCTCATCGCTGCGCTGCGTAGTGCGCCCGGCACCTCCGGCATCGGGTGGCACGTGAGCTGAGCAAGCCTTGGGCCGCCAGAGGCTACTCGTGCGCCAACTGCGGCGTGACACCAAGCGGGGCGCCCCGGGTCTTCCGCGCTCATTTTCCTGTTTGGTCCCGTGCCATTTTCTCAGTGCGCCAATTGGCACCCACCTGAAGGAAGACGGGAGGCGAGACACGCAGTCCAGTTGCCGGATTCTCAGCAATGACAACTGCCTTCTTCTTGGGACTCCAGACGGGACTAGCTGTCTTGGTGCGAATGATGGACCTCGGACTCTGGAACTGGCCCGTCTCTAGACAGAAGCTGGTGCGAACCGACAGCGGCTCGAACAACGAGGGCCTCTCTGGCACCCGGATGGGCTCCAATGTGTAGCTGCTTCCGAAGAGTGGGAAATCTGCAGCTTCGTACGTTGGCTCCAAGATGTCTGCTTCCGGGACCTTGGCCATGGGAATGGGCTCCACGCGACCCAGAGGCCCCGCGCGGGTCGCCCGGCTGCTGCTCAACTGCAACGGAGACGGACACGTCATAATCTAAACCCTGAAACATGGAGAAATTACAGTCTCAGGGTTTAGATTATGATGTTTCCTAACCAGCTCGGCCTGCATACTTTCGCTACTTACGGACACGTGTCCGCTTCGGCAAGCCCGCCGCAGTTCTTTGGAAACACCGGCTCACGCTAGGGCACCAAATTTGCGCCTGAGCAAGCAAGAGTCGATTTTTCGTGCGGTTTTATGCTTTCAGAATGTTCTCATTGGCGCTATTTACATTCCAGCTTAAGTTTGTTATTATGTTTGTTTACATTATACTGGGGTAACTAAAATGAAAAGGTTCAAAAGTAGACAGGACGAAGTTTTTTGTTGTTTTTTCTTAACCCATTCACGTTAAATTTACATCATGATAAATTTCCACAAGTTCACCTTGTTCTGATAGTCAGTTCCTGCTGAAGTCATTGGTTGGTCTGCTTGTGCTCCTCAGCCAATGTGATAGCACAATACCGACGCCGGCTTGTCCTCATTGACGTGACGTTGGAGTATAAGTAGCTCTACAGAATGTTTCGTCAGTAAAATAATGCTTGGTGGTAACTCTCTTGCAGCCTGTGCAATCCCGAAAGTCAGCAAACAGCTAGGAAGACACCGAATTCACCTACGTACTTGTTAATTCAGGGATTCTACCAACGTTGCCTGAGGAACTAAAACATACGTCAATATTCAAGGAAACTTATTCGAATATGTGACTCTACCAACCGTGTTTTTATACGCCCTTAACTAAAGTTTTTTTTTTTTTTTTTTTTTTTTTAGAAATTAGCTGTGGTCGTTTAGAAACTTGGGGTGCACCTCGATAAAAAAGTCAGAATTTTGGGTTCCATTGTGATGTTTCGTCACCTTCGGCTACCTCTTTGACGACGTCAAGGAAAGATCGACTGGCAGGCAGACAGGCACGTGCACTATACAGAGCTTTAGAGAACGTGCTGATAGCGAGCTTCGACGACATTCTTTTGACACCATCGAACGTGCCGTTATGAGCTGGCAGTAAGCCACGCTGGCGTCATGCCAAGTACGGCCCTTTCTTTGACGTCAGTTTTATCAGTGCGAAAAAGAGAACGCAGTAGTTATTAAATTCTGTAACCTTGACAAAAGTATTGATGTAATGATTTGGGTCTTCAAGCTAGTAGAGATAGTCCAAACACTGACTAAGTTCCCCTTTTAGTTGTCTATAATCATAGACATCTATGCACAACGAAAGCAGCAGTAGTGTCAGACACTGACTTAGCAGCTGACCGGTGTACAGCAAACCGAACCGACAGAACAGCCAATAGATTATCATCAAGATGCTCACTTTCTTTTTGGGTGGGAAGGAAACCACATGCAACACACATGGAACACAAACCAGGGCTTTATTTCACGTCAACCTTACAACTGGGAAGAAACGTCGCTGTTGCAGACATTTGTACGAGCATGCCACATGAAACACTGAGGAGAAAGGGGAGGAAGGGACTCCATTCCCAGCGGTAGCCAGGCAAAGAGACAGGTGGCCAGTCGCACAGGTGGCCACTCCGAGAGGAGGTGAGCCAGAAAAGCACTCTGGGGCCAATGTCTTCATGCCAGCCACGCCGAGTAAGAGAAGAAGCACACGACGGAGACACCGCGGGGCGCGCGCGGTGGCACAGGGGGACTGCTACTTGCGAAACTCCCACTTGTAGACCAGGGGTCCCCTCACCTCTTTGGTTTGCGTCTTGGTAATCTCGGTCACCCTCTTGGTCACCCGCCGGGTCACCTCTTCCGTGACCTTGTCGCGAGCGCCCTGTTGGTCCACGACTTTGGTGGTGATTTCCTCGGACACCTCGGGAGGCATCTCGTTCACCTGTGTCACCTCGGTGACCCTCAGCTGCAGGTCTCCGGAGAGGGCCACACCCGCCGAATTGTCGGGCTCCGATCGAGCGAGCTTCGTTTCGTAGACCTTCACCTCGCGAGCCCTGTGGAGGGCTTCCTCGCGTGCCTCGGCGCCACTGCCGTCGTCGTCCTCGTCCAGAACCACCAGACGCGTGTTGGCTGTCACGGTGCCTCCGGGCCCCTGCACCCGCACTTGCAGATCTCCAGAGTCTTCCGGGAAGGCTTCCGAGATTGTGAGACTGAAGACTGCCAGCGAGGATCCGGCCACGGACTCGTGCGATCGGGAGAGTCGGAAGTCTGGAGAGTCACTGATGGCTTGGCCCGACCGGAACCAGGTCGCATCCAGCGACGTGCCTGGCGGCTGGGCGGCAGCAACACTCAAGCACACCTTGGTGCCGCTCTGGACCACCAGCTCCGCGGGCAACGAGCGGGCCAGGCGCACGTCGTGTCCCCTCCCGTCAACTGAGATGACTTGGGGCGCCGTCTTGACCAGCGTCAGCGGCACCGCCTTGGCTTTCTGGAAGGGAGAATGATCCATCACTACCCATTGGCGACGATGTTTCAATGCCCCACTTTAAGCAATGCCCTTGTGTGTATGCGGCTCGCGAAGCACTCGCAAAGTCAGTCATTTTTTCCTCTCAATAGCTTAGCCAGTCCGTTGAACGAAAGGCATCGTACTCCAGTCTTGGTGGAAACAAAATGTCCACCCTTTAGCCAGTGAAGTGTGCGACCACCACGGTGGAAGAAACATATTTAGGTGATGACTCTGGGTCCGACGCGCCGGCCACGTTATGTTCGGGCACTGAGCGCGCTTCACTCGCACGGGGATAGATGGCGCCCAAGTATGGGGTCTCTCCCAAACCGTGTTTCTTCCACCGTGCTCCAGGCTTCACTCGCACGGGGATAGATTGCGCCCAAGTATGGGGTCCCTCCCAAGCCGTGTTTCTTCTACCACTGCTCAAAGCGAACGTCATTCGATGGAGCTTTAAACAAGTGCACTCGCTCTAAACAGTTCCGGTACCCCGAATCGCACTTGGGAACGAAGTACTCCTTTCCAATCCTTATAGAATGGCTTCTTCTTCGGGTTAAGGCTCACCTTCGTGCAGGAAGGTGGCACCTGTGATCGACACAGCACCAAAGCAAAACACGAGGCTAGCCACTGGCCCCACACCACCACTACACCACCACACCGAGAAAAAGGCGAGCACGCTACACTGCCGACACCGTGGCCGCCGAGGAGGGACCCCATACCGCAGCGCCCACCGCGGCGTCGCGAAACTAACTACTCCTGGTTCGAGGCTAGCTACGAACACGATCTATTCGTTCGCTCCCCGCGGGAAGAACGGCGAGTGACTCCACCTAAATGTGTTTCTTTCACAGTGGTGACCACCAAGGGAAGATCAATTATTGGTGTTACGAGTGCGCCACGACGCAGTATAAATGCTGATATGTCTGAGCATGTACAGTCATGGTTGTGGTACAATAGACCTTCGAAGCACTATCTCAAATCATCCTCGAGACCCTGCACCTTAACCTCCTCTTTGAAATCAATAATATAACAATTTTGTGCGTAAAGGTTAATTCATTTTTTACCATTTCATGAACTCTATTCGCCCTTTTTTTTTTTTTTCAGCAAACTCAGTAGAGCCATCTATTGGCTAAATTTAGGAAATATACGTGAACACTTCCGGCACACTTCCGGTTCACGTATATTTCCTAAATTTTGACTCGTCATTCTTTTATCATAAGAATGGATTAAATGTGACAGTGTATTTCCAGAAGATAGCGTGTATATTTGATTTCGAAAATACTGCGAAACCCGCCGTCTAGTTCAGGACCGGAAGTGGTTAAGGGCAATTTGCACAATGGCGCCACCACGTTTCAACTCACGCGAGAAAGAGCGAATTCGTTCGATGACAGATCAAGAACCCAGTAGATGCTCTGCCTCGAGCGCCAGCTTTCCGCCTTCGATAACACAACGTCACACGCGCAGAAAAAGCCCGGCAGAACCGACGAGGTAGAGGTGCTCAGAGCGCTAAACTGGTATCCCGTTTACTTGGCAAAAATTACCCCCACCTGGCTGCCGCCTTGTTCTAGAATTTTGACCACTATACTCCGCGACAACTTTTCTTGGCAATGCAGTGGAAGGTACAGGCCCGCGTCCCCTCTCCCATTTTGAGTGTGCGCGGGCTCTCCTCCTCTCCCCGCAAATGGGGGAGGAGGAGAGCCTGCGTACACTCAAAATGGGAGAGGGGACGCGGGCCTGTACCTTCCACTGCATTGCCAAGAAAAGTTGTCGCGGAGTATAGACGCCTGACCGTACCAAATCCTGAGGCTTGTACACAAAACTGAGCCGAGATTGGTATTGCGATCGCTGTAAAAAGCCTTTTTTTTTTTAATACTGTTAGCCCCAAAGATCAGTGTCTAGCTCCAATAAAAACTCAAAATACAGCACCTCGGCTGACGGCATCTAGCGGAGGCATTGTGAAGCTTCCCGAGTTTTTGTCGTAAAAGGAGATTTTGGACTTAAAACAAACGATACATAACTTATCTCGTCGGAACTGTTATTAAAAATCAATAAGGAATTATTTGTGCGCGGTACCTCACTAATATCTAGGCGTAAAACTATACGGTCACGTGTCCAGTGGTCAAGAGTGTGAGACATAGCGGCGGCCGATTGGGGGTCACGTTCAGCTGCAAGTTTATCGCTCTAAGCCTCTCTACTTCGCTGGGCGAAACCTAACAAGCGCGTGCTGGAGGCACGCGCTTGTTAATCTTGTCACCAACTACGGATGTAGGCAACACAGCATGGCGTCCCGGCTGGTGCCCCATCCTTGCAAGTTCTTACAGCATGTCTATGTCTCCTCCGGCATTTTGTCCGTCGCAAGAAAACCTATGAAAGGTGTGTAGAATATCCGGACGCGAGCTTCTAGTCTTCAGGCTGCTAACATTCAGCGCCGGCTCGCTTGCCTCTAGCACGTCTGTGTGTCATGCATTGATGAGGTTTTCCTCAACTTCGCTCGGAGCACAGTACGTTTTTTGTTTTGTTTTTTGTGTGTGTGTGTGTTTTTTTTCTAGTGTTTCAGGTACAGCTTTAAACCCATGAGGGGTTGGATGACTACTATTTTTTTTTAATAGCTCAATAAAACAAAAATAAATAAAAAAATGATTGTAGAAAACAAACTTGAAGTAGCGGTACGAACGTCTGGAAGTCTAGAGCTTTCCGATTGGGAATAAAGCAATTTGGTATTTTCTCCCACCTTCGACCACGCCAGAACTTTATGAGAAGTCGATCCCGAGAAAATGGTCTGCAAGATAATAAGCATGCGAGCTAGTCCATAGCCATTCAGGGGGATAACTCGATCAAAAGTAACCGAAACTTAACATAGAGACGAATAGCTTTTTCTGCCCACACAATTTTGCGTTTGTTGATTTATTAAATTAAATCGATCACTAGTTCATATCGTCATGGTTTCTACACAATATTATATCCCGTACCTTTAATTGATAGCACGACCATTTCCCTCACGAGCAAGCAAGCTCCCCAGCGACAATGCGTAGCATGCAGCATTTTACGTAGGTGCACAAGGTATTTCACCAGCGACTGAAATGATATTTAAAAAAGGCATTTTAAATAAATAAACTTTTCTATCGCGATAACATTATCGACCGTGGCGGATGTCAGGTTACGAGTATAAATTGATAATCAGCAAATTATTTGCCTAAAATACATTATTTACCTTTTTGAAATATTCGCATTACACTTGGAGATTTAATGTCGGTCGTCAAAATGTGCCCTGGTTGTTAAAATTCAGACAACTAAATTCTGGTCCACGCTATTCTCGTGCAAATTTAAGCCGCGAGGAGACTGAGATAACGAAACTGGCATACAAAAGAGCGACGGAAGTTCCACCAGGAAGCAACGTCAGCCCGCGTAGCGGGCGCAGGTAGCGAGTCATCTCGAGCCGAACGACAGCGCCGCAGTATCTGAGGGTCACGTGGTCGTAGAAGAGGCGCGGTACAGTCTGATGTCCCCTCGGGAGGGCAGCGTTAGACATTTTCTTTCCCTCAAGTTCCATATGGCGTACTGCAGATGCCCTAACTTTGCCATTGAAAAACGCGATTAAGAATTTAGTTTTCAGACTTCTCGCGTATTTGGACGACGGGGAACAAAGCTTGAATAAGATTGTGCCAGATAAGGTGTCTGTGTAAAAAAAGGTTAAGTAGTGCATTTTATGTAATATGATTGTTAATTATCACTTCTTGTTCATACCCTGACCTCGGCACCACGGTCGACAACGTTTTATCGAAGGCAGCATTTTTTTTTCAAGTGACCTCATTTTTTTTATTTATTCTCAGTCGAAAGATTGAGGACGCAGATGATCTGCTGAATATTAGGCAACATAATCGAACCGGAGACACGGAAGCAAAAAGTTTTAATATTTTGCCCTATTCTCAATCGTTGGTGCAACATCCGGTATATTAGAAAGACTGCAAAGTTCAGGTTACAATACGCGGTACGTCGATATAATATATATATATATATATATATATATATATAATGTCTGGACCACTCTAAAGGCTGGTCCAGACATTTGCGTAAATGTGGTCGAGTGTGTTACGACTCCCTGTGTTCCACTACGACGCGTAGCGCGGACCTCGGTTGCCATAGCAGCCATTTCGTCGTAGGAAATCATAGGCGGTCCTAACGTAGTCGGCCACGCTTTATCGCAAATGTCTGAACCTGCCTTGAGGATTGCCCGCGCGTCAACATCTTCCCGTTGTGCGTTGAGAACAAATCACTGCGGTATTCAGAGGAGCTCAGTAAATGGCGAGGCTAAGACAAAAAAAAAAAAAAAAAATTCCGATAAAGTTGTTTTTTTGTTGTTTTTTTTAGTGGATCAATGGGCATGACTTGTCGTGATCGGTGACCCAGCGAAAGTCTCATTATTCGGTCCAATCGTTTTCCTTCTTTTCCGAATCATCATTTGTTTAGGTTGCCTGTTCATGACCTCACTGGAGTTAGCTTTTCTGAAACTGCAAATGTTCCTAATTGTGAGTAACACTGCTTCACGCGGGAGTCAGTGTCTCGTCAAGTCCTAACTTCTTTTTTATATAATTGGGAACCAACGTAATTTTTTTTTTGTCTCTTGCGACACACGAACTGCGGAAGAGGCTCTGAGCCCACAGGAAGCAACGCTCCAATCAACGCCGGCCCAGTGCTTCGAGGGACACTGAACGGCAGCAAGTGTAGCTTTTTTGGGCGCCTCTCGTAAATCAAAGGGCACTAACGGGTCCACACCTTTCTGTGTTTGTCGTTGAGTGACACGGATGGGCCGATTTCCAGCAGTAGCTTTAAACTACGTCCCCTGCTTGCTGACCACACACACCACTACCACCCCCGCCGCCAGCACCATGCTCCTCATTTTTCGTGATGTCAGAACAATAGTAGTGCGTTCGTGGTGGGTGGCGTAATGACGCCACTTCTCTCTGGAAATTCGGAACCTCTCCTGCAGTAAAAATGCTGCAACAAACTATAGTATTTTTCTAATCCAATATTCGAGCTTGCAGTAATAGCTAGGTTCTTATAATATAGCGCAACCTTTCAAACACCCGGGACCCGGGTCAGGTGTTTTATTTACACCCTTTGTCCCCGTCGCCCCGAAATAAAATGGCAAAAGAAATACAATACAAACAAAGCCTATGAATCTTATGATCATTCAGCACTACAAATGCTGCACCAGTGGAAATATGAATCCAATAACGCACCTCCACGCGTTCCACGTGAACCCGACAGCCAGTGCGCGTGCGGCCTCCAGCGTTGCTCGCTTCCAGCTCGTAGTGGCCGCCATCTTCGTTGAACGCTTCGGGAATGGTGAGCCTGACTGCACCGTCCGTGTCGTGCTTGATCTGCATCCGAGAAGCATCTGTTGCAGACGAGCAAATCAGAAACAAATCGAAAGGCAGCGCACCTGATAGTCACTGCCGGGCACCACTTCGTTGCCGTCCTTGAACCAACGGACAAAAGGCGGCTCAGGGGCCCACAACTTGGCACTGAGATCAACCCTGGCGCCTTCGGCAACGTTCACATCGCGAAGAGGCTCCAAGAACACCGGAGCGGCTAGTGGCACACGGAGGCGGCACTGCGTGAAGCAGCTGCCCATGGTGTTGACCGCTGAGCAGCGGTAGGTGCCTGCATTTTGAGCTGAAACTCCATTCAGCACCAGGGAGCACTTGTCGCCTTGAAAAAGTAGTCGCACTCGCTCGGACTCCTTGATCGGCTGGTCGTCATGGTACCAGATCACCTGTGCCGGAAGTGGACTTTATATTGCTCGAGATGTCTTACCGGGAGGAATGGTCGCATACTTCCGGTTCAGGCTCTCCCACGATGATACACTCGAGAGTGACTGGCTCCGGTCCGGGCTTGACTTCTAGGTCCACTAGCCCCTTCAGCACACGCGGAGGCTCCGCAGGTGGAACGTCTCTGCAGAAGCGAGACGGTTGTCAAGGCGACGGAAATGCGTGACACTGCAGATTACACTTACTCCGCGACCTTGACCTGCGAAGAACAGGCTGTCTGACCAGCTTTGTTCTGGGCCACTGCCGTGTAGGTACCAGAGTCACTTTGCACGGCATCGTTGAGGACCAACACCGCTGTGCCTTTCTCCAGGGAAGACTGAAATGAAAGACTGTTCTCTTTCCTGCACGGCACTTTCAACTCTGCTAACCTTGGCGGCGTCCCGAACAGGCAACAAATCTTTCGACCATGACACTCGTGGCTCGGGTTGTCCTTCTACACGGCATTCAAGACGAAGTTGGTCCCCAGGGCGAAACCGGGCAGTGGCAGGCAGTGGTTTAACGAAGGTTGGTTCCTGAAATGTTCCGGTCTCGACCGACTGTTCGAGGGCTTCAATGAACACCTCCTCAAGTTCTTGCTGTCTAGGTTGCTCTGAAAGAAAAGATAAACAAAGTCAGCATGTTTTCTAAAGCTCATGAAGGGGCTCGCTTACCTCGAACACTCAGGCGACACGATGTTTCAGCCATTCCAGCAGCATTGATAGCTTTGCAAGTGAACTTCGCTGAATCATCTGCCAACGTCTCTTCTATGGTGAGCTTCTGCTCAGAGCTACCGTCTTCGAGTGGTTGACTCGCAGTAACATAGTCTGAGTTTCCCCGAACAGAAACACCGTCTTTGTACCACTGAACCTGTAAAACGAGATAATTTCCTTAGATGTCGAGTCCTCAGTATCGTTGAATAAAGAGCCCTACCGTCGGTGCAGGCTGCCCGGCGAGCACGCACACCAGGCTGCATTTGGAACCATCCTGTACTTCAACATCATCCAGAGGTACCACAAACGAAGGTCCGCAGATCTGATTTGCTTCCTTGAAATCGCAGTGAAGTAGACCCAGAGGATAAAAACACATGCCACGGGTTACATAAACCAATAATCGATTTCTGAGACACTAGAGAGAAATTACAAACTAGATATTTGCAACTGTTTTGAATACACAAGAGGATATTAATTACGCGGAACAAGACATTCATGAGGTAATGTAGTGATATTTGATAGTAGAGCCTCCAAAGATGTCCCAAGACAGCATGCTTAATGAATACAGGACGAGTAAAATTGATATAGTAAAGACAATATTTAACTTGAGTCAGAAAATGCCGAGCTCATTTCTATGGCATACTAAAGGCCCCCGATGCAAATGCCAACCTTTCTGTCAAGCGGCTGTGGAGGCGGGGCCATCGCCTCTTTGTGAAAAGCACGCCAGCGAGACGTCAGCTGCTCCAGTTCCATGCGAGCAGAGTCCGTTTGCGTTCGAGACGAGCTGCTTAATATTTCGATCCTCTTCTCCAAAGTCTAGGAAGAGACATAGAAATGAGACTAAGACAAGTGCTAAGAATGGTGTAAAAAATATTTCCCAGCCTTTTTTTTTCTTTTAAATTTATCTAGGCTACTTTAGTGTCTTTCTTTCTTATCCTTATTTTCTAGTAACTTCCTCGATAAGCAGGAGGCTGTCTCTAACCAAAGGCTACCAAACTGCGCCACTAACGCAAACACAACGCGAAACACAACTTGCCTGAATCCGTTGTTGAAACTCCACCATATGGCACTTGGATGAGTCCCTCTTCAGAGAATCGGTCAGCTCGCGCACCTGGTGGTTAATCTGCTGCAGCTCTTCATTGAACTTACTCATCTGAGAGTCTTGCTGAGACTTGCGCAGGCTAGCCGCCAGCATTAGTCTGCGGTTATCCACCAGGAAGTGAATCTTGTCTCGGTCCAAAACAGCCGCTTCACTGGGCTCCTGGACAGAGTTTGACCAAGCTAAAATCAACTTTCTGACTTTCTACTCCAAATAGAACAGTGACATCGCATGCAGGACGAGGAAGTGCGTCTTACATGTACCACTGCGTGATTTACCATGATGGAAACATCCTTAGATAATAAAAGAGGCGGCAGAAATGACAATAGCTTCTTTACTCCAATTGGCAGATAAATGTAGAACGGTCATATAAATGTAAAGTCATATCAATTTAGAAATGTACCGGACAATGAGTATCTTTGATTTGTTTAGTATATAAGGCGGTGGAGAACATTCTTCTCTCCAATTTACGCTGGCTTAACAATGACATATTAGCTGCAATTAAACTTAAACAAATTGCTTGGAAACGCTGCCGGCGCTCACCACACAACCAAAGCCTGCATGTAGAATTCAGATCTATCCGCAACAGAGTTAGCGCACTCATTCGCTCTGGTAATCGGGCTTATTTTCAAAAACAGTTTTCTGTATCTCGGAGCAATGCTGTTAAAACCTGGTCATTGATCAACGAATTGCGCGGTGTCTCTCCGCGCATGCGAGGAAGCATTTTAAAAGACACCTTCGGTATTAACTCACTTGCTGCTGCAAATCTTTTTAACGATTTCTTTGCCTCTTTTTCCGGAACAGCCAGAAAAAGCTCAATGTGTTCATCTATTCCTAACTCGAACTCTGCTTCCGCTTTTCTTCCTTACATGACAGCAAGCAACTTAGAATCTATAATACTGAGCCTCAAATTCAACAAATCCCCTGGAATAGATAAAATACGCCTTAGTGATCTTCGAAGAAATTTCACTTACATTAAGGATATACTCCTTTTACTTTTCAACAATATAATCGAGACTGGTAGCATACCCCGTGCATCAAAAACTGCAGTTGTCAAACCCCTATTTAATGGAGGTCAGAGAAGTAAGGTAGAAAACTATCGCGCAATATCTATTTTACCATGTCTGGCACAAATATTAGAAAAATATATTTATATGACGATGGCACCCTTTATTGATTAATATCAAATCATGTCTCCGAGTCAGTATGGCTTTATAGCTGGCCGAGGAACACAACCTCTCTTGGACACGTTTTCTGATGACTTAAATTATGGCTTTGAGAATAACCTTTTCACTTGCGCATGCTTCTTTGACGTGTCAAAAGCGTTTGATACTGTTAATTACTCTATACTACTTAGCAAAATTTCAGCCATAGGATTCCATGGACCTTTCTTGTCACTTTTAGAAAATTTTCTGCTTGGGCACACAGTTGGTTTTAGTGAACAATGTGCAAAGTTCCACGGTTAGTTTAATAGCTGGCGTTCCGCAAGGGTCCGTTCTTTCTCCACTATTGTTTAACATCTATGTCAATGACTTACATAGCGTGGTTTAAAACTGCATTATTTACCAATATGCAGATGACACCCTTTTATTAACACGTCATACTTCCTACCCAGAAGCGCTTCAGATGCTCCAGCAGTCCTCCAACAAAGTCATGGACTGGTTTTCTCGTAACTTGATTTCGATAAATGTGTCAAAAAGAAAACTTGTCTGCTTTCGCAATCCCCTGAAAGTAGTGTCCTTAAATATTCCTTTTTTTGCTACACACATCAAACTGTAGCTCGCGCCATCTGTGCTGAATACCTCTATGATGCTGCCATGATGGCCAGCATCCTATTTCAGGGTGGTCACCAGTATTCTAATACCCGTGCCACACGGGCAACTCGAATGCCATTTACAACGAAAGACATTTGAGCGGACGGTCAATCAGCGCGCGACACTCCGGGCGTAGCGCATTCCACGCGCGACAGACTGCCGAACTGATTCACCCATCACACAAATGTCATTCGTTGTAAATAGCATTCGAGTTGCCCGTGTGGCACGGGTATAAGGGTGTTGGCCATAGGATAAGCTGATTTACACCCTTAAAGGGTACAGCAGGAAAGAGGCGGCCGCTTTCACTGAACTTTTGCGGCTAATCACGGGAATACATTAAACTGTAACGCTTCATTAATTCCCTATGGAGCCCAAAGTAGTGCTTCAGATCACTGTGGCCGGGTGTACAATGGGACGTTGTCGCATCTCTACAGTGGCTTTTGGACCAGCACATATGAGAACGTATAATTTATAAGCGACATTAATACACTCAAGAAATCACTCGTGATGTTTTTTTTTTTTTGTTTTTTTTTTTTGTTTTTGTTTTTTTTTTTTTTCTAACCAGAAAACTTTTTAAGTGCTTTCCTTCGATTTCCACTTACGGTGCGGTCGACTAGAGCCGCCAAGTGGTCCGCTTGCCGCTTAGCTTCATCCAACAAGGCTTCGTCATCCTGGCGGTCCTGTAACTGTTTCTCCAGCTGAAACAGCCAAAAACATATTGCTTGAAACAGCACGGAAGTGATCGCTACATAACGTTGTAAGTTTAATGTGTTTTTCACGGAGGATGCGGGTCATACAGCTGAAATTATTTTCTGGAGGACGATAGTGATGTTGTGCTGCCGGATAATTTTTTTTTCCCTTTTTTATCACTGAATAGTCAAATCTTACATAATACTTTAAAAAGGCGGCTCTGCTCATTAACAAAAAGAAAGGGGGAGGTCTTTCTGGTATTGGAAATATTGTTCGTAATTTATATGAATGAATTTAAAAAAGCGCACAAACGTAAATGGTGAAAGAAGTCCCAAGGCCTCGCTCATAGTTGCCAACAGGTGTTATACATTAGGTAGGCTTACTCGGAAATAAAGTCATTATTTCATGACACAGCCTTTGAGCCCTCTTTCCCTCGGAGTGTATCATATAACAAGATTGGCGTGTGACAAGGAGCAAGTTGCGTTTGGAGTCACTAATAAGATCTACACAGCAGGCACTCGAACGTCGCTCTTGGTGACGCAAGCTCCCAGTGATACGTAGAGTGTGCAGCTGGTCGCTGGTCTTCTTCCACAAATCGCAACGACAGCCTTTGCCTGTGATGTGCGGGGAAGTAGACACCTAGACTAATGCTCTCAAAGGGATCGCCTTGTTTTCGGACAAGTCAATGTGATCAGTAGTCCAACATGCAGACGCAACCGACACCGACAAGCCTTGAACAGGTGCAGCCTCCACCCGATGGTACCTTTGGCAGCTTGCAGTCTCTCGGTGCTCATGAAGTAAGCACGAGTGATTGAAATCTGCCAAAGACACCGTAGCGTGCATGCTTCACGTGTCTGAGGCTTGTCGGTGTCGGTTGTTTCTGTTTGTTGCTCTAGTGGGGCTCGGGCCTTAGCACGAACAAGCGATCGACTGTATTTTCCACACTCCTCGCCCACCTGAAAGGCTGGGATCAAAGCTACTAGTGCACTGGACTGTGTGTACCTGGGGCATCTACGCGAACACTTTGTGTTCGGCCCTTATCTGCACTCAAATAAAAAAACAGAGCCGTCGCCCTGTTCGTCCTAACTGCACCGTACGGTGTACACACAAAAGCCAGCAAGCAGTGAGATGAGGTGTTCACCTGAGAAAAGTAGTTGAAGAAATTTATCATGGCTTTGACCAAGTCCTGGTACTTGGATATGTTTTCCTGGAAGCTTTGTTGCGTGGAGCGTAGCTCTTCTACGAGCTGCTCTTTGCGTTGCAGCGAGTGTGAGGTTTCGATCCGTGCGTCCAGTTCAGACTGAACTGTCTGCAAAGTGATTTTTTTTTTCAGAACATATTCATGATTAAAAGGTAGGAATACGTTACCCTGACTAGAGGCATCAAGGTGTCTAGGTGCCTGTCCAAGTACTGAGCGATCGTCTCAGCACGAGTCAGCTCCCGGGGAATGGCAGGGTACAACTCCGACTCGATTTTCACGGCTGACTCCATTGTCTGTCCGTAAAGCATAAAAACAAATATATATTTCTATGAATGCTGATTTGAATGAACAAACACCAGTGGCAAGATTGTTATAATTTTTTTAGGTATTTACATTCAGTGAATTGCTTTGTCTTACAGTACATTGCCAAGCACCTACATTGTAGGAGAATAAATCCTATCGCAATGAACTATAATCAAAACTGTATTTTTTTTATTTTTTCTTTGGGGGGGGGAGTGAAAAATATAACATGCGCCGGGCTCTGGCCATGCAAAACGTCATGCTCAATGTTGCGATGCGGTTGGCACTTTCGCCTGAAAAGGACATCTTTGAATCGTCCTTCGCTCAGCTTCTCCCACAAATAACAGCGATCGGTGCCAGTGTTGCGGAGTTGCCTCTCCGGAATTGGAGTGATTCGGGAATCATTCCGCACTTTCGCGACCCCGGAATGGAATGGGAATAGAACTCGATGCCTTCTGCCCAGAATAGAGCGGGAATGGAATGGGGTCGGTGCATATGCGAGCAGTGTCGATTTGCATCTAGGGCCTAAGGGATGATGGCGCAATTCGCTAGCGCAAGGTAAGTGGCTCTTGAAACAGCATCATTGCACTGGAGGTGTCTGACGGCTTGTTACCTCACTGGCTTATGCTCCCTTGAGGTTGAAAATGGCGCGCCCTTAGTGAAGCAACCAAAACTGAAGACTTGTAGACGAACGTGCCGTTCCTGGCGCCGCGAGACGCGACAGAGCGGCTCTTGTAAAAATGCGCGATTAGCATGTAACTGTTAACAAGGGTGTTGAACCGAACCGAACCGAACCGATAACCAGAGCAAAGCGTTATTTTTAACTGAACCGGAACAAGACTGTAATCCAAATCAAACGTCTGACATTGATCCCGAACCGGAACGGAACCGTAATCTCATGTGGCGGTTACCGGTTCATTGGAAACGTTTCGGTGTAATGAAATGGGAGCCGCGCGAAGTGAATTAAATATTCGCGACGGTGGCGTCAGCGGCTCAGTTTTGACTAAGCAAACGGCAGCGACGACATGGAGACAGCTCAATAATAATGAAACTAATAAGTATGTTTCACGTCTCTGTACAGCACGAATTGGCGTCGGCGACTCGGTGTGGAGGCGTATACACTTCTATAAAAAAAAAATTTTAAAAACAGTTTTGTTGAGTGTCTTAAGAAACTATTCTTTCTGCACGCGCGCGCGCGTGTGTGTTTGTGTATGTTTGTGTGTGTTTTCTTTTGGCGCTAAAAAATATTCCACAAGGAAGGAGAAAGCGAACATAAACGTGAAAATAAAACAAAAAGTTCACGGCTATCGGCGCGTTTGTTCCGCGGTGGCGAAATCTAGGCGCGAAGAAACAAAGTCGGGACGAGCGCGACACTACGGCGCCGGTCGCCGAGACGCCAGTCGCCCAAAGCCCTGGACGCTGCTTGAAGTGATTTTTGTGTACGTGTGTTGTTGTGTGCGTTTCTTAGAATCTGCAAGTCGCCCGTTGTATTGTTTGTCCTTTTTTTCTGTTTTAATTATCTTTCGATGGGCCTGCGCAGTCTTTCTCCTCTTCAACTCAGTCGTTCGAGCGAGTCGTTCGGGCGTGCAGTGTGGGTAGTGTGCCGTTTCGATCTGGATGAGCATCGTACCGGCATGCGGTTATGTATCAGTACTGCGTGATATCCGTTAAAGACCCCACGCTAGCAGTCGTATGCACTCGATAAATTTCTCATCTACAGTGGGTAACAATGTCGCCGTACTCTGACAGACTAAACTACAGTTGTCTAATCAACGACTAATTAGTTTTCTGTGGGTGGTTTGCGAGTGTGGTACGTGCTACCGCTACGGTATCACTTTGCGTGCTGCCTGATTGACTTCCCATTTAACAACTATACTTTGGTGTACTTTGGAACTGTTTCCAAGCGCATGTATAACCAAGTAATTTTAAATTAACGGTGTTTGCTTTAAGATCGCGAAACGAAATTAAGCATGTACTGGTTTTGCTGTCCTCGTTTAAGGAGCACGGCTTCTGGTGACCTAATTATTTTATTGATGCAGATGACGCCGTGTTGAAGTAAGCTTTTCTTTTTAATGGGAGTGTAGCGGCAGGTATCGGCAGCGATCCAGAGCTTGAACGGCGCCATGCTCACGGGACAGGCACGAGCTAAGGACACGAGGTGCCTGGACCACGAGCTGCACGGACTCTGGGATTGGGCGACAGGCCCCTCGATGAGCTAGTCAAAAAAAAAAAAAATGTAAATATTGTAAATAAATATGTAGGAGTGGAGGCTCGGTAAATCACACTCCTACATATTTATTTACAATATGTATACTGTCCTCTTGACTAGCTCATCGAGGGGCCTGTCGCCGAATCCCAGAGTCCGTGCAGCTCGTGGTCCAGGCACCTCGTGTCCTTAGCTCGTGCTTGTCCCCGTGAGCTTGGCACCGTTCAAGCTCTGGATCGCTGCCGATAGCTCCTGCTACAGGAGCTTTGGACTTTTTTTTTTTTTTTAACCGGTTTAAACTGGTTCAGGCTTGATAGAACGGGTAACCGAACCGTTATTTTAAAAGCATCACTGAACCAGAACCGAACCGGAACCAAACTCAATGCTACTTAACCCGAACCGAGCCGGAATAATGACCGGTTCGACTCGCTGCTTTTAACCCACGCTTACGTTTACGTTTTAGGCGCAGGTTCCATAGTATGCTGCTATCCTTCCCTTATGCTGGCGCCGTATACCGATTGCACTTTGTGAGCGGTTTTCTATTCTTGCCGCAGTACGTGGAAAGTTGGGGCAGGTTTTGGCGACTTCAGCGAAATCGACGCCATGTAGCGGCAATGCCAAAAAGCTCAAGAGAGGAGGTCGTTTCGAATCTGTCGTCTAATATCGCTGCTTGGTTCTCGTAGGCAGCATAGAAACAAACATCGTTTCCAGCAAATATTTCTATGCTTCCGCCGTGTCATTCCTATACGCACTGACCAGAAGAAGGTTTCTACCGTCGAAAAATCGCTTTGCTTTCATATGTAACACCGATTTTATGCTGCAGTGCAAGACATTTATGGTGGCCCGCGTGCTGAACGGCGTAAACGACCTCCTTTCGTCCGCCATTTTGCCTGACCAGCGCACCCCCTAGAGTTCGCTGGAGTCGCGAATACGCGGCGTCGCTTCTAACAGCGCACTAGAGGTGCTGTTGTGCAAGTATTCGAAACAGAGAGCTAGGTAGCTTCTTGCGCCATGCACGAACGAGACATTTTTAAGGTCTTATAAAACAAACAACACGCTAACCATGTATCTTTTGTGGGTATACGGCCCGTTTGCGAAGAAAATGGGTAGTCTTAATAGTTGGCGTGTGCTGCGACTCGCAAGCCTTTTACGCTTGATCGCGCGATCGACGTCTGTGGTGCCACGAAATGCTTTGTGCGACCACCCCTCGGCTTAATAGAAAAAGTGATTTGAGGAAGCTTTGGATATTTTTGCAGTCGTCTCCGTGTTTTATAACATCAGCAGCTTTATGCCGCCTTTTTTTCTTTTTTTTTTTTTTTTTTTTTTTTTTTTTTTTAGTAACACAATGTGGCTGTCAACTTCTGTGTTTTCACGTTTAGGAATTAAAGGAATGGAATGGTGGAGTCCAGCCATTCCAGGAGTGGGAATGAGCCCAGTGTTTCATCCCGAGGAGTTGAAAGGAATGGAATTGTTGAAAGCTCTCATTCCCCGGAATGGAATTGGAATGGAATGGGGGTGTGCCCGTTCCGTAACACTAATCGGTTCTATCCGTACCGTCTGGAAAAGAAGACGCGTGAGCCTTATTATAGAAAGCAATAGCCTTATCTGGAGAAGAGGGAGCCTTGTTCATAGTGTGCAAAAGTATTCAAGTTTATCACTTTAGAAGCGCCGTACAGGATAATTACAGTAGCATGTTGCAGGCCCTCTATGAATCACTAATGACCAACCTCAATACTTAACCTATCAAGAGGCAATTCCTGGTGCTAAATTTTCAGTCCAGGTCATAGCAATCTTCTTCACAGGAGACCAATTTAGCAACGCAACTTAATTTGAAAATAGCCTATAATGGTATCCATGAACCGTTATGTCTCACCCTCTGCGCCTCCCTGACCAACTGCTCGGTGTTGTTCCCAGGTTTATTTTTCAGCTGGCGGCACTGGTCCAGTGTTTCTTGGACGTGGCGGATAGCCCTTGATATATCCAGCGAGGAGTCTTGGATCTAATAGGAGACAAGATGGAAGTGGCAGTGGAAAGTAATGAAACAATAAAAACGCTCAACCTTGCGGAGGAAGCCAAGCTGGACTCACCTTATGCGCGTCCAGTAAGAAGTTGCTGGCATTGTGATCAAATTGCATAAAGTTCTCGTTGATTACGATTTGACGCTCATGGCTAGCATCGTGAATAGTCTTCAGGCCTTCGAGTAGCTGGAAATGGAGGAATCGCACATGAGGTTATTGAGCCTCGCCATAATGGAGCGCTAGCGTATACCTGAGAGGAGAGTTTACAACAGGTCTGGTAGCGCTGAGCCAATCGAATTCTCTGCTCGAGAAGAGTTCGGCAGTGTTGCCATAACTGCAGGAGCTCCTTGGCCTTCGCGTCATCCTGAACTAGTAACGACGTCATCTGAGGCTCCTTGGCCTGTAGTTCGTTCAGCATCCCTTGGTGCTTCTGAAGAAACCCGTGACAGGCTTGCAAACCGACGCCCAGAGTGTTGTTCTGCTCCAGGAACGTCTGCACTACCTCTATGCACCAAGTGTACAACTAGGAAAGTGACAAGGACGCCAAAAATTAGTAACAGGAGTACCATATCGTTACGGCTGCAGAGATTTAAGCACTTACGCTGTTGCACTGGGACAAGAAGTTGACTGCGCGCTCGCTGCTATGAACAGCATCGGCGGTCTTCTGTGTGTACAGCTGCTTTACGTGCAGTCGCCTGTTCTCTAACTCGTGAACCTGGCAAAAAGAAAATATAATTACGAGGCAAGCAAAAGGGATCTGCAAGTGCGGCTGTTCCTTGCACGTGTGTTTGTTTACACGCCAAATGCGACCACGTGCCTTTGTTTCCCCCCAACCTCGATCAATGACGGCGTACGCTTGGCTGCCTCTTCATAGCGTGTTCCCTGTGCGCTCTGTACGTTGCCCTTTGATTCGCGTGCCCCTCCTTGCGGTCCGATACCCTAAAGACGCGTTTTGGAACACTTGCTCGCCGTATACGCGGTTAATCACAACCAACCAGTATGCAATATACAACCCACCACACGCATGTTCGCGGCTCGCACGGGGCAATATGTACTCTTTAGCGGTAAACACCGCGCGCTTTGGATATGCCAGATAAAGTCAACTCGTCACACTGACTGCGAGCGGCGCCATCAGATGACCTAGATCAGCCGCCTGTGGAAACCTGTCACAGACCCGGTTTTCCACGCTTCTCTACGGGAAACATGCTGGCTTTTAAAGACGTTTTCTGACCGCCCCGCGTGCTGTAGAACTTAGCACTTGCGCTAACGATGTTACTTAGACACAGGCTCGTCCCTAATCCCAGTTTCGTGCCACAGTGGCCACAAGAACGGTTTTATGGGGGAACTGAAACGGAGAGAAATATGGCGCGGTGTTCAAGCAAGTGTCCGTCTTATGCTCGGAGCAGACGCTGAGCAGAAAGCGGAGCTCCAAAGTGCCACTGCAACGAGATACTTTGTCTTTGTATCACTTTTCTCCCATAGCTACGTCGGATGGCCAGTGGAGGATGCTGTCGGCAGCAGCCTGCCTGGCGCGCGCCAATAGGACTTGATCCGGTCGATTGCGTAGCAGCGCTCGCCGTGCTTTGTGTCCTCACCTGAAGAGTACCTCACACCGTAGTGTCTTCCGAAAAAAGAAAGGTAGGCGCCATACCCAGAAACGCTGTAGATAGCAACGTCCAGAAGCCAGTTCCTGGTGTATTCTATAAACTATAAACGAACTCATATTGCTCCACGGCGGTGTGGCGATTTCTGCAAGTTATTGGCATTATCGGCATACGCCTTTCTGTTATTTACAATTATCAACTTTTTTTTTGTTTGCTACGTTGTCAAGTATAGTTTGAATTCCAGACTGCTGCAACCTCGCACTGCTGCGCATCTTGCGAATGAGACGCACTGCAGGGCATCTTGCGTCTCATTTGCATGCGCTCGTCGAGCAAGTGGCTATTACGACGGGAATCTACGATTACCTTTAGCATAGCACGAAGAAGTTGACGCCCAGCATAGCTCTCTGCAGAACTTGCAGTGCCCACAGTTGTCACCGGACCATACGTTAAGTTTATCAACGATCAGTTGGAGCATACCTTCTCTTGGATCCCGTTGGTGCCCGAGGATACTCGCATCAAGAGGTCTCGTCCCAAACGCAACGGCTTTTCGACGCACGCGTCTAACAAGGTTGTCGCAGCAGTTACGTCCTGAACCGCCCCTTGAGATACTTGAATCTGTAACTGGTCCAACTTGTTCAGAGCCTGTGGACAAACGTGAAAGCTTCAGGCTCAAATCCGGAACGAACGTTACCAAACCCCCGTACTGTTTGAGCTTCATTGAAGAATTCCACCGAGTCTTTCAAGTCCTTCTTTCGGGCGTCGTCTCTCTCAATGCGGCTGGTCACTTGCGCCATCAGGTCGTAAGCTCGAGTTTCGAGCTCCGCGTCTTGGATCTGCTTCGCTGCCTTCAGCAGCTTCAGCATTCGGTCTCGCATTTTCTCGTTCGTGGGTGCCACTCTCGTCGTGTGTTCGTGTAGAAGAATTTCGCTGCTGGCAGGGGAGTCACCCAACGCCGTTTCCTCCGTGCTTCGCTCCAGCTGATGCTGCACCTGAAATAAGGGGAAAACTTTGCGTGGTAGCAAAGCTACAGCTTTCGATTGTGTGGTGACGTGTCACCTCGTCCAGCTCCTGGCTTAAGAGCAGCGAGCGTAGCCGCTTCTCGAGGGCCTCCTTTCGCGCTTCACAGACATGCCCCAGCCTCCTTCTCGTGTCCTGGAGGTTCTCGTGCTGCGTCTCCAGTGCCGCTACAGCCGCTATGGCAACCGTTGGCTGGCGAGGTCTAGAGTCACCCATTGTACAAACTTCTTTCAGTTTGTGGAGGAGGTTCTGGAAAGGCTGAAGGCTTCGCTTGGAAGCCTCGAGAATCGCTGAAATAAAGCAACGAGTGGCCTTTAGCTAATGGAAATTTCGATGGAGAAGAGTAAACGTGGCTACCTTTCCTCAGCTCGTTCAGTTTTTGCAGTCGAGTCTCGCAAGCAGCCACCTGGTCTGGAAGGAAGGTCTCCGAGAACTCCTGTTCCCCTTTGGCAAGTTCTTCGGAAAGCTGTAAATAGAATATGATATCAATGAACAAAATCAGGCCGCAAACGCGCTGGTGAAGATAACACATAACACAACCCCATAACATTGGAACTTTTCGTGTATGTGTCGTCCTTTGCTTAGCTGCAATCTCAGGGTTGTGTTACGTCTATATCAGGACTCTCAAACACGCGGCCCGCGACTCGATGGGACGCGGCCCGCAGGCAACAGGCTACGAGTCCCGGTTCCCATGTCTCGAGTGCTAAAAATGGCATACGCCATAGTGATCTCATCTCATCGTTTCAGTTTCGCTGGAAAAAGTAGCTCTGGTCTCTTCACCTTTTCACACAGATTATACTTATCTGCGTTCATTTTTCCTTTGTTTCACTTTATTTTTAGCTTCCCAGCTTTTTGTAATGTACAACAATACCACTACTGGGCTGCAAGCGTGAACTCTTTGTTAAAGAATGCATCTCGTCTGCGCGAACTCTCATTCAGCAGGAGCAGCTGCCAAAATAAAGCTATACGAGCTCGGGATTCTGGCCTTCACAAAATAACACCATTAATATGCAAGTATTTTTTTTTCATAGTGTTATAATAAAACCGTCAGGAAAGCAAGAACTTTCATATTAATTCTGATTGCTTTTAAAAGACATGTTCAGCTTGCTTAATTCCCGAGTGAAGTGAGCAACGGGAACGACAGCACACTTGCTCTCTTGTTATATTAAAAATGCCAGCACGTTGGCGGGGTGGTGTCATATTGATTATTGCTACCACATCAGGTAGGGACACAAAGTCGTCATACAAACAAATCAAATCTAAAGATGTCACTAACAGAACTGAGTTTATAAACATCACAGAGCACGAGGTCTCTTCTCTTTTAAACCTTTAGGACCCTTCCCTTCCTCCCCTTCACGCGTTTAATGTTGGCCCTTGGCCTTTCCAGTGTAAAATATCTGGCCCCCACACTCAAATGAGTTCGAGACCACTGGTCTATATGATACTATAACCTTGCTGAGTGAAGCAAAAGCAAATAACAACGCTTGTCCCTTCCTCCTTAAGTCGGTATTAAAATTAGAGAACATTTGTAACTTAAAACAAACGTCTTCGATCTCCAGAATCAATTTTATCACGAAAGCCCACCAAAGAGGCACCCACGGAACAGTGCGGTACTAAACAATTAAGTGAGAAATGTCAATTGAATTAACCTATTTGTGAATGCAAACTATACAGGATTGTAAGCAGGGCAACTGGTCACCGCGATGTCCCTTCTCGTGCGGTCAAGCACATGCAATAGACCGATCTCACCAGCCAGTTTGACCACGCCACCACTGCCGCACGCACTTTAAAAAAAGCCCGTGTGTCTACTTTCCCACACAACACTGGGAGAGCCAGTCACCGCATCTTACGGAGGCAGCTCAGCGAATGATGATGCCGAAACATATATTTAGACCAAAAAACGCAGTCTGAGTTGACATGGGCCGGGGGGGGGGGGGGGGGGGGGGGGGGCACGAACCCTCTCGTGCACTGCCGTATGCTTCCAGTGAACTAAAGTTATGGCGGCGTCACGCATGCGCCGAACGTTTGGTGAGATCGGTCTATTGCATGACTGGCAAAGCTACGTTCACGCGCACCCTGCACGTGCTTGCACGCATGGGTCACAACACAAATAAAGTGTTGTGGACTCACTTCCCTGCAGAACACGAGACAAATCACAGTGAAGAATATCAGGATCCTAGAGAATGTCGACGCTAAGAATAGTATTAAATGAAAAGATACAATGTGCGCAGGAACAATGGGCATCACTTTTTACTAGCTCATTATTCCTGCGCAGTGTATTGTCTTTAGTCGTTTCCGACCACCAAGTCTGACAACACTGAATAAGGAAGGAAATCCAACATGGCTACCGTATAACGTTCAATAAACAAGTGTATCGTTCTACTCAGATAAATCCACAGGAATCCGCCCATTCAAGCGATCATTCAACATTGTAATAGCGACTCGAATGCGATTGAGCAACGTGTGAACGGCTAAACGACAGTGTTGAATGCTACGAATCCTATCAGCAACAAACAACCGAACCCTTGTGTGGCGGTATGGAGCAGAGCATGCTCCCCACGTTTCACTTCTTCGACGCCCCTGCCACTGGCGCCATAAGGTCGGTACCGAGTTGTTGAAATGGGCAAAACGTCTCGACAGCTTCGTGGTAACCCGCGGCATCACAAGCGACTCCCGAAAGACTGCCCTACTGCTACATTACATCGTGGAAGCTCACAATACCTATAATGCGCTACCCAACCCTCCAGGGACCACGCCACCCGCAGCGGTTTCAAGATCCACTGAGGCAAGCCCCAAGGCAGCACGTACAAGCTCGACGCGTACTTTGCACCCAGGGTGAACATAACATTCGAGGTTTACTGTTTCCATTGAACCAAGCAATTGGAAGACGAGTCTCTTGGCGCGTTTTACTCTAGACTACGGCATGTCGTGTGACGCTGTGTCTTTGCCGGTCGAAAATCAAGAACCAGATACTGGTTTTTATGACGTCTTTACGCTTAAGCCGGTAAGGATACGCCATGCAACATGACCTCGACCTACAAAGAATCCTCAAGCAAGATAGGCTGTTCGTACTTCAAAGATGTCGAACACAAGGTCACGCTAATGGAACAAGTGCGACAGCCGTCGGGGAACACAGTGGCAACAGTGGCGGTCAACGCAAAACCTACCTCGCGACCATGTCCGCCGAAGCGCAAAGAGAAAACTCTAACGCAGTCATCGCAGAAACAGCGCCAGCAACGGCCATACGCATCATGCTACAACTTCGGAGGACCGTGGCCTCATCACGGTGGTCGACTTCCCAGCCAGAGGCAGAACTTTCAAATCATACCAAAAGTTGGGCCACCTCTCCAAGATATGTCGTTTGGCTAAAATGTCTGCCCGTGCTGTAGGCCACAATGTCAGTTCGGACAGTGATGAGTATAGCTTTGCAACAAGGTCATCAAGTGAAAATGTGAAGTCACTGAGCGTAATAGTGGATGTGGACGGCAGTCCCACGCAGTTAACAGTTTACACGGGAGCCACCGTGTCTACCACATGGAGCAAGCGGCCTCAAGAAACTTAGCCTCCACAGCGCGTTGGTGGACACACAAACAAGGCTTTTTTTTTTTTTTTTTTTTTGCATACGGTTCAAAATCCCCATTGCCCTTACTTGAAAGGTTACCTGTAGTCGTGAGGTACGAAACCCATAAAAGTACAGAAAACCTCGTCGTTGTCGATGGTGGCCGTACAAAACTGTCAAGTTTCTCCGCAGCCTCACGTCTGGGATTGATTCAGATAACTTACCCCGTTAAAGACACCCTCACGGAAAACGACATCTCACAGGGTACCCCCAGGTCATCCAAGGAGTGAGATGCCTTCGAGATCAATAAGTGCGCCTGCATGTGGATGACAGCATGACACCAATGTCACACCGCCGTATTCCTTTCACCATGCGGAAACCATTCGAGGCGGAGCTTGTACGCACTAGACATTATTGAGAAAACAGAAGGACTCACAGCATGGGTGTCTCCAGTACTACTGGTCCCCAAGCCACATGACCCAGATACCCTGAGAATGTGCGTAGACTTGAGGTGTGCCAGCAAGGCGATTCTCCGTGAGCGACATGTTACTCAAACTTTTGACGACTTTCTAACAGCACTCAGCGGAGCCAACATTGTTTTCAAACCTCGATCTCAAGAAAGAATACAACCAACTCAAGCTGCAAGAAGACCCTCGGTCGATCACAACCTCCTCAACGCACGCAGAATTTTTCAGGCACAAGCGCCTGAATTTCGGCATTAACTCAGTTGCGGAAGCTTTTCGGGACACAATACGCCAGGTCATTAGCGACATCTCAAATGCACTTAACGTAAGTGATGACGACCTGCTCTACGATGTGACCAAGGAAGACCGCGACAAAGCACTTGAAGCAACTCTTGAGCGCCTGAGCATGTGTGAACTAACGCTAAACCCCAAGAAATGCAGTTTCTTTCAAGTGGAAGCTCACATTATTTGGGCGTTTTTTTTTTCCCCGCGCTGGAGTACGAACAGATTCGACAAATCTGGCGGCACTCAAGAACGCTGCCCCACCAACAAACGCCAGTGAAGTGCGAAGTTCCCTGGGCATCTCCAACTACTGCAGACGTTTGCGGCCTGACCTCGCCAACCTGAACCAACCTCTGCGCCAGCTGACGATCAAAGGAACTCCATGGTCCTGGACCATGCGTCAATCAACAAGCATTCGACATGCTCAAGAAGAAGCTCCCGAACTCCACTACCTTCCGTTGATGGGGTTCGAATAATGTTTCTCATTATGCAGTTAATTCACCAGCTTGACTGCGTGTTTTTTGTTGTTAGCCGTGATTGGTTGTCTCTCGTGGTCCGCAGGAAGGTAAACGCACAGAATTTTTAAAGTGCAGTCGGGGCACCGACAGGATCAGAAAAGGGACAGTGGCGTGCCAACTTGTTTCTGAGTGTGCGTGTGTGTGTATGTGTGTGTGTGTGTGGGGGGGGGGGGGGGCGCAAACCAGAACCTTCTTTCCTCAGTGCCGGGGGGTGGTGCCATTGGTATCCCTTGGGCGACGCCGGCCAGTGTTTGCCCTGCCCATTGGTGGCTTTTTCAGGGGGGCAAAACATGCCTTTCCCCACACTCTGAGAACTGGGGGGGGGGGGGGGGGGGGGGGGGGGGAGGCGCCCCCTTGCTTCCCCCCCCCCCCCCCTTGTTGGTACACCCATGAAGAGGGAGTATCTTTCGAATGCACGGCCTCCAGTACGCCCTCCTTGCCTTCAGCCGTGCCTTGACTGAGCGTGCACGCTCGAGGCTCAGGCGAAGTGTTTTCGAAAGTATAGAAGCTCGCGCTGGAAGCAGGACAACTGAAATTCCTACTTGCCGTTCTATTGCTGACATTCTAACACCGTGTATTAAGAAAGAGCAGTGGGTCATAAATAGCTATATCGCCTTCATCTAAAGTTCTGAGCGGAACTTGCCTTCTTCGCCGCAGCATGGTACTCAACGCCAGCGTCCAGCACTCGGCTACGGTGCTCCAGTTGAGCGTTCAAGTCTTTCCAGGCCAAGCCTAGGTTGTGAGCCATGGCGGAGTAAACCTGGAAAGAAGTCGAAGTAGTCAACAGAAACACGCTACTAGCCTCCACGCGCGTGTGCCCAGATAATATACATGATGGACATAAACAGCTCAGTAAACGTGGACAAAGAAAATACACAACTACGACAGGACACAGCTGTACTCGCAACTCAAATTTTATAGCCGAAAGGGCACTAAGAAAGTGAGCAAAGTCACCTAATTATATTAACAACATTCACAAAAACCGACTCGCCAACGAAGCATCACGCCATCACGTTATACCCAATAGGCAGTTTTAGCATAGCGTTGCTGGTTCTTACGTACGCAATACGCAATAGTATAGCGTACGCTAAAACGACGTGCTCGGACCGATTTCAGTTGTGTGTTAAGTTTCCGAGTGAACACCTCGCATGATCTTGGTAAAATTCGCCAGTGCCGTAGAATTCCGCGTGCTTATAGCGCCACCATGCCCCTCAAATGAAATATTGAAAATTATAACGTTTCCAGTCATCTGATTTCAAATTAAACCAAGTCGCAGCTGCCTGGTCAAGCGTCAAGCGCACTTTTCTATGGGGTACGAAAGCTACGAGCTCGAGTGCGTAGCCAAATTCGATCACAGAGCCTTTGTCAATCGCCCCGTGCAAAGGGCACTTTTTATCAATGCTATCACGGAAAAAAGAAAAAAAAAACATGACCTACTAATGTCCAGTGCGCAGCGACACCTTCTACGATTTCGTTAAGAGTCGTTCGTTCGTCGGCGATGAACTGCGCGAAGAGGCTTAGCGTTGAGCAGATCGCAGCGTTCACGCATGTTGCAAGCGGTGAACATTTTCACTGTGCACTTTTTCAGCTGCACGGTGATCTGACTCGACCACAGTAGGTCCCGGAAAGAATTGCCAAGCTGAACGCCACGCAATTTCACGTAACACTAAACTTCGCGAACACCGCGTCGCCCTTGCTGCGCCAGTCGAGGTAACCGCCATCTTGAAACTGGGGCTCTCGCTGGGCCCGAGATCTCTCGAGAGCTTCCCGCAAAGCCCGCAACGCAAAATCGCCAGCGTTGCGTGCGTACGCAAGACGCCAGCCCCTCTACTGCATTCTGCGCATGCGCACTCCCGAACCGCAAATGCTTTGCGTACACAAAGCTTTAGCGTACTGTCCACTAAAACTGTCTAATAATCTCACGCGAGGCAATTCATTCTTAACCGTAAAAGCGCAACTTTTTTTTTTTTTTTTTTTTTGACAGAGACACGGTTTGCTGACGCTACCTTCCTCTAGGCTCGCAATAGAGAATGCCTCAATGATTTCCCTCCCATCTATATCTTTCCCTCCTTGCTCCGAGGATAGCGACCCTGGCAACGTCAGGCCAACACCGAGAGCCCCTGCGGTGCAATGGAAGGAACCCGCCAACCGTGACCGCCAGTGAATAGGACATTTCGTGCGATGCGTCGATCGCGACGACAAAAGTGTACTTTGCCACTGAGCCCACAACAGGCAGAAGTGACATGGTGGAAGCAAAGAGCGTGGACACACATCAAATGTTGTGTCTGGCTTTAGTGAGCACCACCTATCATAGAGTAATCAAAGCCTGTGAACAGCGTCATCTATAGCCTCATGTAACGTCTTCACCCACTCGGATGGCGACCACTCAGCAATTGACCTCTCGCTATGATTCTCCAAGCATCAAAGAGAATGTTGGGAACGTGGGTACACGCGCTACACGTGCTCGCCTTCCCTATAGAAAAGATTCGAAGTAAATAACAAAATAAAGTGTCCGTGCAACGCGCGTGCGAAGTGTCATTTCTTTTAGATTTTTGCTTTCGAACAGTTAGAGCTGAAGACACCAGCACGCGCAGTGCGTGTACCTACGTTCCCAGCATTTTTTCTGATGCTTGGGTTATTCGGCAAAATGTCAATTAGACCCGACGCCGGACGTCCTTCGACGCATCGAATGGACACGAAACCCAACCGAACGCTCATGCAGCACTCGTGGTCAATCTGCATCTGCGCTAGAATCTCAGTGTCGTCGAAAAGCACGGGCTTTGATTCTTCTCTAGTTAATGTTGCCTTGGTCCGCCGGCTGAGAGGAACTCGGGGGCTGTTTTGCCGCGTGAATTGCTAAGAAGCGGAGTTCCACAAATCTCTACTCTAGCATTAGTAAGATCGTGGGATTTAAACGATGCACATAGGTATACGGCAAACCACGTGGAGGCCCAATTGCTGCAATCGACCGAGGTTGAATTGAGAAACCAGAATTATTTAGTCCGAAAATGTAATCTCCACGGAGGCAGTGAGACTTCCGATAGCGCGGACTTGTCTTCGCCATTCCCGTTCGTTTGCAGTAATTGCTAAGGTGGGTATAGACCGTTTTACTGAAAGAGGGCGAGAGAGAAAAGGGGAAAGGGCTACCGGCGCTTTCCCCCTTTCTGATTGTGTAGAAAGAGTGAAAGTCCCGGATGAGAGGCTTCGCCGGCGTTGGATGTCTGCTGTGCCCGAACTTCGTTCGCGCTTTCTTTCCTGTTTTAAACTCGCAAACTTAGTTAGAGCCAGAGGCTTCGATGGCAACAGTCCCCCGGTCATCGGGACACCATTGCTGCGTCATAGGGTGCAGGAATAAAGACAGAAAGCATAGAATACTGTCCGAGGACATATGTAGCTTGCAAGGAACCCGGCAAGGCGAGAGCGGCTGCAATGTCTTTCAGCTCCATCGCTTTTCACATGACCCCTGTCTCCGGCGGCAGTGGATTGCGTCCGTAAACCGAAAAGGCGTTTCCTCCACGCCATCCTCTCGACTTCGCTCGGAACATTTCGTGAATGGAGCGCGCACCGAACGCTGTACCGCCGATGAACATGGGGTACGCTCGCAATGTGCGGGCGAGTTTTCTCATGATAACTGCTTTTTCAGCTTGTAAAATTTCGTAACTGAATTTATCTTAATAGTGATAATTTGCAGTGCTGACTGACTCGATTTTATCATCTACAACACTTAGTTAAAGGCTCATTTCCGCCGCCGGGTGAGGCTGAAAATTGTTGAAAACGTAGTTCTATTTTTTGTTTGTTTGTTTTTTTAATCGCGATCTCCTGCGCGATACCAGAGAGCCGACAAAAGTGCTCCTTGAAGTGCCGCTGGTGGGTTGTTTCCGTTGACAAAGGCGCTTTGAGGCGCTTGATAGTCGCTGCAGGAACGTCTCGTGTTGTGATCTGCGTTTTCGAGCCCAGTGCGCACGTTTCTTTGTTTAAGTCATGGCATCCGCCAGTGTGGCGACGGGGGGAGCAGCGGCAGCGAACGTGACAGCGATAGAAATTGGAGACGAGTACTTAAAATATTGCATCGAATAGTAAAATAATTCGTAGCTGCTTCGAGGCATTCTGCGGTTCGATAAAAGTACATCTAGAGCGTCTTTGTCGTTCATTTGCAAGGAGATATAAGAACAGGGACACGAAGATAAAAACAGCACAGCAAGACGATATGTAGGAGCTCCGGGCATTTACAAAGTTAATTGAGGTTCCCGTTTCGTGTATCGCTTGTTGATTACAACTAAAAGCGGCTACGTTGAAATAGGCCCATTGCAAGCAAAAATGTATAAATGGTTCATCATTTCCAGTCATGCGGAAAGCAATGGAGCTTAAAAACATTCCAGCCGTACTTGCCTTGCCGGATTCCATGCAAGCTACATAGGTCCTCGGACAGTATTCGACGCTTTCTGTCGTTATTCGTGCACCCTATCATCCAGCAATGGTGTCCCGATGACCGGGGGACTGTCGCCATCGAAGACCATGGCTCTAATTAAGTTTGGGAGTTTGAAACGTAGAAGAAAGCGCGAACGAAGTTGGGGCACTGCAGACGCCCAACACCGGCCAAGCCTCTCATCCGGGACTTTCACTCTTTCTACACAATGAGAAAGGGGGAAAGCGCCGGTAGCCCTTTCTCCTTTTCTCTCTCGCTCTCAAAATGGCGCTACCCACGATAAAACGGTCTATAGAGTGCGCCAAATAGTTCGCCCGGATGCGGGTCATCTGCTGTGTTGTGTTGCATTTCATTAATATCGATTAACAAGCATCAAGCTTTAACGCTCAACTCAATGGCATATATACACTAAGATACGATCAAGCTGAGTCTTCATCCGAAGCATTTTAGCTGTGTCGAAGAAGCTCTAAAAACCTGCGATGAAGCATTCGGGATTGCTCGCTGTGCAGCCCACTGTATACACCGATATATGCACACGGAGGTCTGTCCGGAAGGTAGCCAACCATCTTTATTATCTCTACTGGGACCTGCTGCACGTGGGTGAACGATCATTTCGCGTTTTGTCTGTTCAATCGCCAGTCAGACGCTATTGAATCACGCGAAGCGTTGTGTGATAATGGGATTTACTATGACTGAGCGAGTTGATCACCTAATATGCACCACGTTTTGCTTCATACTTCAATACTAATCAGCAGACACGGTCCAAATTATTGAAAAGGCTTTTGGGGATGATTCAGTGAGTCATGCTCAAATAAAATTTTGTTACGGCTGAGAGAATCCGTAAGGAGAAAACGACTGGGTGGGTGATGACTGGCAGCTTCATCAAAGTTTTCTGGCCAAACACTGCGTCACCCAGGTATGCCAGCACCCTTCAGCCCATACATGGCTCCCTGCGACTGCTGGCTCTTCTCAAAGCTGAAATCGCAGTCGAAAGGCAAATAGAAAACGACGATGCTGCTGGTGGCGATCCTGAGAGTTTCGCAGGATGTTTTGAAAAGTGGAAGGAACGCTGGCATAAGTATGTGAGCTCCCAAAGAGAGTACTTTGAAGGCGACTAGGGCGCCTATATATTATAGAATAATAAATGAAGATACATTCCGTGCAGATCTCATACCTGCTGACATCTCTCTAAAGAGAGTATGTACAGTGCGCCTCAAACTTAACGCCGCCACGGCATTTGCCGTTTCTGACAGTCCCTGCGGCGACCGATTGAACTATCCGAAGAATGTTTGGGTTCCCGATTTCTATCCCATCCTGAGAAGGCATCCCCAACGTTTTGGTGACAAATTTAATAGTAAGTAGCCGACAGGAGCTCGATGTTTGGGAACGCAGTGGCGGCGTTAAGTTTGGGGTGCACTGTACGTGCCTGGAGTGTGTGTGTGTGTGTGTGTGTGTGTGTGTGTGTGTGTGTGTGTGTGTGTGTTGGGGGGACACAAACTTGGTGTTCGTTTGTTTCTATCTGCGGTCTTCGTCAGAACGCTTTCTGTCGTGCATTTTGAAAGCGTGATGCACTGTACTCAAACGTCGCATCCAGGCCAAATATTAATAACTTATTATCATTAATCTTTACTTTATCTGGGGTGCTACACTTTCGAACATACACAGAAGAACCGAAAGGACATACTTTTCAATGGTCTGGCATTTGAACTACCGGCTGAGTAGCACTGATTTACAAATTCGATTACCATTTTTTTTTTCTTTTTTGCGTAGACGATTATTTTATTTAGAAGGATGTAAGTGCGCACGCTAGCTGGAATTGAGACGTTCCCTTCCGTGTCTGCTTCTTCGACTAAAAGTTTTTTTTAATAATAATAATAATAATAGCTTTATTTACCATATAAATATGGTAGGAGCTGAGGAAAAAAGCTGTCTAAGCAGCTTGACTAGTCCTCAGCCCGCTGACAGGTACACAGCGGTTGCAGAAGCACACACAAGAAATTAAATAAACGAAAAAAAAAAAACAATATAGGCAAAAAGCAAACAGAGAACACCTACGAGAAAATCATAATTACTTTGACAGAAAATCATCTCCTAATATCAAAGCAAAGAGCAAATAAAAAAGAAAAACACCTACGAAAGAGTCAGTGTAATCACATAATTACTTCGATAGAAAATATCTCCTAATATCATACATGCCACAGGATTCTATATCAAAATTAGACCGGATCATTTTGTTCAGAAACGTTGGCAGTGTTATTTGAATCATCTGTAAACCACAGTCGGAATCACAGTCTCAGCTGTTAAACGACATGATCATTTAATTACCTCTGTCGTATTTCGGGATTCAAAACGTGGCCCTGCCCGAAGCTTTGGATCCTATGTATCTGGGAGATGATATTGCCCCTTCCGCTTTTCAATTAAGCATCGCGAAACCGCTTCATAACGAATGCATAAAAACGAGTTCAACGAGAAAAAAAAAAAAAAAAGGGCGAGTGTGTTTGCATAAAAAAAGCTAATTGGTAAAACAAAAACACGGTAAAATTCGACTTACTTGTGCCTTGGGTTTCTGGTTGGCGATAAGCTCATCAGCTTGGCTAAGCAGTTCTTCCACAGGACTCTGCTTGTTCTACGAATAAAAGATACGTAAATATAGTTAACCATTCAGTCGATAAGTTAAAGTGACGAAGAGGCTTCTACCTGAAGTTTCTGGAGAACTTGCTGGTGTTGCTGCTGAAGATGGAGTGCTTCTTCATAGGTGCTGCCTACATCACTCATCTCAGGGGAGAGCTCTTGGATCTTGAGTTCCAGGGCATCGCCGGACTGCGTGCGTAATGATGAAGAAGAACCAAGTTATAACCGCGTCACACTAAAGTCATAAAGTTAAATCCCTATTCTACGTGTTATACGAGGTTAATTTTGCCTCCTTTTTGGCTTATATTGACCTAGCACCGATGGCGGGATGATAGCCCATAAGGAATTGTTGACTCAACGTCAGCCATGAGCAGTAGTTGAACAACAAAATAGTGCTACTCACTAAAATACTA